>NC_090265.1:50902443-51275776 GCF_040414725.1 Anabrus simplex | reverse complement strand
TCGTTCAAAGCTTGAAGAGAATTCTTCAAGATTCCTCGTAGGATGTCTTTGTATTTCTAAAAAAGTACACTGTAGAAAGTATGAAATATATATATAGAGAGAGATTTATTAAAGAATAAATCGTCCGTCCTCCAACGATGCTGACCATTCAGATCCGGAATACAGTCACATTAAATTTTCAATGGAGTTTAAAAACACCAAAAGGTAGAGATTTATTTGTTAATGCTGTAATTATCTTTCCTTTTTCCAAGGTTAGTGGGGGAAGAATATTAATGACGTTCTCTGGTATAAATCGAAATGAATGACATACAGAGTCCCTCAGTATCTGTATTACTATATTTTCTATTTCGCAGAATGGAACTTTCCAAATTTTTAGTAAGGTAAGGGTGCTTCTTGCTTCGTATAGCAGGCCTTTAACAATCCACCTACATTATTTTATACTTCGCTGACAGGTAAGACAAGGACGGAATATAAATAGCTTGCTTATCCAGGTCCAAATCCCGAGCCTGATTTGAGTTTCTTTCAAGGCGTGTGGTGGGATCTAAGACCATTGCTTTCCTGTCCTTTCTGTTGATGTCTATGATGACAGTCCTCCGATTAGAGTCATCGCTAGAGATGCAGTGAACCTCCTCGTGCACCCCCCATCCACACTGTCTTATGCATTGAGCAATCGACGTTGCCCATTAGCTCAGTGCTCCTGCAGAATCCCAGGACACTTCCATCATACAGGTTTACATCATACATATATTTCACCTGACAGTGGTTAAGTTGCCGCGTACGTCTCCGTGGACAAACGTGGTTGAATCTACACCGTGCTTTTTATTATTTCGCGTGGCAAAAGAATGATACAAGAATAATTACAATCTTGTTTAAACGGCCACTGTGTTACAAAATATATCACCGAGCTCGATAGCTGCAGTCGCTTAAGTGCGGCCAGTATCCAGTATTCGGGAGATAGTAGGTTCGAACCCCACTGTCGGCAGCCCTGAAAATGGTTTTCCGTGGTTTCCCATTTTCACACCAGGCAAATGCTGAGGCTGTACCTTAATTAAGGCCACGACCGCTTCCTTCCCACTCCGAGCCCATTCCTGTCCCATCGTCGCCATAAGACCTATCTCTGTCGGAGCGACGTAAAGCAAATAGCAAAAAACAAAAACAAAATATAGGCTACTGTACATGGGATAATAAAACTGCAATCAAGACTTATTCAGAGCTGCACATCAGGTAAGGATATCTAGTTGACAGCTTCTTCGGTGACTCTCTGGATCCTCTCCGCACAACTTGCACAACCTATTGCCATACGATAGGTAGTTTGTGGCGAGTTCCCACACTCACAGTAGAGATGTCTAGCATTTTTCGCTTATGAAGCCGGAACTGCGACCTACAAAATTTTCTCCGTATTCGACGTGGCTGGCACGTCGAAGTTGATGTTTGATAATCTTTGCTTCTAGGCTCATATTATTAACTTTTCCAAGAAAAGAATGTGTATTCAAGTGTCCTAATGTCACGATATATTTACTTCTCGATCCTGTATCTTACACTCATCAGCCTTAGATGTCCCACCATTGAATCGCCCACCTCAGTTTTGGTTTTACAACTCACCGAATGTTTCTGGCTTCAGGCGAGTGAGCTTTCTAAATAGATCCTGATACTAAGAATATGTACTACTGCCAGGAATATTCCCAGTTTCCTATGTCTAACAAAGAGTGTAGATATCCGTATGAGTAATATCGAATTATTCCTAGTTTCATGTTGCTTCAATTGATTGCCCGGTACGAAAATTTTTGTTCCAGCAGGTCGAGAGATATTTTTTCTATTCATAAAAATTCCCGACAAATATAATTTTCATTTGATGCCCCACCCAGTAGAAATAACGGGACAATGGCTGGACATACACAAATCGTAAGACATCTAGTCGGGTTTAGAACTGACATTTATTAGGAAGAACCTCCAATATTTAGACGCTGCCACTGAAAACAAGGCGAAACGCATGGGATTTTATCTATAGAGTTCTATTATTTGAAGAAAACTACAAATTGTAAGGAAACATTAGAATTAGGGCTGTATTTCAGTGCTTTGGAGATGGTGACTAAGGATCTAGATGGAACTGCCGAGGACGAGACTAATTATTTCGGGGATGAGCTTCATTGGAAGTTGGAAGCGCTTCCTCGTGGCGACGAATTGACGAGGAATGGTGCAATGAGCTCCGACCAATTATCAGTTTCCTGAAGGTGGTATTTAGATTTGTACTAAGGGATAGTGGGTTTGTATTTTAAAATTTTTCTAGATTGACTTCCTCTGGCTGACCGCTATGGTGTTCGGACCTGAGAGTCGGATCTAAAATGAATGCCCGAGAACTGTTGTCTTTAAAGACTGTGATGTCAATTCTCTGAGAACTGCCGTTTATGGCCTGTTCGTGTACCTCCTCATGTACTGTGAAACCCTCCTTTCTCAGTTCTATGGCAATGAACGATCAGAGCTAGTGGTGACGAGTGTATCCTAGGAGCTCCCAGCGTCTGTAGAATTCCAGGATATGACAAAGAGTTCTTTCTCTGCGTGTCAATGCCGACAGTGTTTGGTTGTACAGGGATCTGCCTCTCACTAAGACCACCGCAGAAATATCAGCAGTCATCTTTATAGACACTCTCCATTCGTTACAAGACAGTCTATAAATTTGAAACTTCTTCATATTAGGCTTGAGATCATCTTCGTATCGCTTTTTCCTTCCTCGCTGCTTTCGTTGCCCGTTCTTCAATTGGGAACATATCACTTGCATCGGAGGGCATCTTACGAAACGGTACGTCTCCCATGATCAATTGTACGTGGGTTGTTAAAGATATGAAAATCAAACACACTATATATCTTAGCTCCAAATGGAAGGACGCTTAATATAGTTGATTCGGAATCTCTGTAAGGAAACAAATAGTTTTTGTTAATGAAATATTGACTTTTAGGAATATAGCCAGCCTGACAGACAGAGAGACAGACATCAAAAGGAAAAGTTCTACCTCATGTTTCCTGGGTGTTCGGTTACATTTGGTGGAGTTAACTTTCAGGCCGAGCAAAATATTCTGCACCCTCTGATATTCAACTGTTGTGGATCCGTCAAACAACTGTAGGTCTGTGACAGTGCAGAGCATGAATCTCACGGAAAATAGTAATTATTTTCGCCTTTGACGAGTAAGCAAAATTATGTACATATCAAAAAATTTAAAATGAAGGGGCGTTTGACGTAAAGTCCACAGATTTTAGAAAGAATCGATAATGTAAGAGAAAATTGAAAAAGATCTCCTCGTCTTCCTATAAACCCCAGCCCGTTCAGTGATTTTTAAATGGCATATATATCGAAAAGTGCACCCGAATGAGTTGACTCTAAATACAACATTTGGTTGAGATCTAGCCGTCTCTCCGTGATAGTGAAACAAAGAAACAGACAAGCAAATAGACGAACAGACAGACAAAGAGACAAACAGACACGAAAGATGAAATCCACTCATACAGTTTTGATTTGAATTAAAACGGACAAATATATCAAAATCAGGCAAAATAAATGACATTACAGAGATTTGTACCCGTTCTTCCCACGGGAATTTGCAGTGGATTACATGTTATCTTCAGAAATGTGTGCGAAGCAACATGGCTCTACCCACATGTTTAATGCGACATTTCGTACGAAAGCGCGTGGCAATAACGTAAAATATGAAGAAGAACTACATCGAGAGAGAATGATGTCTATTTCCGAATTTATTGTCTGGTACAGTTCCTGGTAGGAAGTTGTGCGAATTTCTCCCTGGTTCTCAGGTTGCATACTGTATCTCTGACCGCTGGCGTGACGCTGTAACATTGATGATACCTCCCTTAATATCTGTCTTAACGAAAATAGTAAAATGGCTCTTTGGTTTTTCCCGTTGCCCACCTTGACGTGACATGTCCTACGGGACTTGAACTAAATATCCAATTTTTCGTAATCATCTGCATTATTATTCGTCGTACGATAAATACGTACATGGCGTAAAGGAACGGAAATGACATATTCTTAAACGTTTGTTGTATACAGTCTTTTGATAGGCCTAATGGTAACGAAAATATTTGAGAATAATCGTCCTATAAATACCAAATCCATGTAATTAACATGACATCATATCCACCTGATAACACAATCCTTTCAATTTGAAGGATGTTCCAGAGTATCGCTTTAATTGTCAAGTTGAACAATGGTAAAGTACTATGACCCTGAAGGCTGTGCGAGAACGCCTGAAGGAGTTTAAAAAACGGATGTCTGATGTTCAAGGTCGCTTGGAGCAAGCCATTGCTGCTAGTATGTCAAGTGCTGCTAACCCAAGCGTCACTCTAAACGGCCATGCATCAGGCTTCCAGGACTTCCGAGAAATTATATCTGCTGAATTAAGTGGCATGAAGAAGGGGGTAGGCCAGCTGCAATATCATCCACATCGGCAAGATATTCAGCTTGAAGAGGCAGAACAATACAGCAGGATGAACTGTCACCTTCTTCACGGCGTAGGTGAAACATCCGGCGAGGATGCCTATGCCGTGTTGTTAGAAACTTCGAAAAGTAAGCTGAACATTCAATTGTCTGCGTACATCATATATTGATGTCACAGGCTGGCCCGAATGAAGGGGGTGGCGGATGAGGTGGTGTCATCGGGGAATAGAACTATTATACACTGACTGACAGAGCAAATGCAACACCACGAAGGAGTGGTCAGAACTTTATGCCAATTGCAGGGTAGACTGGCGTCACTGAAGTATGCTCATGATGTGAAATGCGCCGCTGTGCTGCGCACGTAGCGAACGATAAATGGGACACGGCGTTGGCGAATGGCCCACTTCGTACCGTGATTTCTCAGCCGACAGTCATTGTAGAACGTGTTGTCGTGTGCCACAGGACACGTGTATAGCTAAGAATGCCAGGCCGCCGTCAACGGAGACATTTCCAGCAGACAGACGACTTTACGAGGGGTATGGTGATCGGGCTGAGAAGGGCAGGTTGGTCGCTTCGTCAAATCGCAGCCGATACCCATAGGGATGTGTCCACGGTGCAGCGCCTGTGGCGAAGATGGTTGGCGCAGGGACATGTGGCACGTGCGAGGGGTCCAGGCGCAGTCCGAGTGACGTCAGCACGCGAGGATCGCCGCATCCGCCGCCAAGCGGTGGCAGCCTCGCACGCCACGTCAACCGCCATTCTTCAGCATGTGCAAGACACCCTGGCTGGTCCCATATATCGACCAGAACAATTTCCCGTCGATTGGTTGAAGGAGGCCTGCACTCCCGGCGTCCGCTCAGAAGACTACCATTGACTCCACAGCGTAGACGTGCACGCCTGGCATGGTGCCGGGCTAGAGCGACTTGGATGAGGGAATGGCGGAACGTCGTGTTCTCCGATGAGTCACGCTTCTGTTCTGTCAGTGATAGTCACCGCAGACGAGTGTGGCGTCGGCGTGGAGAAAGGTCAAATCCGGCAGTAACTGTGGAGCGCCCTACCGCTAGACAGCGCGGCATCATGGTTTGGGGCGCTATTGCGTATGATTCCACGTCACCTCTAGTGCGTATTCAAGGCACGTTAAATGCCCACCGCTACGTGCAGCATGTGCTGCGGCCGGTGGCACTCCCGTACCTTCAGGGGCTGCCCAATGCTCTGTTTCAGCAGGATAATGCCCGCCCACACACTGCTCGCATCTCCCAACAGGCTCTACGAGGTGTACAGATGCTTCCGTGGCCAGCGTACTCTCCGGATCTCTCACCGATCGAACACGTGTGAGCTCTCATTGGACGCCGTTTGCAAACTCTGCCCCAGCCTCGTAAGGACGACCAACTGTGGCAAATGGTTGACAGAGAATTGAGAACCATCCCTCAGGACACCATCCGCACTCTTATTGACTCTGTATCTCGACGTGTTTCTGCGTGCATCGCCGCTCGCGGTGGTCCTACATCCTACTGAGTCGATGCCGTGCGCATTGTGTAACCTGCATATCGGTTTGAAATAAACATCAATTATTCGTCCGTGCCGTCTCTGTTTTTTCCCCAACTTTCATCCCTTTCGAACCACTCCTTCTTGGTGTTGCATTTGCTCTGTCAGTCAGTGTAATTAAATTCCTGAGGTACCACGAACGAGACCTCATCTGGCGTACCAAGCGAGGTCTGAAAGGTACTAAGCTACTCATCACGGAATCTCTGACGTCCACACGGATGTAACTACTAAATAAAGCACAGGACTTCTGTGGTATCGACCGGATTTTAACCCAGGATGGCCACATTATTATTCATCTAGATAATGGAAAGAAGCTGCATATTAATTCGCCTTGTGAACCGAATTCACGCTTCAGGCGACTAGGTGGAGTGAAGAAACCGTTGCTATGTGACTTCACAATATTATTGTTTTATTTGGTTTATTGTGTGTGTGTTTGTGTGTGTGTGTGCGTGTTAACCCGTCAGTGGTCCACTTCATCAGAATATCCAGGTAAGATTTCTGTCTTAGTACAAGTATGCCCGTTAGCCTGCCAATTACGAGACCATCCTCTGACAGTAACCGTAGCTCTAACAATAGCACTCCATCCCAGCACATAGATGCCGGTAGCCTTCTGAAACAAAAACTTTCACTGCATCCTTACGCTCTTCAGTTTTGCCATTTGAACAGCCTAAGCTTACTCACACCCGTGGACAAAATAAAGATTATATTGAACGAAAATTTCGTCCATCTGATAGGTATCAGTGAAAGTTGTTTGTCTCCCTTAGTTCCAAACAGTATGGTTCACCATTATGACTATAATCTATATCGTAATGACCGCACCAATAAGAGGAGTGGAGATCTCGCCCTTTATATTAGAGAGTCATTTTCACCTCATCGACGACTGAGATGCTGAAGGCAGAATTCTTGTTCCTTCTGCCTAGGAGTCCTACTTTTAAGACCTTCCTTTCTATCAAATTTATTTTTAACTGAAACAGAAACAGCTTCGTGATCACTAATATCATCTATTACTTCGGTTTCTCTACAGAGATCATCCATTTTTACCAGGATCACGTCCAGAATATTCTTCCCTTCAGTTAGTTACTTCACTTTCATAATCAGCTGTCTTTCCCATATTAACTAATTTGTCATTTGTTGGACATGCTTCCTGCCGTTTTCATTACCTTCCCAATTGACATTCGGTAAATTGATATCACCCGCTACAATCACGCTCCTTCCCATACTGTTTCCCACATTGCTGATTACATTATCAAATAATTCCCAATCAGCGTCAGCGCTACCCTTTCCCGATCTATAAACTCCAAAGATATCAAGTTGCCTGTTATCTTTACAGATGAGCCTTACACCTAAAATTTCATGTTTTCCATCTTTAACGTTTATTGGCTTACACATTTTTCTTTCTGAAACCATAATTAGAAAAAGTAGTTACATCCTTTCCTTGATCTCTTATGATTATTTTTAGAAGGGGATAGTTATCTGACTGTACTTCACTTTTACACAATAATTACCACTCAAAAATAATAATAATATTTTTCCTTACTTTAATGACTGAGGTTGCCAGACTGACAAAGAATATCATATAATATACATTTATTACCTAATCTAATTTGAATACCGATTAAAGAAAATACGGTAAATCTATTTACAATATAGAGAGAGTAATACTTAGCCTGAAGGAAGCAGCAGGTAAATGACATTAATTAATTTAATTAAGTGAGTGAAGCGTAGAAACAATAACAACGTCATCACCTATTAGGACGTTTTTACTGCTAACTGTGACTTATCTTTCGTTGGAACGATCAATAGATAATAAGGTGCTATTGTTCCAAGAATTGCGATATGTCTGTTACATCTGTCTATCGCTTATCAACAAGCAGTTTTCGTCTATAAGAAATTAAAACACATCCTTGATAAATCACTTGTGATCGTTGATAACGGTAGAAGTACTCTCAAGATTATCTTACAAATTTTATGTAACGGCCTTATATATTCACAACCAGTCAACTCGGACAGTTAGAACAGAAACGATCATGGGGTGCGTAAAGTTAGCCGCTGAGTTCTTTGTGTTATGGCTATTACAGACATATCTTGTTGGTGAGTACGAAAATGTGTTTCTTGTGTCTTTTGACGGTTGGTCATTCTTATGAAGGATAGAGTTTTCATACCGAATAAACATGTGTGCGTGCTGATTGGGGTAATCCTTATATGAGGTGTCTGGAATTAAAACTGGCAACCTCCACATTTTTTTTTTCTGGGCAGAAATGAGTTAAAGCACGGATAACATTCTGCAAGGTGTCTGCCATCTATGGCGGAATTATTGAGTTGCGTGACCGACAAAACACTGCTCGTATTTTAACGTTAAACACTGCAGTTAGTTGCAAAGTTGACAGTATCCATTTAGCGTTGAGTTGCAGGAATAGCAATCTTTATGTTGGCCAATATCAAGTGAGCAAGATGTCAGGTGAAGAAGGATAGAATATCCACACCTGTTTCCAGTCATCGGACCGGCTCAGGAGTGAAATGAATGAAGCCCCAATCTAGCGGCGAGAATAGGAATTATGCCGGCTGCCGAAGCCTGTCGCACTCCTCAGGGGCAATCATTAATTGATGACAGATGAAATGAAATGATATTGGAGAGTGTTGCTGGAATAAGTTATGATAGAGAAAACCGGAGTGCCCGGAGAAAAACCTGTCCCGCCTCCGCTTGGTTCAGCACAAATCTCACATGACGTGGACGGGATTTGAACTACGGAACCCAGCGGGGAGAGGCCGGCGTGCTGCCGCGTGAGTCACGGAGACTCTAGGTGTCACATGATTGCTTCTAATTTAATGTTACCAAGCATTTTGTTCCAACAAGAGCTAAAAAAAGTCCAACGAGCAGTATTCTAGTTCGAGGAGAGCCTCATTTTCGGAGTGTCATAGTGGTTGCTAAAAGTGTTTGTGAAACCGGCAAAAGTATAAGACTGATTAGTCCAACTGTAACTGAAAGACGTGTTAAAGTGAATTATTTGGAATTGCGAGACATCAAATTTATGACTAAACATTACGGCAATCTCTGGAAAACGTTTGATATCCTCAACTGTTACCCCAGTTTGCTGGAAACAAGGGGAATGATGTGACAAAGAATGAGGATGAAGTCGTTGAAGGAGAGGAAGTTTTCATAGAAAAACCTGTTTTATTTCTGTGATTAAATGCAGTTAACATACACTGAAATCCTTTTCAATCATGATTTTCTGTTAACTCACTTGCAGTTATCGCAATCTTCTAAGAATGTTTGACACACAGGTGGAAATATCCAACCGTCACTTGCCAAAGTTTCAGTCTCCAATCTTAAAAACGCTACTGCTCAAATTTCATCGTAGATATTAGGTTGTACTGCATTTTAAAACGTGTGTGTGAATAAGGGTTATATTCCGTTTCGTGCATGTATCTTCTCTAGTTAGAGAGTTCTAACAATTCAGTCCCTGATGTAAAAATGGGTTGATTGGATACTTCCAGTTTTGCTTCTAGATCCCTCACATATAAAATTTTAAAAAATTCACTGATCACGAAATGTCCAGATGCAAAAGATCAATAAACCTCAAATTAGGAACATAGGTTCACCTTTTACCCTAAAGGTGCACTAGGAATGGATTTTTAAAAATTCAGCTTCTGCATTAGATTTAGGCCCTTTGCCCCAATATCATATAGGCCTATTAATACAATTGAAAATTTAATTTCTTGTACAAGGAGGAGAGAAATCTAATTATAATTCTTACGATGCCAGGAAGAAATTTATGTCAAGGTACCGAAATCCACGTCTTGTCGAAAACTAACCATTTTCAAGATATTGGCACCACACGGCCAACGTTCTAGGTCAACGCACTGGAGAATATATTTTGACAGAAACACGAACGAAGAGATCGAAAGCGCACGTGATCTCACCCTGATCGATGATCCCGGAAGACAACAATCGTGGATGGCCTTGTCCATCATGGAGGATGTTCACATAGTCCGAAAATGGTTTGGAGCAGCAGATGGTTTGGCGAAGTCGATCTCCCCGGTCCATGATGTGAGTGGCCTAGCCGCCTCAGGTTGTATCCAGGTAGGGCACAGTGTGTGGAAGCTGAACGGTTTCGGACTCGTAGCGCTGGTAGCTGTCCGGACGGCGAATCAGAGTTGGCTGATGTGGCTTGGTATCTGACCATTTTGACGGCGGCTGCAGTGAAGGTCGTGGGATCCGCCAGAGAAGATAGTAATCGTCCCAATCAGTGACGTTATTGTCGAAGTACGGAATGCCGGCCGAAGACGCGTGTGTGCCCAGGCTGAAGAGTTCATCGTCCAATGTTTCCCATAGAGCCGAGCGAAGGCGAAGGTCGTCCACGGGCACATATGATACAGGGATGGGGAGGTTCGGAAGCGTCGTCCAATGCATAGGGATCGACGTTAGCCTGGTAGCTTCGAACGAAATCAGTGATCGTCGGCGCCGGTGTGCCTGAGGCGAGGAGGACCGCTCTATCCGGCTCATTCTGGCCCAAAACCTTCCGATCAAAAGGCCCTGCGCATCCAGTGAAAAGGCCTTGTCATGGTTACAGCACTGTCTCTAAACACAATCAGGTGATCAAAATCGAACTGATGCATCTCAGTGATGCACAAGCGTGCCGTGAGGGCGGCAGTGGTCGTCTCGGCGACATCGATCCGATGGGGTTCTTCGAAAGCCTGTGCCCAGCCTTGGTTGGTGGCCGGAGCGACCACAGCGATGGATCATGGGGTCGCATCAACGTAGACAATGTACTGGAGCACTCCTGCGGGCATTCGAAGTGGCGAAGCAAGAAGATATCTCGTAGGAAGATTAGTTTAGACATGAAAGCCGACCATTCCGATGACCCTCTTCCTCTAATCGTCCAAAACATATTTTGGATGGATGGTGAGAAAATATAACTAATATCCTCTTCAACAATTTGTATTTATTCACTTCTTTTAATTTGCTCTCTCGAAGAAGTATCACAGTAAAGATATGGGGTAGGGTTAACATATATGTCATCTTGTTAACCATTAACTGCAATTTATAGAGTAGTAACTATATCAGGAGAATAACGTCGGAATTTTTACATAACGCTCATGTTGTTTCTTTTGTTTTATACAGAGGGACGCACATTCGCACGAAATGACGAGAGAATAATCGGAGGAAGGGACGCCTTGCCCGGCGAGTTTCCCTTTCAGGTGAGTACAAATTCGTACACAGTCCTCCGGAATATGGATACGAAGAGATTAGCTCATCACAGAACATTCAACAAGGAAATGAGGGAATTAAGTATTAAGTAGTTATGCGTTTGGTTGACAGTCTCAGCATATTAAGAATAATGAAGCGTAGTTCAAGAAGGTGAAAAACAGTTATTTAAAGACTCGTTCTTCAATAAATTACCAAAAAATTCCTGCACGGAATTTCTGTGTTTTAGATATTGCCTAAAATTCTAGGCCCATTCAATCCGAGATTTCTGAAAGGCAGATCGGCGTTCAACATATATGCTGAGCGATACATTTTAGCAAGTGTTTACAAGAAATTGCCTACCCTCAGTTTCATTACAGAAGGGACCGCCCCCTTTCGCCGCCATTCTCGGATAATGATACCCGTCGCAAGGCACTCCTAGGGAAGTGAATGGCAACAGCCATGATGATTTGAACCAGTCAAAATCGGGAGATAACGTGATTCACTTTTCCTCTGGACTGTATAAAGTCCTCCACTCAGAAATTGATTCGAAAATTAGAAGAGGACTAAACTCAGAACTTAATACCATCAAAAGATCTTACAATCGAGCTGTGTCCGGGTGCAAGCCACAAGTTTCGATGTATACTTAATAGAAAAACGTATTTGTATACAGGTCTGCAGAGCAAGAAGCTGCGCGGTATAGGTCACGTAACTATCAGTTTGCATTCGGGAGGGAGTGGGTTCGATCCTTACTCTCAGCAGCCATGAAGACGGTTTTCTGTGGTTTCCCAATTTCAGACCAGACTGTACCTTGATTAATGCCATGGTTGCTTCCTTCCCACTCGTACCTCCTTTTCTGTCAAATCTTCATCCTAAAACCTATATGTGTCGGTGTGACGTGAAGCTAATTGTAAAAGAAATATGAGAATAACGGTCTAATCTGGGTTCGATCCCCACTGGTGTCCGGTTGGCCATTTTTGTTTTATACTGAACATCTCTTTTGCATGCACTGTATGAAAACGACCAAGTAACTTGAAGTATTCTTTGAATTAACGTGTGGTGATGGAATTTACACAATGGACAAGTGTATACAATATTATACAAAAGAAAAACCTGCAAAGAATACATGGTACTAAGTAGGGAACAATTACACATGGATATCTAAATTATTTATCCACTGCACTAGGGATACTGAGACATCAGCAAAGTCGTTCCGGTCTCAACCATTAACATGCAGAGGGCATTCGTCCATTATATGATGCATGGTCTGGACCAAAGCACCACAATCACACGCTGGAGAGTCCCTGAAGCTCCACTGGTGAAGGGAGAATGCAGATCTTCCACAATTAGTGCGAGACCTGTTCAGTGACGACCACGTTCTTCTTGACAAGCTGAAACCAGCTGGGGCGTGGTTTGGATTAAAGAGGCTTGGCCACTCCGGAGCTGTACGAAACCATTGCTCTTTCCATTCCTCTTTTAAATTGAAACCACCATCCATTAGATTCTTAGCTGTTTTAATTGGTGGCTTACGGGATTTCAGCCTTTGTCTCCAGAGATCTGCGACATCCCTGTGGATGAGTAGAGTTGGAGTGGACCTTATCATATTCTTGAACAAGGGCTCTTGAACGTCGCACGCTTAGTGGAGCAATGTGGGACAGGACTGGCAGCCAGTGCGTTGCAGTAGACTTCAGAGTACCAGAGATGATACGCATGGTGGTGCTAAGTTGTACATCGACTTTCTTCACGTGGCAATTGTTAAGCCATACTTAAGAGCAGTATTCAGCTGCAGAATACACGAGGCCAAGCGCAGTACGTCGTAATGTTCCCGCTGAAGCAACATGTGGTGATGAAGACTAAATATTTAACAGTTGCTAATTTCTATGAGAAATAATATGTTTAAACTTCTCATTCCGGTCACAGGTTCGACGAACCTCTGCCACTTACAGGCCACTTAATTTCCCGGTTACAATATATGGTAAGACAAAATTTACTGATGTTAAAGCGTGTTCATAATATGAAACACTTCTGAATGTAGCCAGAATCCTGTCACTGAAACGACAATAGATAAGGCAAGTTAAAAGAGAGTAACCTGTTCTTGCAACAACACCATGGAAACCACCTGTGGGTGGGGATGTTATTGCCTGACAGTCGTAAGAGGAGTATGGTGTTTCAATTTGGGAGCTAGTATTGGTGACTACGGTTCCTCTAGCTGAATCTGACATTGCTTCCACTTATGTCCGGCTCCCCAACTTCATCTATATTATCCGTTCTCACATGAACATATCTTGATCTCTTCCGATTCTGAAAGATCAGTTTGGCGAGGCCAAGGGAAACTCTCATTTTCACCTCACTTCGTGACTCTTGCCTTTGCTTTGCCGATACATACGGACCACTTGCATTCTCATTTCTGATTACAGTTAGGAGGATGGTTGCGCATTTGTAATTCCACTTAATAAATAACAAACACTATCGCCACAAAACAATAGAAATCTCTTTGTTTCCATATGAAAGAATTCCCGTATGCACGCCCCAATGTGGGGCAAGCTGAAAGCATTCACCAGACGATACACGTAGTTATGTTTATAACATAATGACGTATATCTTGATGTTCAGAGCATGTCTGTATTTTATTGTTGGTTTTGCTGAGGGTGGGGATATTGCCGGTTATTCGGCTTTGTTAGCTGAAAGCTATAGCAAGCTCTAGCCAGACCAACCAGACGGTTCATTCTGTGGGGTACAAGTTTGAGAGGTATAGTGAAAGCGTGTTTTAAAATTTTGTCGAAATCTGTCAGAGCAAGTTGTGGCTTTTACGCTTCCAATCTCTGTCACAACGCTACCCTTCTCTTCCACTCGGACTATCCTTCCTTCTCACACTCACATTATCCTTCCCTTCCCAAACCCGCCTGGAACCAGGGGAACAAACCCAGGGTTCGTATCTGGATTGTTAACACTTGAAAACGTATGGGTAAGGGTGTGATCGATGGATTTCTATGAACGTTGTTCATACTTCTTCTTCTTCTTCTCCTCCTTTTTCTTCTTCTTGTACTATATCCTTATTGGATAACAGATATCATCAAAGCGATCTGGTTCTTGTTCTCTGCAACTCAGAAAATCGCGGGGTGTCTGAGCCCATACCATTCTCGTTGATGTGGTAGCCTAGATATTCTCCTCCTTCCTTCAATTTTATCTTTTAATATAAGCTACAGGAGTCCGTATTTATCATTTCAAATGATATGACCAAAGTATACAGCTTTCTTCTTTTTGATGTTGTGCATGATCTATAGGTCTATTTTCAGGCGTTGGAGTACTTCAGTGTTACGTATTCTGTCAACCCATGATATTTTGAGCAGGCGCCGTTAGCACCACACCTCAAAAGATGGAAGTATTTCGCTGGTGTCCTCTGTTAGGGTCCAAGGCTCGATGCCATAAAGTAAGATAGAAAATACATAACACCGAAGTTAACAGTGACTGAGATTCATCTTAAAACCCCGCTTGTAGAAAAGATTCCTTATTCTCTTTGAATGCAGCCCTTTGCCTGTACAATCCGGGACCTAATTTCAACAGCATTGTTCCAGCTGTGATCAAGTACGCTGCCAAGATACTTAAAGCGTTGGACTTGCTCCAGTGATGTGCCAGCTACTGTCAAGTTGACAGGTTGAAGGACATGTTTGCTTACGACCATTACTCTAACCATTTCCGTGTTTAAACGCAGACCTACTGCAGCACTGTGTTCAATAACACAGTTTAGTAATGTCGGCAGATCTTCTGCACTTGTTGCAAGCAGAACAGTATTGTCTGTATATTGCAGATTATTGATTGTGATCCCATTAACAACGATGCCCTCATACTAGTCGTTAGGAGATTGCTGTCCTGTGGTGCAAGATTCTGTTTACTCACGAAAACTGGTGTTTGAGCTCTTTTACACACGCGTTTATTGCCATTTGTTATATGGAAACCGTACAGGGTCCTTTACGATTCATTAGCAGTATATTAATATTTCCATTTCATTAAGATCGTTTCAGAAGGAGCATTATTTGTAGCATAATGGGCAAAAGGAACGGTCCCTGGACTAGATCGGCGTGTGGCCAGAACCGGACCTGCGAATGAGGACTCGACAGACAATAGAAAGGAGGAGGTGAAGGCAGTCCGAGCGGAAAAAACTGCTCATTCTCCTCAGAGTGATTAATTAGACGCTACGCTACAAATAGTCTAATACGCCCAGAGGTGGGGCTTAGGTACTGGGTTCTACACTAACGGAAGGAATTTCCCATTTTACCTTCATGTTTCACGAGTGCCAATGTCGTATTTTGGCCTGCAAAATTATGTGATATTCTGATCTAGACATAGGAAAATTTTGTAGGGCTCATCAATGAACAGAGCTAAATTTGTGTGTTTTCCAGGCTCAAGATGTGGAATACTTTGTTCACGGGGTGAATTAAGGTCACCAGTTGTCCAGGTGCAATTAATGGAAAACAGATATGAATTGAAAGCGTCTAGAAGCCGAGAATTGCGCCCAAAATTTAACTCCACCAAGAGACGTGTGTGCTCTAATTAAAGTAGTGAGCTTGATTACATAAAAATTGCCTATCGATCGGCGGTTGCATTTAGCTCACGTGAAAGGAGAAGTCAACATCTATAACATGAACCCCTTAAATGTTTTGATCGCCATTTATTAACGGAGCTGAGTTGCTTATGACAGAGCTATGTTACGGTCAGTTGGAAATAAAAGGAACGTCACTGGCCGACCCTAGAGTGCCTCGCGTCAACTAACAAAGGGCGAATTTGTGGCCCATCGCGATCGTAGATGTTATAACCCGGGAGTTCATCTTGTGAACTGTGAATTAGGAAACTTGAAGAATAGCCAATCGAGCCTAGGCAAAATCTCAGATTCTAATTAAGTAGGCTGCAAGGAAAATATGAATAAATGCACAGCGGGAACTGGCTAGAACAACGCAAGCATAAAGTACTGCCCCTTAGCAGTCAATTAGCGTCATAAGTTCATGGCAGAAAATTTTGCGGTAGGAATCAGAACTATTCGGCGATCCGAGCAAGGGTTTCTCGAAATTACCAGTGCCTTCGTCGTAGTATCATGTGGAGCGCTCGTGTCTATAGCAACCCGTTTACATAAGGGACACTCCTGTGGTAAATTCTGTGTATGTGTCTTTGCAGCCATAACAAAACGCGTGACGAGTGCTAGAGCTATTGGTTTACTTCAAGATTGGTAGCACTTTGGAGGATCCCATTCAATATAAACTGCAATCGGCGGAATTGGTAGGCTGATTCTTCCGACTACAGCGTCGAGAGGATGAAAGGGTAGAACTGCACCATGGGTTGTCCGTGGAAGGAAACTGATCACCAAATAGATTAGCAGATGACCAGTTTTTCCTTAGTATGCACTAAGCGACCGGAATCAATGATATAGGCTTTTCTTCTTAATGACATAAGTAATGTAAATAATGCATGCCAATATATTGAGTTTGATTTTTCTTCTTCCTAATGGTAACGTATAGCCATAAGAGCGGAGGTATCCCGGCAAATCCACATTCATTCTTCCTTTCCTTGTTACTATTTGTGAGTACGTGAGACAAGGGTAGGAGAGCATGTTCCTTTTGAGCTTGCATTAGAGGGAAGGAAAACAGTAGTGAATGGTGAGGGGATTATACCCTGTCCAGGAATTTGTCATTATTATCATTATTATCAATATGGTTGTCATGGGACATAGACGGCTGGTAACTCAAGGGAGGGGGGGGGTCATTCAGGCATTTGCATGTTAAGATAACGTGTACCGTAGTTGTTCAAGGATGAAATATTCAGGAATGAAGAATTCTGGCTGAGAGAGGGATATACCAACGTCTGATATTTAGGGAGAGAGTTTTAGGAGCAGTATTTTAAATTTCCCTTTTTTGTTGAGTTATTACTAGAACACTACTATGAGTGTTTGTTTGGTTTCCGTATGAAAAAGTATGAATTTGCAGCGTGTGTCAGGAAGTTGGAGGAGTGATGAAATTGACGGCAGGTGCAGAAAGGCATAGTGAGATGTGAGATGAGAGATAGTAACATTCTATATGCTCTAGAAACTATGAGAAGTAGCAAGGTGGTTGGTCGCCCAAAATAATCTAAGATTAGATGTGGAAAATAATGGATTAGGATGTTAAAATGCCCCAAAGTAGTCCGCGTGACTAATGAGAGAATGAAGTATCGGTGAAAAATATTCTTCGGGAAGTCTACGACGATATAATGAAATGACGTATGGCTTTTAGTGCCGGGATGTGTCTGAGGAATTCGGCTCGCCAGGTGCAGGTCTTTGGATTTGAGAATTAAATGATGATGAAGACGACACATTCACTCAGCCCCTGGGCCAGCAGAATTAATAAATTGTGATAAAATATCCCGACCCTGTTGGGAATAGAACCCGGGATCCCTGAGACCAAAGGCCAGGACGCTAACCATTTATCTATGTAGCCGGACTACGACGATATCAATAAAAGAGACAAACAAAGTGGATAGGGCGATGAAATGAAAATACCAGGAAGTGAACTAGTGGTTGTAATTAAAGGACATGACCCATTACTGTCAACAAATGGAGGGGAACTTTCTTTTCGTCCGTCCCTTCGCACAGCAAGGCCGGCCATGTATTGCACACAAATCATGGGTCCACTGCGATTTCACACTTTGCTTTCTTTCTAGAGCTTTTGTCAGAACGTGTGTGTCAAATGATAACATGCTAACCATAAGTGATAATAATGAATGGTAATTAAGATATGTTCCGAGCTGCCAGTGGAGAGATGGCATGGAATGACATCAGTAGACGAATAAGTTTGAGTGGTGTCGTTAAAAGAAGATTTTTTTTTTTTGCTAGGGGCTTTACGTCGCACCGACACAGATAGGTCTTATGGCGACGATGGTATAGGAAAGGCCTAGGAGTTGGAAGGAAGCGGCCGTGGCCTTAATTAAGGTACAGCCCCAGCATTTGCCTGGTGTGAAAATGGGAAACCACGGAAAACCATTTTCAGGGCTGCCGATAGTGGGATTCGAACCTACTATCTCCCGCCTCTACGCGCACGGCCAACTCGCCCGGTGTTAAAAGAAGAAAAGATCACAATATGAAGATAAAGTTGGAATTCAAGAGGACAAATTGGGGCAAATATTCGTTTACAGAAAGGGGATTTAGGGATTGGAATAACTTACCAAGGGAGATGTTCAGTAAATTTCCAATTTCTTTGCAATCATTTAAGAAAAAGGCTAGGAAAACAACAACAGATAGGGAATCTGCCACCTGGGTGACTTCCCTAAAATGCATATCAGTAGTGATTGATTGCTTTCCGCCCATGTGTAGTAGTAGATAGTAGTAGTCAGAAGGAGCCCGGTTTGAAACCCGGGGGAGCCGGCCCGCGCAGGCTTGTGTTAAAATTGAGATAAATTTTAGCCGGTGCAGAAGAAGGTTATGTCCATGTTCCTCTTTCAGGAATGGCCCATTTGTACATATGATTTTGTTCACTGTCTTAATCTATGTCTTTCACTTCAAAAAGAACCGTTGCCATCGTTGTTGATCCTGGCGTCAGGATATACGGGAGTACGGAGAATTTTGCTCATTGTTGTGTGTTCTATAAAAATATTTTCGGTGTTACGCACGTGGCGTAAAGATCCGATTGCATGTGCGAATAAGAGAGTGTATTATGTAGGGGACATCTACTCTAGTCATGAAGGACGATGATCGACAAAAAGACCATGTTAAAGTCAAGATTATATTTTGTCCGAGGAATTCTGTAGTGTAATGATACAATCGAACGCCCTTCAGGCTAGCCTATATTCGCATATACTTTCTATACTTGTGTGGAGAATTTTATTAAGAAAGTGTTGTTTATTCTTATGTCGCACTTCAGTAAATAATGCGAACGACAGGAAGCATGACCAACAAATGGCAAATAAGTTAATATGGGAAGGACAGCTGATTCAGAAAGTGCTGGAACCAACCAGAGGGAATAATATCCTGGATGTGATGCTGATAAAACCAGATGAGCTTTATAGAGAAACTGAAGTAATAGATGGTATTAGTGATCATGAAGCTGTTTTTGTGGTAGTTAAAAATAAATGTGATAGAAAGGAAGGTCTTAAAAGTAAGACTATTAGGCAGTACCATATGGCTGATAAAGCAGGCATGAGGCAGTTTCTAAAAAGTAACTATGATCGGTGGAAAACGGTAAATAAAAATGTAAACAGACTCTGAGATGGGTTTAAAGAAATTGTTGAGGAATGCGAAAACAGATTTGTACCTTTAATGTAGATAAGGAATGGTAAAGACCCACCTTATTATAACAGAGAAATAAAGAGACTAGGAAAGAGGTGCAGACTGGATAGAAATAGAGTTATAAATGGCTGTGGAAATAAGGAGAAATTGAAGGAACTTACTAGAGAATTGAATACAGCAAAGAAATAGGCTAAGGATAACATGATGGCAAGCATAATTGGCAGTCATACAAATTTTAGTGAAAAATGGAAGGGTATGTATAGGTATTTTAAGGCAGAAACAGGTTCCAAGAAGGACATTCCAGGAATACTTAATGAACAAGAGGATCTTCAAAAGGCAGAAGTATTCAGTAAGCAGCGTGTAAAGATTGTTGGTTACAAGGATAATGTCCAGATAGAGGAGGAGACTAATGCTAAAGAAGTATTAAAATTTACATAATATGATAACAATGACATTTACAATAAGTTACAAAAGTTCAAAACTAGAAAAGCGGCTGGAATTGATCAGATTTCTGGGGATATACTAAAGACAATGGGTTGGGCTGAAGTACTTATTTGATTATTGTTTGGTCGGAGGAGCTATACCAGATGAATGGAGAGTTGCTATAGTAGCCCCTGTGTATAAATGAAAGGGTGATAGACATAAAGCTGAAAATTACAGGCCAGTAAGTTTGACATGCATTGTATGTAAGCTTTGGGAAGGCATTCTTTCTGATTATATTAGATATGTTTGTGAAATTAATAACTGGTTCGATAGAAGGCAATTCGGTTTTAGGAAAGATTATTCCACAGAAGCTCAACTTGTAGGATTCCAGCAAGACATAGCAGATATCTTGGATTCTGGAGGTCAAATGGACTGTATCGCGATTGACCTGACTAAAGCATTTGATAGGGTGGATCATGGGAGACTACTGGCAAAAATGAGTGCAATTGGACTAGACAAAAGAGCGACTGAATGGGTTGCTATATTTCTAGAAAATAGATCTCAGAGAATTAGAGTAGGTGAAGCTTTATCTGACCCTGTAATAATTAAGAGGGGAATACCTCAAGGCATTATTATCGGACCTTTATTTTTTCTTATATATATAAATGATATGAGCAAAGGAGAGGAATCGGAGGTAAGGCTTTTTGTGGATGATGTTATTCTCTATAGAGTGATAAATAAGTTACAAGATTGTGAGCAACTGCAACGTGACCTTGAAAATGTTGTGAGATGGACAGCAGGCAATGGTATGTTGATAAACGGGTTTAAAAGTCAGGTTGTGAGTTTCACAAATAGGAAAAGTCCTCTCAGTTTTAATTACTGCGTTGATGGGGTGAAAGTTCCTTTTGGGGATCATTGTAAGTATCTAGGTGTTAATACAAGGAAAGATCTTCATTGGGGTAATGATATAAATATTATTGTAAATAAAGGTTACAGATCTCTGCACATGGTTATGAGGGAGTTTAGGGGTTGTAGTAAGGATGTAAAGGAGAGGGCATATAAGTCTCTAGTAAGACCGGAACTAGAGTATGGATCCAGTGTATGGGACCCTCACCAGGATTACCTGATTCATGAACTGGAAAAAATCCAAAGAAAAGCAGCTCGATTTGTTCTGGGTGATTTCCGACAAAAGAGTAGCGTTACAAAAATGTTGCAAAGTTTGGGTTGGAAAGAACTGAGAGAAAGAGAAGAGCTGCTCGACTAAGTGGTATGTTCCGAGCTGTCAGCGGAGAGATGGCGTGGAATGACATTTAGTAGACGAATAAGTTTGAGTGGCGCTAATAAAAGTAGGAATGATCACAATGTGAAGATAAAGTTGGAATTATGAGGACAAACTGGGGCAAATATTCGTTTATAGGAAGGGGAGTTAGGGATTGGAATAACTTACCAAGGGAGATGTCCAATATATTTCCAACTTCTTTGAAATAATTTAGGAAAATGGTAGGAAAACAACAGATAGGGAATCTGCCACACGGGTGACTGCCATAAATGCAGATCAGTATTGATTGATTTGATTGATTGACGTGCATAATTTTTATTCCTGACCCCGTTGCATGATTCTTGTCATTTCTAGTACCGAGTAAATAGGTGGAGTAAAATAATCCTACTTTCACAGTAGGTATGACTCCATGTGAAATCTTTTTCTTGTTGATTTTCTTTTAAACGTAACCACTCCCATTGTCTCGAGCGATGCCGGAGCTCCCCAAGAAAGTAGGAGGAAGGCGGTTCGAAGCCCGTGTTGGCGGCTCGAACCGCTTATTAATGCAGTCTCATCCATGGTTGCTTTATTCGTTTACACAGGCGAATTATTACGTTCGTGTCTCCTAGTCAAGCCCAGTAAGTGTACAATATGCAGCGGCAATGGACATATAATATCAGTTTCGCAAATCCCTTTTCTCTTTGAACTGTGGAAGATCAATCGATCAATCACTACTGATCTGCATCTAGGGCAGTCGCCCAGGTGGCAGATTCCCTATCTGTTGTTTTCCTGGCCTTTTCTTAAATGATCGCACAGAAAATGGAAAATTATTGAACATTTCCCTTGGTAAGTTATTCCAATCCCTGACTCCCCTTCCCATAAACGAATATTTGCCCCAATTTGTCCTCTTGAATTCCAACTTTATCTTCATATTGTGATCTTTCCTACTTTTAAAGACACCACTCAAACATGGATCCGTGAGTATTGTATATTGCATACTGGAATCATGCAGTGAAAATACGGGAAATGAAAGCTATAATCCCACCTACTCTGATGAATTTATGGATTGGGCTTTACACAACCTCTACTGAAAATGAAGTGACGAAATTTTTAAATCATTTTAGAATGCCAATAGCTTTGTTTGAGAAGCTGGTGGTTAAATTCTAAGAAGCTATTCAACAAACTCAAAGATCTGATATAGAACTTGGCATTTTCTCCACGGAGAATAGTTATAATCACTCTCAGTTAAAGCTATAAAATTATATTAAATATGCACATGCAAGAAAGCTCACCATAAAGCTTACTAAGAATAACATAACATTTCTTGAATGAAAAAACAAAAATAATTAAAGAAAATAGTCCACCTTCTTAACTTAATTCTGTCTGTCATTCAGGGCGATATTGAGAAAACCGGAAGGCTTCAACAGCTGAAAGTGGTACCAGTTATAAGTTTGTTTCGTCTTCTTAAAAAAAAATTCATTTGACCTCTCACGGCCACGGCTTTTGTATTTTGTTTAAAGAAAAGTGCGTTTATTTCAGCGAAATTATTGTCTCATTCGCCGTGACGATGTAGGTACACAGCTACACCTATCGGCACGAGGGCGAACTGCGTACATCGTGACTTCTGTTACCTTTCACAAATACTTTATATGGAATAAACGGAGACCTTATGCGGAGCAGAACTGGTACCAGATATGGGTTACAGGAACTATGCAATGACGACCACCATACTTGAAAGGCTTAGAGAAAAATACTGTCTTTACGTGGAATGAATTATTTCTTCCGTTCTGGTGTTTCAAAACATTATTTCCATCAACTTGCACAGCGTTATAGTGGCCATGGTCGTTAAAGTAGGCAGGTGTATATTATGATCTGACGCTGTGGTTAGCCTGTTCGAGTCCTGTTGGTTGAAAATTGTTTTATCATCAGAATATTAGCCGGCAGGATAGGAGAGGTGATAGTATGAAATTTCTGATCACTGCATTGCGTGCCAAAAACCTAGATTAAATTCCAAGACTTTTTGCTGTGTTCACGTGGAGTCAAGACAGGTGACGCTTTTATGTATTCTTTACAAAAAAATATACAATGAACCTCTCACTAACCTCAACAAACTCAAAGATCTGATATAGAGGTTGGCATTTTCTCCACGGAGAATAGTTATAAATACTCTCCGTTAAATCTATAAGGAAAATACGATTCTATCAGCGAAGTTGTTTTCAAGACCAATGTAATGATGACGGTCATACATGAGATTTGCAGTGAAAAATACTATCCTTCTATGAAATGAATGGATCATTTCTTTCTCCACTCTGGGGTATGAAAACGCACTGTCTCCACAGTTAGCACAGCCCGCAATGCTGGCGATGATCGCTTAGGCGTGTACGTTAAAGGATCAGACACCGTGCTTAGCCGGTTCGAGTCCCGTTGATCGGAAAATAAACCCACTAGAACGTTGGCCGACAGGAGAGGAGAGGTGGTGGTATGCATTTTCTAACCATTAGAATGCGTGCCAAAAGCGTGGATTAAATTCCAAACCTTTTTGCAGTACTCACATTGAGTGAGGGCATATGACGGTGTTGGTGTTTCGTCTGTCGAATAGAGACGTAAAGCGTTGAACAGAACCTTGGGTGCTATTAGACAGGTGTAGGCTCTGTGTCGGCAGGGGTTTCACCCTCTCCCTTCCGACTATCATATAGTACGTCATTCATATTGTCTCATTAACTCCTCTAATGAGTTGATGGTAGGGAGGGCATCCGGCCGCAAAAACTCGCAACCAAGATTCATCTCCTTTCTTACCCGATCCCGTACGGGTTGGATATATGACTTTTTGAGAAATGTCACTTAACAAATGTTGATCTTCTTCGCTGTAGGTGTTTCTATGTAGAGACATGTTTCGGCTGAGATGGAATTTGGTATGCTTGGTTCTTTCTAGATAATACGCCCCTCATTCAACGAGGTGAGGTTGTCATTGTGTTGCACATACGGAGAATTAGGCCAAATTGCACTATCGGGATTCAACAATACCGGATACGATGACATGTCTTTCAGAACGCGGCTAAACGTATGCGCGTGGCAGTACATACAATGACCTATTTGATCCAGTTGTTTTACAGACGGGTCGGAACTTTGCTGTCCTGTGCCATGAGGACGCTAAACGCGTGCATAAAAGGATTCTGCTGTGAATATGTTTGTAACAGTAACATTGTAAACTGCGTGCTAATGTTCTCCAGAAATACAATTTCAGGTCTTCCATTAGAAATAACACTTGGAATTTTCCACTTCAAATCATTTATCAGGATTGAATCCTTCCTTAGATGTGCAGTATTTCCGCTAGAAGCACTCAGCAGTAACATAACTTCTATTTCTTGGCTTAGGTGTGTGTTTATACTTATGGCGCTATTTTATGTTTATTTTATCTCGAAAGGAGTTAATGCCCATGGGGAAAAATTCTACAATATATTAATCAATCTCCACAGACTTGCATTTAGGGAAGTCCTCCAGGTGGCAGATTCCCTTTCAGTTGTTTACCCGGTGTTAAATAATTTCAAAGAAGTTGGTAAGTTATTAAACATCCCCATAGGTAAATTATTCAAATCCATAACTCCTCCTCCTATAAACGAATATTTGCCCAAAGTTTTCCTCTTTGGTTACAACTTTATCTTCATATTGTGATCTTTACCACTGTTGAAAACACCACTCGAACCTGTTCATGTACTGATGTCATTCAACGTCATCTCTCCACTGACAGCTTCGAACACACTACTTAGTCGAGCAGCTCGTCTCCTTTCTCCGAAGACTTCCCAGCCCAAAATTCGTAACTCTTTCATAACACTACTCCTTTGTCAGAAATCACGCATAACAAATCGAGCTGGTTTTCTTTGGATTTTTTCCAGTTCATGAATCAAGTAATCTTGGTGAGGGTCCCATACACGGGAACTATATTCTAGTTTGGCTCTTACCAGTAGCTTAAATGCCCTCTCGTTTACATCTCTACTAAAACCCATAAATAACCTCATAGCCATGTGCAGAGACCTGCACCCATTATTTATAAGACTTTTATATTACCGTAATGAATATTTTTCCTTATAATAACACTATTAGTCGCGATTCCTGATTCGGGGTCGGGATTGATGTGTATTTATAGTGTTATATTTTTGAGATGAAATGTGTATAGCCACATCACCAATCCCATCGCAAATGCATTTTTTTCTTTGCAGGTGTCAATAGGATATATCAATCCTGAAACCAAACTTTACGAGCATAACTGCGGTGGAAGCATATTGGACGAACACCACGTACTGACGGCAGGACATTGCGGCGTGCTGTAAGTGATATATAAAATAACATGTTCTGACTGACTGATTCATCATCGCCGAGCCAGAACTACTAGATATAAAGAAATGATATTTTGGGGATCCATTTTATATTACAGTGTAGGTTCTCACTAAGCGAGGATTTTTCGATATTCCACCGATAACGGGGTGAAAAGGGGGGTAAATTGTTTAATAGAGTATAGCTGTATCTCAAAATCTTAAAAGTATACGGATGTAAAAATTAGCAATTAAAATCTCCTTTAAAATAAGCAACACGTATTTTCTGTTTTCGGAAAATACAATTAAGAGGGGTGGAAAAATGTGAAAAGTTTGTTGAATAACTTTTATAAGGATATTTTTTCTCAAAAACTGAAGAGGTTGCAGACATGAAAATTGGTATTTGAAATCTTCTTCCAAGAAAAGAAACATGTATCTTTTTTGTTTTTGGAAAATCCAAATAATGCGTGGGTGAACAGGAGTGACAAAGGCGCTGAATTTTAGAAAAACTGTATCAACAGTACATCTCAGTATATATATTTATTGAACGAATCAACGACTTCCCGCAATTACGGGTTGCCACAATGGACAAAGTAAAGCATATCAGGATAGAGAAAGTTTTTATCATATAGAAATATAGTGATAATAAGGATTTCTTAGATTATGGAGGTCCGAACAGGTGAGATTTCAGGATTTGTACTGATCCACGTATGGTGGGGGTAACTATTCTTTCAATGCTGTTGATTGGCAGGTCGAACTTTTTCCAGAATTCTACGAACAAGGCAGGTATTGTGCCACGAGCACCAATCATTAGGCCGATAATCTCTACTTCATTCAGCTGGTATTTATTTTTGTAGAACGGAATGGTGGGCGCGTAGATGTTCTGTTTTTCAAGATGAATTTCAGTAGACTGGCCGACATGGTGCTCGAATCGGATAGTCGGATCGATAATGAAGCCTTTCGTGTCGTTATTTTTAAAGGCAATTATGTCAATTCGTCTTGTGCTCCCTGTCGTAGACAAACCGTGGACTTCTTCATATACATGTTACAGACGTACAATTTGGTACTTGGAATCTACTGTAAAAGTAAAAAAAACATGAATAATTTGTTTTCGGAAAATCCACGTAAGGAGAACTACAAACTGGGTGAATTTTTAAAATGAGCATATCTACAGCATATCTCAAAAACTTGACATGATACAGAAGTGAAAATTGGTCCTCTTAATCTATTTTAAAAGTAAAGAAACATGTATTGTTTTGTTTTCGATAAAACAACTTGGGGTGGGGGTAAAAGGACTGAACAAGGGGTTGAATTAATTAATTAGGATACCGATGTCTCTAAAACTGAAGACGTTACACACGTGAAAATTAGTATTTGGATTTTCCTTTAAAAGTACTGTATACGTATTTTTTGTTTTGGGAAAATCCATTTAAGGGGGCTGAAAGCATTGAAAAATTAGTTGAATTATTTATATGAGGATACGTATATCTCAAAAACTAAAGATTTACAGACGTGAAAACTCGTATTTAGAATCTCCTTTAAAAATAAAGAAACACGTACATTTTTGTTTAAGGAAAGGCAACTTAGGGGGGAGGGGGTGGAAATAATTGAAGAAGAAGTTGAATTCTTTTCATGAGGATACTTATATTTCAAAAATTGAAGATATTACAGGTGTGAAAGTCGGTATTGATAATATCTTTAAGAAATAAATACATATTTGTATATTTACGATAAGGCCACTCAAGAGGTGAGGAGATGGAAAGAAGTGAAGAAGTTGAATTATTTTTATGAGGATACGTACTTGTCAAAAGCTGAAGACGTCACAAACGTGAAAGTTGATATTTTGAAACTCCTTTAAAATAAAGAAACACGTATTCTTTTTCTTTTCGGAAAATCCACTTAAGAGGCTGGAAAGAATTGAAAAAGCCGGTGGATTTTTTTAAATGTGTACCGGTATATCTACAGCATATGGAAAAACTTAACATGTTACAGATATCAAACTTGTTATTTGGAATGTCCTTTAAAAATTCAGTAACTTTTTCTGAAAAGGAACTTAACGGGGAGTGAAAATAAGTGAAAAATGAGTTGAATAATTTTTATAAAGATGCTTATATCTAAAAAACTGAAGATGTTACAGACGTGAAAATTGGTATTGGGAATCTCCTCTAAAAATATAGAAAAATATATGTTTTGTTTTCGGAAAATCCGCTTATGTGGGGGTGGGGGTGGGGAAATGACTGATAAAAGTGTTGAATTCTTTTTATGGGGATACTTATATCTCAAAAACTGAAGAAGTTACAGACGTGGAATTAGGTATTTGGAATCTCCTTTAAAATATAGAAACATGTGGTTTTTCCGACTTGAGAGAAGACTGTTTCTCACTTGTACTGTTCTATACCACATGGTCATTTAGCCCAAAATGCAATACCACAAACGTTGTTTACAAAGAGTTTCTGGGTAAATGAAAATCAAGTTTTCCGTCAGTTTTTATACTTGAGGGAATTTCAGGTAATGTCTTAATACAGTACCGGGGAACGATAACTTTGATCAAATTAGAAAATCCACGCGACCGAAGCCGCGGGGAACTGCTAGTATGATATATATATATAAAAAAATTGGCATGTTATATTGTTGTTAATTTAGAATATAGTTTAATGAGCCAGGAGGTTTCACACCACATACTGTAGCCTCTTTGTTGTGTACCATGTCGGCTCCTTCCTTCCTTAAACTACGATGTTCTCTGTCTCAGATATATTATTGTGATGACCGTATACAGTCTAGTTACCATATTTAGAGTTGAAATACAGTGCCTGACAAAAACCGTTAAGCACCCAACAGGAGTGTTTGAAGGTGAATAAAACTAGTTATGCTGAAAGAACATGTGAACTAATTACAGTATGGGATGATGGATACAAAGCTGTTGGCAGTTACAGGTGGAATGTTGGCGCCAGGTAAATAGGGTGTCTCCCCCCCCTCCCATTGTGCGGTTCGGAATGGTGCCTTTGGATCCTCTCCTGAGGCAAGTTCATCCACAGTTGTTACAGCTGTCCCTCCAGATCTCACAGGCTGGTACTGGGACAGAGTCACCTTCCAATGCCATCCCACATGTATTCACATGTTGCTGGCCACGGGAAGACCTCAACTTACTCTAGGCAGTTCATAGACGCATGTGCTGTGAGTAGACCTGCATTTTCTTGTTGGAACACTGTCCCAGGATACTGTGCCATAACACATAGGACGTGCGGACGCAGAATGGCTGTGACGTATCGCTGTGCCTTTAAAGTCTGCCGAAGCTCTAATAGAGGTGACAATGCATAACCTATGGCTCCCCACACCATGATGCCAGGAGTGTCTTTCCACATTATGGGCAGGATCTGCCTTCTCCCCTCGACGCCCCATAGGAGGTAATGGAGAAGCGGGACTAATCACTGAAAATGATGCGACGCCAGTCGTCCTCTGTCCATGCCTCCGGGGCAATGCACCACTCCAAACGCAGGCATTGTTGTTCTGATGTCAATGGCAACATACGCATGTGGCGGTAGGACAACAGTCCGACGAATGCGAGTCGTCGAGACACTATGCCTGAAGTCTCAGGATGTTGTAGACTCTCCAGTGCATGTTTGCGGATGGTGGGTGCCGAAGTTAAGGATCCCGCAATGAAGGCGCACCGTACTACGGTCCTCCATCGGGGTGGTATTTCTCGGTCGATCCAAAACTGCACGACCTGATTGGGTGCCCTCGTGTACCCATTTAGTCCAGTATCGGGCCGTTGTGACATCTGAATGGCGCACATGCCTGGCAATTGCACGATAGACCAACCAGCTGCATGCAGTCCCAAAATGCGGCCACTGTCAAATCCTCCCAATTGGCGGATAGGCTATCTAACGCGTCTGCGAGGTAGAACGGTGCCATCACGAATGCACTCTGGTGGTCGTTCTACGCATTACAGATCCTTGTAAATATAATCGTTTACTCACACATCAATGGTATGCATGTATACCGAAATGGGATAATATTGGACCACTCCTTCAGGGTGTTAAATATTTTTTGGTCAGGCAGTGTAATTTCTGATGAATAAATTAGAGATAAAATAAAAGTCAGAACAAGGTGTTACGTACGGGCGGGTGTACTTACCTAACACTTTATAATTTTGTAAACTGGTTATTTCAAAGACAAATTTCGGTTTATCTGCTGAATTTCAATATAGATATAGTACGATGTTGGCGTGTAAAGTATCTCTCTCTGGTGACACATTCATAAAAACTGAGCCACAGACGCCCAAAAGAGATTCGTTTACACTGCCACCTAGTAGGCTAGGAGTAAAATAAACGTCAAAATTATTATGATCGATAAAGTACGCAAATATAAGTGATAATGAGATACCAGTAGACTAATTGAATCGTTAGGAGCTAAAATGCATTAAGTCAGTTTTCACTACTTTTCTGAAGAGAGAAATAAGTATAAATACTCAGAAAAGCGCAATGTTGATATTATACATTGTAAAACAGATACACTCCTTATATTTGCAGTAGGGAAAGGTCAATGTCCTGTAGCTTCTTTAAGTTTATGAGCACCTTGTCCTTATACGCCCTCTCATAAGGCATTGCAAGGCTGATTTCCCAGATAAAATATATGCGTGGCTGGGGAGTGTATGAAGACTGATGCTTAAATCACTCCAGTATGGTTGCTGTTGAACTTGAATAGCTTGAATTTTATGGGTGAAAATGGTTGTTTCTGCTTCTTAGGTAGTTACATACCTTCCTTGGATATGACAGACTTCTTAAACAGCGATAGCCACCATGCGTCAAAATTTACCACCTCATCATATCCCACGATGTGAACTTCAAAATTTTTCATACTATTCGCTATTGTCTCTACATAGTCTTTTCGTGTATACAGTCTATCAACAGTTTTTATTTTCTTCTTCAATACACCAAAATTTCTGTCGCAAGGTAAATATGAATGTCCACGTTCGGGAAACCTGTGGGTTACTGATTGAAATCTGCCTGTGCCTGTCCAACCCATAGACATTCTGACTGCGGTGTGATTCCTATTTTGGCCAGGACACTCATCCGAAATTAAGTGAAGGTGTTTCACATTTTGAGGAATATAATGCGTTATGCAGTGGTTCAAAAAGGAGCACTTTTCATTGGCCCCTTTTTCCCGTTGCCCTCATGATAAAGACAGACTACAGTGTGTCCATTTTCCAGATCATGTACGTTAAATACATTAATCCACAACTGGCGCAGGTAAAAAATATTTCTTGTTTTGGAATCCTAGGCAAAGGCAGACTTTCCATAAAATCAAATCACTATGTTGGCAAAAGAATTTCACTTCTTATTAATAAAGAACTATGAAATTATTGACTGCTGTGGACATGGATTTCCAATACAGCCTTTGGTGTTCTTCCCATTGTAGTTTATGCAAGGTGAACCTTTTTGGATAATATATTTTATGATTTTTTTCTTATGAATACTGCCTTGTCTATTTCTTTTAGGAGACATAAAGCACAACACACAATTCATGTAGTGAGCAACCAGGAAATGCCGCAAAATAATATAGCGCAGGAATCCTGCAGGGCAGCCAACATTAAATACGGCGAAGAAAGGAAAGAAGTCATTGACTCAATGCTTTCCTCCTCCGATCGCGCAACACATAGCAGTGGTTTCTGCCATAATCAGAAGGCTGACTTAATTCCTTCTTATGCCGTTCGACGGCCCCTGGTTCAATACCTCAGAATACTGAATAATAAAAACATGTGCAATTTTGATTTAATGATTTTCAGCTCCGACCGATTCAGTTGGTCTAAGCGCGCGGTATTCCATAGCAGTTTGGAGACTGCAACATCTTTTGGAGAAGTTATCCATGATTATCATTTGTAGTGACGACCCTTGAGCGTCCTGTTGTCTCACTTCGTTCACGTAAGACAGATCCCGTATGACAGAATGTGTCAACGACAACTGACATTGTTCTGTCGTTACTAATTAAATCACTCTTCGTACTGTTATTTAACTTGAAGAACACTTGTCCTATTCTGACGCCGCACTCTGTATGCCTGGAAGTAATGATCCAAAACAACCATCTCTTCTATTACGAGAACTCTGAATTCTCAAAATTATGTTTAAGGAGTTCACGAGGACTTGGAAGAAATTTGGACTCAGGAGGGAGATACACAGGAAAGAACAACCCTTAGGAAGAAAATTGCGGGAATGAGGGATGCACCGGAGAAACTCGTTAAGCAACCCAACATCTCGAGCAACACGTATCATCTGTACGCAGATGATGTGCAGGTCTGCTCACACGAAATTAACTGGTATTCACGAAGCTGTCTGCAAAATCAATCAAGAAGTGGCGCGTCCCGAAATGTGGACTGGACTAAACAGACTCAGAATGAACCCGTAAAGCCTCAAGCTATAATGATAGGTACATCGAAGATGCATTATTACTTAACGAACGTAGATATCCTCCCCCCCCCCCAATAACATTAAATTGAAATATCATCCCTTTTGAAAACAAAGTTAAAGATGTATAATTAATACTGAACAAAAACATTGACTGGACAGAACATCTAACCGCTATATTACCAACGAGTATTTTTCTACCTTCACTCACTTAAAGGAGTGAAAGATCTAGTTCCTTTCAAGGCCACAGAGCTGTTGATTCAACGGCTAATAATGCCTTTGTTTGACTACTTTGATGACGTCGTGTATGGCAGACTAAGTGGCGCCCTCTCTACCAGACTCCAGAGAGCTCAGAATGCTTGTGTCCGCTTTATAATGAACATTACAAAGTATTATCATATAAATCCTGCATTCCATGAGTTAAATTGTATTAAACTAAATCAGCGTCGTAGCTATCATTAGTCGCTTCAACTCCACAACAATAATATACAAGCAGACACCTTCTTATATAACAGATTCTTTCTAGTTGCTCTCAACCATTCATAACATCCCGACCACAGTTGCAGCTAAAGTAACCCTCAAAGTACCTAGGTGTAAATACAAGGAATGATCTTCATTGGGGTAATCACATAAATGGGATTGTAAATAAAGGGTACAGATCTCTGCAAATGGTTATGAGGGTGTTCAGGAGTTGTAGTAAGGATGTAAATGAGAGGGCATACAACTAGAGTATGGTTCCAGTGTATGGGACACTCACCAGGATTACTTGATTCGAGAACTGGAAAAATCCAAAGGAAAGCAGCTCGATTTTTTCTGAGTGATTTTCGACAAAAGAATAGCGTTACAAGAATGTTGCAAAGTTTGGGCTGGGAAGAGTTGGGAGAAAGGAGACGAGCTGCTCGACTAAGTTATATGTTCCGAGCTGTCAGCGGAGAGATCGCGTGGGAAGACATTAGTAGACGAATAAGTATGAGTGGAGTCTTTAAAAGTAGGAAAGATCACAATATGAAGATAAAGTTGGAATTCAAGAGGACGAATTGGGGAACATATTTGTTTATAGGAAGGGGAGTTAGGGATTGGAATAACTTACCAAGGGAGATGTTCCATAAATATCCAATTTCTTTGAAATCTTTTAGGAAAAGGCTAGGAAAACAACAGACAGGGAATCTGCCTACTGGGCGACTGCCCTAAATGCAGATCAGTATTGATGGATGGATGGATGGATGGATGGATGGATGGATGGATGGATGGATGGATGGATGGATGGATGGATGGATGGATGGATGGATGGATGGATGGATGGATGGATGGATTCATTGATTGATTGATTGGTTGATTGATTGATTGATTGATTGATTGATTGATTGATTGATTGATTGATTGATTGATTGATTGATTGATTGATTGATTGATTGATTGATTGATTGATTGATTGATTGAAAATACCAAATCACAGATCCACACTCTGCAATAAATCTTTTGACGTCAGTACAATTTGAATATGAAATTCGTTGCCCAGTGACCTAAGTGACACCATATCTGAACCGGTATTTAAAAGGAAATGTTGGCAGCGGTACTTGGACGGATCAAGTTGAGTGTATATACATGAATTCTACTTTCCTGTTTTGTTATTTCATTCCGTGTGTCACTAGGTTTTACTATATTTGTTTTTTCATGCATTAGGACCATTTTATTTATTCAGGATTATTTTAGATACGTTTCATTTTATTTCCTTTCAAGCTTTTTTACACTGCCAGACAAAAATACCAAACACCATGAAAGAAGAAATGTAGAATACAGAAATATCGGCAATAAATTTGTGGGATAACATATTTAATTGATTAAAGGTACAAGACTGCAGGTTAATATCCTCCCAAAAAAAGACCCTCTCAAATATGCCATGTAGCAAACGTGCATGCCTTGTGCCGTACAGGTGCTGGATGTCAGCTTGTGCGATGGTGTTCCATGTCTCTTGCATTTGGTCGGTTAATACAGGGACGGCAATGCTGGCCGTGGATGACGCTGGAGTTGTAGTCCAGGCCAAGACAACATGTCGGCACTCTGTAGAGCACGTTGGGTTAAAACAGCGGCGTGGATGTGTGCATTACCCTGTTGGAAATCGCCCGCAGGAATGCTGTTCATGAATGGCAGTACAACAGGTCGAATCACCAGACGGACTTAGACATCTGCAGTCAGGAATAATCACGAGAGTGCTCCTGCTGTCATGGGAAATTGCTCCCCAGACCAGAACTTCCGGTGTAGTTCCAGTGTGTCAACGCTGCAGACAGGCCTCCTTCTGACCAACACAAGGCCACCACTGGCACCAAGGCAGAACAGGCTTTCATCGGAAAACACAACGGACCTCCACTCCGTCCTCCAAGCACTCGCTTGACACCACTGAAGTCGCAGACGGCGGTGGTTTGGGGTAAGTGGAGTGCACGCCGCCGAGCGTCTGATTCGGAGCTGTCCTTGTGTCATTGTGGTGCCAGCTTTCGCTCGATTTGCTCCTGCAGACACCGTCCGCTGCGCCACAGACGTATGCCGAATATGGCGGTCTCGGTGGTGCCATGGGGACGTCCGGAGCCCGATCTTCTTGCGAGCGTAGTGCACCTTTCGTTTATTAATGTTCCCGCGGTGACTTCCACTATTACGCCGCGTTGGAGCATTAACTGAATATACACATGTTTAAATATTGCCCCGGCTACAAAATTCAAAGCATCGGGTCGTAAATCATACCTAGACTCTGAACTGAGATATAATTTATGAACACGAGCTACAACAACATGGTGCATATTCGCTTCTCAGGGTAAATTCGCTTCATTATATTCCCATACGCTTTAGACAAATCGTAGATTCCGTTGAAGAGTATCCGTCCGTTGAAACAGTCATCCCGTATACATACGTGAAGGAAATTATCTGATCATCAGCTAGTATCTAGCATAAATTAATTCAATAAATCCGTATATTATCATACTACTATATACTACAAGTTACTTTAGGAATAGAAACGCGAAATCAAAACTATATCTAGTTTATTAGCATGCTAATGTATTATAAAATTGAATAATATGCATCCATCGGCAACAAAGAAAGGAAAATCGTGTGAAATTACAAATATCATTCTCAAATGCTTGGCTTCCGAGATAAACATATTTGAAAGATCTTTAAGTTATCATCATATTTGCTTACATTTTCGTTAAGTTTCAAAAATATGCCATATCTTCCATGTTTAAATTGATACAAGGGGAAAAATAGGGACCAAAACTTTATTAATCCAAGGAGGAGTGGAATATCTTCCTTTTAATATTGTTTGGGACTTTCTTTGGGGCATCACTTAGGTTTCATCTTTCTTTTCGGTCTGTTTGACCAAATTTACTTCGATACATGTTTGGGTTCTTGTTTGTGACTCATCACGTTACGAGATAAGCATTACCATGTTTAAATCTGGGTTCAAAACACCCATGAAGTTATTAATATTCCTATCATAACCCAAAATGAATAAATAAAAACAGTACATCACCATATGTACAAAATAAACCAAATAATCTTACTACAGAGTGCCATAGATATGATAGTACGTCAGTCTAACCTGCGAAAATCGTGCCATGCATTCCTAATCATGTGCCAATATATTTACATATTCTCAAATATCTCTTCGCTGTGCTAAGTTTTTGTCAAAGTAAACCTTACTTCATATTAGCGTTAACGTGCTGACCTTCAAATATGTAAATATGCGAGACTCCATTCTATTCCTGAATATATATACTACGTAATGTATAACAAACACGTAACCTATCCATATCTTCCGCTGAAAGTTACTACGAGACACATTATGCTTGGCTCGAGAAATACATTCAACTTAACATGGCCTAAATCCTTCACTTGCAGTGCTAACCCAAATATAAATATAATACGTAACACAGGAATTCGCAATTCAATCATCTATCCCATTCTCAAGCAACAAACAGAAACATATCTCCTCAATCTAATTATAACTTGCCACATTAACATTCCATTTCCTTCATATATATATATATATATATATATATACCTCCATATTTAAAAATATCTTCATTCAATTCCACTTAAATAACCTCTGTGTTACGGTAGCAATACTTAATAACCTGATTATTCTCTCATACACTGCAACTTCGTAATATTTCAAACAATTCCTTACAATACAATTATCGTACTGGCCATGATTGCAACACATATTGACCTGAAGTTTTAGGTTACGTCTCGTATCTTGCCTGCATTTTCTACAACCACAACTGGTTAAACGTTTCACGGTCTACAAGTATGGATTGGCACTAAACATGCACAAATGCTCAATCAGATCTAGTCTCCATTAACCGTAAATTATCACATTATCACCATAGTTATATAGCATAAATTGGCACATTTCATCGGCTAATAATTGGAATTTGTATTCTAATATCCTTTCATTGGCACTACATCTCTTACTTCTAGCACTCCTGCACACATATAAATATTTTTCATCAATTGATTTCAAATTCATTACGATGCAACTCATAATACTTATCTCGTAACGGGATTTTGCTGCTGGATCTCTCCTGGACTATGGCATCTTGGAGTAGGCAGCCCCTGCGATCCAAAGATTACGTCATCTTCGGCTCCGGCTGGGGATCTTGGCTTGAGCTATTTAGTCTTGGGCGACCAATTCCATCTGTTTAAGCTGAGTCCATCTTGTCACCAGTTCTCATGCAATCATAAAAGAACAAATACATATTAGAATTCATAGTATACTGGTGGATAGTAGGCTACTCAATACGTAATATTTGTTTTCAAAATCTCGTATTGATCGAAAATATTCTTTTTTTAAACTTATAGATTTCTGTAATTCGGCCTACTTCTTGCTATTTCTTTTCGCTTAAGCAGATATTGTCTCCCTCCTGGAAACAATAAATTATGCCTTCCTTAGCAAGGATTTGCCGCTATGGTACTAATTTCGGCAATGTATAACTCGGCTGAAGTTTCCTTTCGCTTCTGAGTTTAGGTGTTACAGTAACAAATATTTTCCTTCAAATCTACGCCTTTTCTGCCGATATTCTTGCAGATGTAGTCTTCACTGCTGTTTGTATATTAATACTTTAGTATTTAACGTTGCGTTGATCCTTTTATATCTTTCCGTAAGTCGTGCTGCTCCTCTTCAACTCGTAACTCTTTCTCCTCAAGGTAGTCAAGAATCGGTTTCATTCAAATTTTTTAGTCCATCATTATTTAATCTTGAGATTCCTTTTCCTTGCGGCCGGGCGATATCGATTTACTAGATCTCTACTCTGTGTACTTGTACATTACCTGAAGCTATTGTGCGCCATATTTGTCCACTGTTTCCATGACATTTACGGCCGCTAATGTAACGTAATGGTACATTTCACCTCCACGTTAACTTTAAATATGTTGGATACAACATATTTAATCCGCTCTTCCATATACTTGTATAATGGACCTTTACGTTACATTATCCTCATTCTTTGTATCTCATTCCATGTTTGATTATTTCTTAACCACTTTGATATGATTCTTCCTAATTTCTTCCGTATAATCACTCTTGGTCGTTTTCATTCCCATTATCTGTTTGACATTCAATATAGGGATCATTATCTTTCTCACTGATTTCTAAAGTATTATTTGGCATTAATCCTTCGTTTTCTCTGTAATAGTATTTTAGGTTTGCTGCGTTATATACCCCTTTATATGTCCCCGACATATTTTCGATCTGGTATGCGTTGTTTCCAAACACTTTCTTAATGACATATGGTCCATCATCTAAATGTGCAAATTTCGCAAATACCTTCCCTATGACGTTGGAATTGGGCGTTTTCTTAACTAATACAAGATCATTTACTCTCAATTGACGGTGAAACTTTCTGTTTCGTAATCTCTTGAGCCTCTTCCGTGATTGATCCTCCAATTTTGCGTGTACCATACTATTTAATTCCTGAACACTCAGTCTATCCTCCACTAGCCTTTCTATCACTTCATCCCATGGCCTATGAGGGATTTCATCTCTATGTAGAACACTTGGGATCTGTCCGGTTGATTCATGTACGGTATTGTTTATACTGTGCTCAATTATTGGTATTACATCAATCCATCTCCAATGGTTGTTTCCGCAGTAAATCCGACAAAACTTCGAAATCTCTTTCATACATCGCTCTACTGGATTTGACGCTGGGTGCCTAATTGAACACATCACATGTTTTATATTCAACTTCTCCATAGCTTCACGGAACTGTTCTGACGTAAACTGAGTACCATGATCGCTTAGTATTCTCTCAGGTTTTCCCATTCTTGGTATGACACCATTAATGAACGCGTGGAGGACTTGTTTTGAATTGGCTCTCTGTATTGGTCGTAAAACTATATATTTAGAGAATATATCCATCGTTACTACGATAAACTTTCTTCCTTTACTAGCCACTGGAAGTGGTCCAAAAATGTCGATTGCGAATATCTCTTTTGCTCTATCTGGTAGTATTGCTATTGGTTGGTGTGTAAGTAATCTTGCATTATGTTTGGTTCTCTGGCAGATGTCACATGTCCTAACCACTTTCCTTATCATTGCCCTCATTCCTTTCCAGGTAAATCTTTCCAAGACAGTATTTAGCACCTTGTCAATGCCCCCGTGTCCAGTGATTCGGTGGGTCAACCATATTAATTCCCTTTGTAACTGGGCTGGCACCACAATTCGTGCTTTCCTCTGACCTTCAAGAAGATACTTATTTAACCTCCCATTTATAATCCGGTATGTCTGTCTTATGTTCGCTACCGTAGTCTGTCCTTCCAATTTATCTAGTATTTTAGCTAGATTCGCATCTGCCCTTTGTAATATCTCAATAGTTTGCAGCCTTTCAATGATTTGCTCGTCTCGGTCATCCAACTCTATTTGATGTATTAACTCTTCCGTTTGTTCTGGATTTCTACTCAAAGCATCGGACAAAATATTATCCTTTCCTTTACAATGTTCTATTTTCAACTGAAACTGCTGTGTAAATAATATCCAGCGCGTTACTCGTTCGCTTGCCATTGCGGCCTTCAAACCAAAGACTAACGCCTTATGATCAGTGCGTATGGTCACAGGACATCCACTTATTATTTTCGCCCATTGCTGCAATGCGAACACTATTGCCAAGAGTTCCTGCTCGGTTGTCGTGTAATTTTGTTCATGCTTTCTTAATTTACGGCTTGCAAATGCCAAATATGTTCGCTTCTTTCCGCCTTCTGGTTCTTCTTGATACAGGCATGCCCCGATTCCAATCCTGGATGCATGGGATTGTATTACGAATTCTTTCTCGTAATCAGGATAACCCAATCTGATACTATTCGCCATTAATTCCTTCATTTGTACGAAAGCCTTTTCCGCTTCATTACCCCATTTCCACCTATTATTTATTTTGTGTAATTCTTGTAACGGTGCTGCCACTTCGGTATACCTATTACAGTGATCTGCAAAGAACTGCGTCATTCCAAGGAATTGTCTAATCTGCTTAATACTTGTTGGCCTCGGGAAATCACATATTGCTTTGATTTTAGCTGGGTTAGGTCGTATTCCTTCTCCGTCGATAACATGTCCAACAAAAGGGATCTCCGACTGGCAGAACTTTGACTTTGCAACATTGACTTTAAATCCAGTGTTCTTCTAGTTATCCAGCAACTTTTCAAGTCTCTCACAGTGCTTTTCGTATGTTCTCGTTGCCAAGATCAAGTCGTCAACATAGGAAGTCACATAACCCTTTACTTCTGCTGTCAAGTTTCTATCCAGAGCCCTGATAAGAACTGCACAACTGTTTTTCAAACCAAATGGAAGCCTGCAGTAAGCATACGTTTGATTGTCGAACATGAACCCAGTCAATAGTCGTGACTTCTCCTCCAACACAATATGATGGAATGATGATGTGATATCAAGGCTAGAAAAATACTTCGTGTTCTTGAATTTCTTAATGATGTCCTTAATTTTTGGTACCTTATCATATTCTGGAATTAGCTTTTCGTTTATACCCCTCGCGTCTAGGCAAATTCTAAGGCTACCGTTGCTTTTCTTTACGATTACCAAAGGGTTCAAGTATGGTGTAGCTGTTTTAACTATTATCTCATCATCCAACATTTCCTGGATTATTTCTTTCACTTGCTGGAAATATTTTTCAGGTATATCAAACAGCTTTGCTCTGTACGGTGTCCAATCGTTAACCATCAGCTTGTATTTGAAATTGGGGATTTTTCCTGGTTTGTTCTTAAATATGTCTGAATACTTCTTCAAAATTTCGTACAACCTGGTTTTCTCCTCTGGCGAAATCTTAGCTTCCATAAGGCTTTTCCATATTTCTTGATCCTTTTCTTCTTCCTCTAAACTTAATATTCTTTCAATAGTGTAGGCTATCTCTGATTCTGCTGCCTGATTTGGGCTTTGGTTTATAAAATTGCTCTCCTGGTCAGGGCCATTTGTCTCCCGAACTACAATTCTCATATGTTCTGACAGATCCTTCCTAACGCTTATTCTGAGTATTTCTGTCGTTTCCTTCCCATGATCTTCGCTAATTGGAAACCTAATTTCCTGTCTTTCCATATAATTGACCATTTTTGTAGCAATCAAGAAATCCACGCCTAAAATAATATTGTATTTTATTCTGTTCATAATTATAAATGGGTGCTCAAATCTTTGGTTCCCTATTCCGATATTCAAATACGTTTGCATTTTGCATTCCACAGTTTTATCTGGTATAATTCCTTTGATTTTTATTCCTGACGCAGGTATCGTTGGTAACTTCATTTTTCTCTCAAACTCTAAGAATAACATGTTCGAGATCACACTAATACTCGCCCCAGAATCTATCAGACAATGCGACCTCATTTCGTTTACTCTTACAATAATTATTGGTTAATTTACTCCTTGTGGTCCTACATTCGATGATTCATCATACAGTAAATCTTCCGGTTCTATCTCCCATGACTCGATTTGCGCAATTAACCAACTGATAATTTTGCCATTCGATTCTCTTTCTTTATTTATTGCACCTATCATTTATGCCTAATGTATAATCGACGTTTTTTTTCTTCTCGGAAACGTCTATCCCTGCACTAAAGTTTTGTGCATTCGGATTCAACCTTCGTTTCCCTGCCTCCATCTTCTTGTACTCCTGGAGTTCTAAGCTCTCCGCACCTTCTGTCACCAACCATTTCTTTGTCCTTAATCGCCTGTTCCCATTTATCCTTATTGTTTGAATTTTCCCTTAATTCTTGGACATACTTTCTTTTGGCAAATTCTCTACCCTTGTAACTTTGTTCTCTCCTTTCTTCGTAGGGTTGCCTTCTTCGAAAGTTATTCCGAGCTCCGTTTCCTGAGTACCTATTATTCGTCCTATAATATGGTACATATCTATCGCTCGTTTGATATGTCCGTCGATTTACATATCCTTTTTGGCATTGGCATTCTTTTGTTTGTTTCTTTCCATCCATTTCCCGGTTTCTACCACCATTCTTAAGTTCTCTCCATCTACTATTTTCCACATTCTCCGGCGCTATCACATTTATCGATGCCTCATTCTCTGCATTCCGCATTAACCTGGTCGTGGGATGTGCAGTTGCCATGTCTAGTTGCCTTAGCCGGTCTTCCATTTCTATAGCTGTCTGAACATTTGCTACTGCCAAGTGTCTTTGCACCTCGGGAGGAAACTGCCTCTGGATTGTTTTTATTGCTTCCAATTCGCTTGGTGCGGCGTCCAGATCTTGAAATCGTTGAAATTGGAACGCGAAATAATCGGAGTATCTTGTCTGCCCATTAAATGCGAATTTGCGGGAGTATAGCTCCATCCTAAGCTGTAATTGTACCTCTGAGCTCCAATACCTTCGCAAAAATGCTGTTTTAAATTCCTCATAATCATGAAAGCTGTACCTAAATGCTTGGTACCATATACCAGGGTTGGAGTCTAAGTGTTTTTCAACTATTTTGAGCTTTCTTTCATTCGGAATCTGATTAGCCCTAAAATAATCCTCCATTTCTCGAAGAAATTGCTTAGGTGATAGACTTGCAGTGTTATCAAAATGTTTTGGTCTATCATCAACTGTTTTAATAATATTTATTACTGCTGGACCTCCATTGCTACAATTCCCGTTTCCAATTATTCCACCGTTGATAACCTGGTTGGAATCCGTCGTCATCGTTGGTGTTGTTTCTCTTTCGTTCATCCGAATATCCATATTCCCTAACATACTGGATCCTGTGTTTTGGTCATGTACCCTTAATTCCTGTATCTCTTTTCGGATAGTCCGCAATTCAGTTTCCGTATTATGAACTCTACTGTCAACCTCATTCTTGTTCCGCTCTATTTCCTCTCGGATTATATCTATTTTATTCGATACTTGTTCTCTCGCCAGGATAAAATTTACTTCCACTGACTTATTCGTATTTCCTATTATCTCATTTAATTTGTTCATCCTCTCTTGATATTGTTCTCATCTCTCTCTGGAATCTAATTTCAAGCTTTCCAAATTCTCCGTCAAACTCTTCATCTCCTTCTCCTTCAGAGTTCGTATAACCTCTCTATTTTCCTTCAATTCCTTGCTGACTTCATTTATTTTTTATTAACCTCTTCACTCCTATTTTCCACAATTTCCGTCATCTGATTACGCAGCTCGTCGATATCTGTTTTAATTTGCGTGACTTCGCTTCCAAATTTCTCAATTTCCGTTCTTATGACCTCTTTCATATCTTCCCTCATTTCTTGCTGCCTCTCATTTTGCCTGTTAATCTCTTCCTGCTGCTTTTCATCCTGTCTGATAATCATTTCTTGAAATCTCGCATTAATCATCTCTTGGAAACTTTCATTTTGTTTCCTTGCTTCTTCTTGCCTTTCCCTTCTTTCTTCCTCATTTCGCTTTCTTGCTTCTTCATTGTGCCCATTAATCATCTCTTGAAATTTCTCATTCTGCTTTCTTGCTTCCTCTTCTCTTCCTTCCAGTTTGTTAATCATTTCTTGGAATTTTTCATTTTGCTTTCTTGCTTCTTCCTGTCTTTCTCGTCTTTCCTCCTCATTCCGTTTTCTTGCTTCTTCCTGTCTTTCTCTTCTGCCCTCCTTAATCATTTCTTGGATTCTCTCCAAGATTCCCTATTGATTGTCCTTGATCTCCTGTATCGCTTCGTCTCTCTTCCTGACTTCCTCCTCATTTACCTTTTGGTATCCCTCTAGTTGGGATTTCAACTGCGCTAAATTCGACATCTTTATATCGTTTAAAATTCTCTAATATGCCTGTTAAATTCTCTATAAGCCTAACTTTCTCTATGTATCCGTAAATTCAACTAATTCGATCTCAAAATATTACTATAACACAGTCTGTCAGACTTAATCATACACTTATTCTACAACTTTTATTACTTCAACAAACTCTTTCTTAATTTGGAATGATCACCCAAGACTACTTTAGCTCAACCAAACCAGCCTGTCCAAGTCACATGAGAATCCAAACATTTAAAATAATAGTCATTTTCAATTATGTTTATCCCTTATTCACTTAACCTACATATACAATAAATAAAATTAACATTCCATTAATACACTTCCACTATCCTAAGTACCTAACGAAATTTTCTCGGAACAATCTAAATAAATGTATAGTCAATCCGTTTCCTACTTTATTCCTAGTATACAAGAAATCATCGTTCCTCGCATGCCATATTTGCATCCGCAATCCATCATGCTTCATTTCATTCTTCCATGCCGTCTCATAGTTACATTCTAACTCATTGTGCAGCTTTCTTCTTGATTATGGTATACTATATTATGTTTGCCATCCTCTTTTCCTATTATCTCTCTTCACCGCTACAATCTAACCTCATATATCTTCATGTCATCCATAATCTGTCTTCTCAATATTCCTTTATCGCGATATATTTTCCTCCTCCTCTGCCTTATGTTGTATCATTAAATTATATTCAACCATGTCCAACGTCTATCTCCAATTCCCATCATATCATTTTCTTCCATCACTCCTTTTTCAACAACTCACTTTACGAATAAGAGCTCAAAATATTACACAACAGCCACGGCACTCTTTTCAACTTGCTCGAGGCTACGGCATCATATAACCCACGTCCAATCCAATCATCCATATCTCATCCTCAATATTTGCTCCATAATCAAGCTATAAAATTTCTGTACATCCAGAATTTAATTAATCATCCGACCTCTTCAAACTTTGCCTCACGTTCGGGACGAAATTTAATGATATTTGGCGACCACGGTACCTTTCTCTTCAACTTGCTCCACTGTTGGGGGCCAAATTTAATGCACCTATCGTTTATTAATTTTCCCGCGGTGACTTCCACTATTACGCCGCGTTGGAGCATTAACTGAATATACACATGTTTAAATATTGCCCCGGCTACAAAATTCAAAGCATCTGGTCGTAAATCATACCTAGACTCTGAACTGGGATATAATTTATGAACACGAGCTACAACAACATGGTGCATATTCGCTTCTCAGGGTAAATTCGCTTCATTATATTCCCATATGCTTTAGACAAATCGTAGATTCCGTTGAAGAGTATCCGTCCGTTGAAACAGTCATCCCGTATACATACGTGAAGGAAGTTATCTGATCATCACCTAGTATCTAGCATAAATTAATTCAATAAATCCGTATATTATCATACTACTATATACTACAAGTTACTTTAGGAATAGAAACGCGAAATCAAAACTATATCTAGTTTATTAGCATGCTAATGTATTATAAAATTGAATAATATGCATCCATCGGCAATAAAGAAAGGAAAATCGTGTGAAATTACAAATATCATTCTCAAATGCTTGGCTTCCGAGATAAACATATTTGAAAGATCTTTAAGTTATCATCATATTTGCTTACATTTTCGTTAAGTTTCAAAAATATGCCATATCTTCCATGTTTAAATTGATACAAGGGGAAAAATAGGGACCAAAACTTTATTAATCCAAGGAGGAGTGGAATATCTTCCTTTTAATATTGTTTGGGACTTTCTTTGGGGCATCACTTAGGTTTCATCTTTCTTTTCGGTCTGTTTGACCAAATTTACTTCGATACATGTTTGGGTTCTTGTTTGTGACTCATCACGTTACGAGATAAGCATTACCATGTTTAAATCTGGGTTCAAAACACCCATGAAGTTATTAATATTCCTATCATAACCCAAAATGAATAAATTAAAACAGTACATCACCATATGTACAAAATAAACCAAATAATCTTACTACAGAGTGCCATAGATATGATAGTACGTCAGTCTAACCTGCGAAAATCGTGCCATGCATTCCTAATCATGTGCCAATATATTTACATATTCTCAAATATCTCTTCGCTGTGCCAAGGTTTTGTCAAAGTAAACCGTACTTCATATTAGCGTTAACGTGCTGACCTTCAAATATGTAAATATGCGAGACTCCATTCTATTCCTGAATATATATATTACGTAATGTATAACAAATACGTAACCTATTCAATATCTTCCGCCGAAAGTTACTACGAGACACATTATGCTTGGCTCGAGAAATACATTCAACTTAACATGGCCTAAATCCTTCACTTGCAGTGCTAACCCAAATATAAATATAATACGTAACACAGGAATTCGCAATTCAATCATCTATCCCATTCTCAAGCAACGAACAGAAACATATCTCCTCAATCTAATTATAACTTGCCACATTAACATTCCATTTCCTTCATATATATATATATATACCTCCATATTTAAAAATATCTTCATTCAATTCCACTTAAATAACCTCTGTGTTACGGTAGCAATACTTAATAACCTGATTATTCTCTCATACACTGCAACTTCGTAATATTTCAAACATTTCCTTACAATACAATTATCGTACTGGCCATGATTGCAACACATATTGACCTAAAGTTTTAGGTTACGTCTCGTATCTTGCCTGCATTTTCTACAACCACAACTGGTTAAACGTTTCACGGTCTACACGTATGGATTGGCACTAAACATGCACAAATGCTGAATCAGATCTAGTCTCCATTAACCCTCAACTGGTATCATCTACGTTTGTAACGTAACTGTTATCATACGTCTGTCAGACTCCAGATATTTACTTTTAAATTAAAATATTTGTTCTTAATTTTTTGTTATTTATTCAACTTATTTCCTTTAAATATATGTTTGCAAATATGTCAGTGCAAGCAGTAGTGGAAAAAAATTACAAACCCAGAAAAAAATTATAAAATAATAGAATGATGCTCCAAAAATGTGGATGCTTCTGCTTTTCTTAAAAATCTAGAAAATATGATTATTACGATTATTTCGCTGATATATCAGTATTATATAAGGACCATCCAAACAAATAAAACATCAAATTACTGGAAAACTCAAAACATAAATTTAAATTTTAAGGTTCAAAGTCACTGTTTGTTAGAAAGCACAATTTTCCTTATCACAGGATATGTTACTTTATTATTATTTTTTTTTTTGGCGCACTCCAAGCAGATCGGTTTTCCGCACTTCTGGCACTGGTACTTCGTTCTTCTTTTCAGTTGAGGATCGCAAAAGTAGCACGTTTTACGAACCTCGAAGTATTCCGGTTCCTCTTGTTCGTCATCAATCTGATGAATCCTCCTCATCCAGAATGTCAGTTCACGTGGAATTTTCTCCACCTCAGTAAGCTTCCGATGCATTTGAGAATATACCAGTGACTTGGCAAGTGTCTTCATAAAATCAAGCCTAGCCATTATCTCAATAAACACTCAATACTGAATAACGTCATTCCCGAACAATAGTCACGGAACTGGTATTATACGTCTGTCAGACGGCGCGATAATTTTAATAGTCACTTATTCAAGGTGAAACAAAGCGAGCGGTACATCACCTTCCCTGCAGGGAAACAACATTCCAGCTGAGAGGTACACATGGGAAGAAAGCAGTAGGCTGAGGATAGGAGAGGGGATGGCCTTGGGAAAATTTTCGGCCGTCTCACAGACGTATGATACCAGTTGAGGTTAACCTTAAAATTATCACATTAGCATCATAGTTATATAGCATAAATTGGCACATTTCTTCGGCTAATAATTGGAGTTTGTATTCTAATATCCTTTCATTGGCACTACATCTCTTACTTCTAGCACTCCTGCACACATATAAATATTTTTCATCAATTGATTTCAAATTCATTACGATGCAACTCATAATACTTATCTCGTAACGGGATTTTGCTGCTGGATCTCTCCTGGACTATGGCATCTTGGAGTAGGCAGCCCCTGCGATCCAAAGATTACGTCATCTTCGGCTCCGGCTGGGGATCTTGGCTTGAGCTATTTAGTCTTGAGCGACCAATTCCATCTGTTTAAGCGGAGTCCATCTTGTCACCAGTTCTCATGCAATCATAAAAGAACAAATACATAGTAGAATTCATAGTATACTGGTGGATAGTAGGCTACTCAATACGTAATATTTGTTTTCAGAATCTCGTATTGATCGAAAATATTCTTTTTTTAAACTTATAGATTTCTCTAATTCGGCCTACTTCTTGCTATTTCTTTTCGCTTAAACAGATATTGTCTCCCTCCTGGAAACAATAAATTATGCCTTCCTTAGCAAGGATTTGCCGCTATGGTACTAATTTCGGCAATGTATAACTCGGCTGAAGTTTCCTTTCGCTTCTGAGTTTAGGTGTTACAGTAACAAATATTTTCCTTCAAATCTACGCCTTTTCTGCCGATATTCTTGCAGATGTAGTCTTCACTGCTGTTTGTATATTAATACTTTAGTATTTAACGTTGCGTTGATCCTTTTTATATCTTTCCGTAAGTCGTGCTGCTCCTCTTCAACTCGTAACTCTTTCTCCTCAAGGTAGTCAAGAATCGGTTTCATTCAAATTTTTTAGTCCATCATTATTTAATCTTGTGATTCCTTTTCCTTGCGGCCGGTCGATATCGATTTACTAGATCTCTACTCTGTGTACTTGCACATTACCTGAAGCTATTGTGCGCCACATTTGTCCACTGTTTCCATGACATTTACGGCCGCTAATGTAACGTAATGGTACAGTACCTTCTCGTGACCACTGCATGCACAGTGGAGGCATTCCTGCCATGTTGTTGCGCAATGGTGCGGAAGGAACATCCACCGTCACGTAGCCCTATCATACGGATTCGTTCAGCCACAGTGAGATGTTGATACTGGCCTCCTCCTCGGCGTCACCGTCACAGTCACTCCGTCCAATCTCACGGGTAACTAACGCTCTCAAATAGTACAGACCATATTTAAAACAAACCTGATGTGCAAAGTCATGGGGCGCTACTAGTGCCACGCTAATTCGATTTGCGGGAAATTTGAATCAATGTCATCTTTCAGACGTATGAACACGCCTACCAACGTTCGTTAATATAGCACAACCCGTTCTTGGTGTTTGGATGTTCTTTTTCCGCCAGTGTAAAACTTTGCGTACGGTTTAGTATTATAGTGTGTGTGTTCGTGTGTGTAATATGTTTGTAATATAACATTCTAAAATAATTTTATTGTATAAATTCCACCTGTTCAATACACGTTTGCCATTTAATAAATGGTCTGTCTATAAAGCAACATAGGACATGTTTAGACCAAGCCTAGAGGTCATCATCAGCTAAAATTACATAATAACATAAAGTAGAAAGACATATACAAAAAACTATGATACATAAAAACTTGAGATAAAATACAATCAAGTTTTTCAAAACTAGCACTCCGTTTCCAGAAGCATAGCAATTAGAGCAACATTTACCAGTATTCACAATTCTCAAGTATTTCCTACAGCCAACCAATGAACCCACACTTACAACTAAATTCGTCCTAGTTTTGGGCGATGTACATTTTAAAACAAAGATTTCAATTGGATTTGTTGATTGTATTTTATCTTAAGTTTTTATGTATCACTGTTTTTTGTATATGTCTTTCTTCTTTATGTTATTTTGGCTGATGATGGCCTCTAGACTAGGTCGAAACATGCCCTATGTAGCTTTTTAGACAACTCTTTATCAAATGGCAAACGTGTATTGAACAGGTGGACTTTATACAATTAAATTATTTTAGAATTTTAGCTTAGATATTTAAAGTCAATACGGAACCCGGGACGAAGTTCATTACTTGTGCAATACATGTAATATATTGATGAACTTTATGTACATTATAAGATAGAGCCTGGCAGCAGAGCAGGGTCCACAGTCTGTTGTTAGTTGTTAGGTAAACGTTGACAAAGGGTGAGCAATAAATTGAGTGTTCTTTTTCTTCTCTGGCATACTATTTCCATTAATAATGAACAGGTATTTTTAGATAATATATTGTGACAGTTTTCCGATCATTTTATAAGTTGTTATAAGCTAAGAGCAGTGGAATACCAGAAAATATTAAGCTATCAAATACAGCATGCCACGTGTATCTCCCATTTAATCATGCGATGAGGAGAGATCTACTACCTCAAATAAAACAATACTTACTGACGAAAATTATAACATTTTCCCGGAAAATGTTGAAAAGCTACTTGTAGCATTCTTAACTAGTGTTAAGTCCAGTTAATGTGGCCAGTTACTATCAGTGTGAGAACTAGAAAATTATTGCGATGTACTTATGCCTTTGCTGGCGGGACCTAGTGTTTACAGTACACTATGTCTTCTGGTATGGGCTAGAGCAATCTTGTTACTTTCATTGAATCTGTCTCAGCTTTATCCTTTGCTTTGACAAAATGAACGGTACTGAGGTATGAGTGATTGTAGTAATGCCATTCCTTCTGCAGCCAATACCTGCTATGAATGGTGTGAAAATATTGCTCATAGGGTCGGTTGGTGCTTGCATTTCGGTGGGCTTGGCAGACTGATATGTAATAGCAACTTCTGGCTCGGTGAGGAAAGCAACGGGAAACTACCTCACTCCTCATTTCCCTAGTACGCCTCTTCAGTGATGCCTAGGGCATCTATGACAGCTGATGGCGGAGATGTTGAGGATCCAACCAGCCTTCGGGCTGAGGACTAAACATACCTACTTATGTTATATATATTATATTTATGTAGATTTATATTTATATATATTTATTTCATTTTTATCGTATTGTTATGCATAGTCCGCCTGATGGCCATCTTCGTTAAGTGGTCAGGTCTGAAAAATAAGAGTCCCATTGGAGGAAGAAATATTCTCCAATGAAACGTTGATTGTCTGTCGAAAGCCTGGGTTCAATTTCAAATCTATCTATAGTGTTCACATGGGATGAGGGCACATTGATAATGATTTGACCCTCGGATGAGGACCTAAAACCTTGAACAAACTTCTTGGTGTTATTCCACAGAAGTAGGCTGTGTACTGACACAGCGTTTCATCCTTTCCTCTTCTCATTGTCATCATCAACCTCCTCCTCCTCTTCATCATCATCATCATCATCTCAAAATGAGATGCACAGATCACCCATGGACTTCAACTGGAAAGACATGCACCACTGCATATTGTTCGGGCATTAAATACAGAGAAAATCTATAAGGGCTTATTTTGTAAAAAATAATCTAAACATGTTCCAAACAGCCCATAATAGTTTTTATATTTCAACATTAAAATATGTATTTCACATTTTGAACTTTATTAACATATGTTCAAGTTCTGTACAAATTTTCTTCATATTGTGCTTATTCCCAGTTATAATGTAGCAGCAAACGAGACAACCGTTTTTAATTTTGGATGTTCGGTCCTAAAATGTTATGAAAATGTTAAGTGTGTATAAAATTTTATTCACACAATACAAATTCATTTTTCTTTTGCAGTTTTAATTATAGTATGTCGTATGGATGGTTTGTGGTTGCGGGCGCTCTGAACGTGTCCGATCCTACCGAGAAAACCAGAGTTGAACGGCCAATTGCACAGCTGTACATACATGAAGACTTCAGTTGGGACACCCTCCAGAATGATGTCACTCTTATCCGAGTATGTATAATTCCAAATTATCTCTACTTAGTAGGACACAAGACGTGGAATATTTAAAAGCAGGTAATCATTTTGATGTCCTTCTTATTTAAACACTTTGTAAAATAATTTCACAATAACTTTTGAAGGAATATATTCAAACATTCTGTTGTCGGTTGGATTAAAACAATATCTTTCATTCAAATTTTAGAATGTTAACTTAAAAAGTGGTAAAGTTATAAAAAGAAGACTGACATGGAGATAAGTAGTTCAGATATTGTATGCCTCCATTTATTGTCTCAACCAATTGGATGCATCCCCTCCGTTTGCCTATTCTATCAGCTATTTGTTTTAGGGGGAGAGGATTCAACTTCGCTTTTATGATGTTTATGATTTCTTATGGTAGCGTCATAAGGTTCACTCATGAGAAACTAAACCATAGGATTGAAATATGGACTGTATACGTCTCGTTGAAAGGATCATGTGTTGTGCCCACGACTGTTAAGATGTTGCCCTGATGACCGAACCATAATAGCAGCTGATTATTTAAAGCAGAATATCCATACGTTTATAGATCTGTTTCTATTAATAATTTCAACAGTTTGTCCATGATATGGTAGTCCTTACGAATCTAACAGCCATAAACATGCCAATGAATATTGGGTTTATCTGAAGAAATATTCCTGGGGACGCATTTCCGTGGTTGTGAATACTCAGTCCACAACCTGAACCCCGTGACCTGACGGACGAGCACTCTATTACAACTAAGTCTTTCTCCTGCTCAAAAAATTCTTGAGTCCTCAGTGTGAAAGCCAACCTCCAGCTATTCTAAAGTACATACGGTTGGAAATAATTATTCATTCCTCGACATTCATCACTCATCGGCTGACGTCTACTTTCGGACATTTTGCAGCAACGCTGCAAATCAATTACAATTATTTTCAATAATATTTACAAAGAAATTCAACCACTTGCTCGTTTTAAATCTATCACGTGTACCAAAAGGTAGGCAAGACAGTAACTCAGTGGGTAGCGCAGCAGCTATTGTTAAAATTCCACATTTTGGGTGGATCTGAGTGCGCAATTGCTATATATTGGTGGATTATAAAATCTACGGTGAATATTTACTATTAACTGGATTTTATAAGTAGCTTAAGTATTAATGCTATGTCTGGAGATAAGTGTTACTTGTGTTGAGGGTATAGGTTGCAGATTGTAATATACCGGACTTTCTCTTCTGTATGATCAAGAATCGAACCTGGAAACCTCTGAAAAGAATGCCACGACGCTGATACTTCAACAAAGGAATCGGTCTATATACACTGACTGAGCAAATGTCATGGGATAGCGGAGCACTGATGTGTTGTCTGCGCACCACACGCCCCCTGTACCAGCGGCAGTTGTATAGGAGACCTCGTGAGCAGTGGCTGTGCATGTGACAGGTGTAACATGGAACGTCGTCGTGAGCTGACACCGTTCGAACGGGGTATGGTAGTCGGTGCCCGACGGATGGGAAGTGCGATTTCGGAAGTGGTGCGGGAATTCGGCTTCACACGATCTACCGTGTCCAGGGTGTATCGTGAATGATTGAATACGGGTGTCACCGTCCACAACAGACGAACGACCGGCCGTCCAGCCACCCTCGATGACCGTGACCGGCGACATCTGAGACGGATTGTCAATAGTGACAGACGGGCAACCGTGCAACAAATCACGGCTCATTTCAACACAGGCCGTGCTAGACACGTCTCCCAGTGGACAATCCGTATGAACATGGGTTCAATGAGGTATGGGAGCCGGCGCCGCACACGGGTGCCACTGTTAACCCAGCGTTATCAAGCGCAACGACGCGCATTTGTCACCAGTCACCAGGGATGGACACTGGAACTATGGCGTAACGTGATATGGTCGGACGAATCACGATTTCAACTGTACCATGCCGATGGGAGGCACCATGTATGGCGCAACCACATGAAGCGATGGATCCCGCCTGCCTCGAAGGTGTGGTCCAGGCCGCTGGTGTCTCTGTTATAGTCTGGGGTGCATTTTCCTGGTATGGAATGGGCCCCTTAGTTGTTCTGGAAGACACTTAGCATGGTACGCGGTATGTTGAGCTGCTCGTATACCATCTCCACCTATGTTTGCCTTCCAGCGCCCAGACGGTTCTGCGTTTTTTAAGATGATAACGCGCCGCCACATCGCTCCCACGTCGCCCGGGAATGGTTCTAGGAACATGCAGCGGAGGTCCAACGACTACCATGGCCACCCAGGATCCCCGATATGAACCCTACAGAGCATATCTGGGATGTCCTGGATCGCAGGCTCCGTGCCATGGATCCTGCACCCACGAACAGACCAGCATTGGCGGCCGCTCTGCAAACGATTTGGTGTCAGCTGCGTCCAGAGGACTACCAGGGACTTGTCGACTCACTTCCACGGCATCTCACTGCAGTTCGCAGGGCCAAAGGAGGCCCCACACGCTATCAGGTGACTATCCCATGACATTTTCTAAGTCAGTGTAGACCTATCTACATAGAAAAATGTTATTTGCGGAATCTGATAACGTCTGCGAACAAATCCTCTTTCATACTCACGTTCTGCCTCCATAATACGAGAGCTTGTTCAGATTTGTAGTAGCAGTGTCGATGTAACCCATCACAGCGCTGTTATTCCTGCAATGAATTACATTTTACTGTTAATACACAGCATTGCATGATATATTTACGACATGAGAAGTACGGTGATTCTCTATAATTCATAAACAGTTTCCTAAGGTAAGTTCTTTAAGATTAGTTGGATATTGTGGGGTAGATAAATGTTTATTTCGCTATATATTTCCTGAAATATGGGCACTGAAATCATTTCTGACAAGTAAAATTTGCGTCTCCTCTACCATGGCAGAGAAAAATTGACGTTCTTGTACCTTTAATGGCACCAAATGCCTGCAAACTGCAAGTGACATCATACTCTTCTTCTTAACGAATCGAAATGAAATGTTCGGATTGAAATGACGATTTGAAATTAGGTATCTGGACCGTCACTGTCACTTTAATCTCATCTCCATGGTAAGCAATATCTCTCCCTAAAATCTTCAAAAACTTGGTGTACCTCCTCATTCTCCAGGAAGAAGTCCATAAAACTCAGTTCACTCCAAGTGACATTTATCTTTGAAGAAATTTACTGTGGGTTCATAAACACTCTTATTTTCTTCGTGTAGGACTTATCCTGAAACTTTGCTATCTCCATAACGTGTTATAAACCTCACTGAATTGATTTTAGCTCATGATACACCGGGTGGGCAAAATAAAATTGGCCAGGAAAATATTTGCAATAGGACTGATGCTGGATTGACCCTTCTTAATGAAAATCATAGGAGATTCTGAAAATGGCCATAACTAAAGAAATTAAAAGACTTGATTCCAATTCATTCGGAAAACACCGACAGAACTCAACACGCGAAGGTACAGCTGGACGCTTTAAAGCATGCAAACAGTAAATTTGTAAGTATACAGATGCAGGTCATTTTCGATAATGTTTCGAAACGATGATCTTCTTAAATTCCCACTTGCAAAGATAAATGGAGTTGAGATTTCATCGGTATTCGTAAAGGCTTTCTGTCACTCCAGCAATGTTCTTTGGTATTCGAACTCTTTTTGGATGGTTACGGTTTTTATTCGTTGCAGATCCCGTTTCACACCATTTTGCCACTAAGTTTTGCATTGCAGACTCTCCTGAAGGGTTTGTCAAAACACTGCCAGTTTTGAACACTTGCTCAAACAGTTCCGCACAGGTTTTTCTACGAATCATGCTTCGCGTAACAGTCGACAATGAACAGGCGCTGTTATGTCGTGAGCACCATTTTCTGTTGCATTCAACTGGTCACTACCACGTCTGCTTCTCTCACTCACACGTAATATAACAGCGACGTATTCAGGAGATGCGCATGAGCTGCCATGTGACAACCAATTGGTGCATCGAAATCACGGTTTCCAGTATTTCCTTTGATGGCCAATTCTCCTGTTCATTAAAACGGGTCAAAAACGCGTCAGTTATATGAATATTTCCCGGGCAAGTGTTAGTCTGCCCACCGTGTAAATACAGTACAGTACAACGTTTTATATCCGGCCCTCTCATATTCTAGCTCTCCGATATCCAAACCGGTTTCCGGAGATTAGTACCTTTCGGTTCAACAAATCTGTAATATTTCACCTTTGTTGTTGGTAGTTTACATGGATCATCTCTTGAAAGGTATAAAGTGGTAGGGAGGTATTCAGTTGAGTGGATATGTTGTAAACAATCTGGCCTATGCTGACGACTTGGTCTTAATGGCAAATTTTGCCGAACGCCTGCATTCTAATACTTATCTTGGAACTTGAACAACCGAGCACGATAGATGCAGCCGCTAAAGTGCGGCCAGTATCCAGTATTCGGGAGATAGTGGGTTCGAACCCCACTGTCGGCAGCCGTGAAGATGGTTTTCGTGGTTTCCCATTTTCACACCCGGCAAATGCTGGAGCTGTACCTTAATTAAGGCCACGGCCGCCTCCTCCTTATTCCTAGGCCTTTCCTATCCCATCGTCGCCATAAGACCTATCTGTGTCAGTGCGACGTAAAACAAGTAGCAAAAAAAGGAACTTGAAAATAAGTGTAATGTGTATCAATATTAGCCTTTCCAAGGCTAAATTGATATCAGTAGGTAGAAATCCAAGAAATTGAGTGTCAGATTGGTAATAAAAAGTTTGAACAAGTAGATAATTGCAAGTATTTAGGACACCTGTTCTTCCAGGATCGTAGTATAGTAAGTGAGATTGATTCAAGGCGCAGTAAAGCTAATGCAGTGAGCTCGTAGTTCTGATCAGCAGTATTCTGTAAGAAAGAAACTATCTTTACATCGATGTGTTTTTAGACCAACTTTGCTTTATGGCAGTGAACTGGGTGGACTTAGGATAACTTATTCGTAAGCCAGAAGTAACATGCATGAAATTAGCAACAATGATTGCTGGTACAAACAGGTGGGAAAATAGCAGGAGTGTACTCGAAACGAGAAGATAAAGGCTGTTAAGAATGAACTCGATGGATGAAGCTGTAGAAACAGATTTCGGTGTTGCGGTCATGTGAGGCAAATGGAAGAGAATAGGACACCTAGGAAAATAATTGACTCTGTTGTGAAGGCTGAGAGAAGTAGAGAGAGACCAAGACGACGATGGTTATACTCAGTTTATAACGATTTAAAGATAAGAGGCATAGAACTACACGAGGCCAGAGAACTAGTAACAAACAGAGAATTTTGGCGGCGTTTAGTAAATTCGCGAAGGCTTGCAGACTGAACCATAAAATGGAATTAAGGATGGAAATTAGTGTCACTGTAGAAGAATCCGGAAAATGACTGCAGCGAGTTAAATAGGCTACGATAACAACCTTCTGATAAAAGAGTAAAAGGAACATGAACATAACTTTTATTTGTCGAGATTTTTATGTTCCTTTTTTGTTTTACTTATGTTTTTCACTGATTTGATATTAGTATATATATATATATACACTGACTGACAGAGCAAATGCAACACTAAGAAGGAGTGGTTCGAAAGAGATGAAAGTTGGGGAAAAAACAGAGATGGCACGGACGAATAATTGATGTTTATTTCAAACCGATATGCAGGTTACACAATGCGCACGACATCGACTCAGTAGGATGTAGGACCACCGCGAGCGGCGATGCACGCAGAAACACGTCGAGGTACAGAGTCAATAAGAGTGCGGATGGTGTCCTGAGGGATGGTTCTTCATTCTCTGTCAACCATTTGCCACAGTTGGTCGTCCGTACGAGGCTGGGGCAGAGTTTGCAAACGGCGTCCAATGAGATCCCACACGTGTTCGATTGGTGAGAGATCCGGAGAGTACGCTGGCCACGGAAGCATCTGTACACCTCGTAGAGCCTGTCGGGAGATGCGAGCAGTGTGTGGGCGGGCATTATCCTGCTGAAACAGAGCATTGGGCAGCCCCTGAAGGTACGGGAGTGCCACCGGCCGCAGCACATGCTGCACGTAGCGGTGGGCATTTAACGTGCCTTGAATACGCACTAGAGGTGACGTGGAATCATACGCAATAGCGCCCCAAACCATGATGCCGCGTTGTCTAGCGGTAGGGCGCTCCACAGTTACTGCCGGATTTGACCTTTCTCCACGCCCACGCCACACTCGTCTGCGGTGACTATCACTGACAGAACAGAAGCGTGACTCATCGGAGAACACGACGTTCCGCCATTCCCTCATCCAAGTCGCTCTAGCCCGGCACCATGCCAGGCGTGCACGTCTATGCTGTGGAGTCAATGGTAGTCTTCTGAGCGGACGCCGGGAGTGCAGGCCTCCTTCAACCAATCGACGGGAAATTGTTCTGGTCGATATTGGAACAGCCAGGGTGTCTTGCACATGCTGAAGAATGGCGGTTGACGTGGCGTGCGGGGCTGCCACCGCTTGGCGGCGGATGCGCCGATCCTCGCGTGCTGACGTCACTCGGGCTGCGCCTGGACCCCTCGCACGTGCCACATGTCCCTGCGCCAACCATCTTCGCCACAGGCGCTGCACCGTGGACACATCCCTATGGGTATCGGCTGCGATTTGACGAAGCGACCAACCTGCCCTTCTCAGCCCGATCACCACACCCCTCGTAAAGTCGTCTGTCTGCTGGAAATGCCTCTGTTGACGGCGGCCTGGCATTCTTAGCTATACACGTGTCCTGTGGCACACGACAACACGTTCTACAATGACTGTCGGCTGAGAAATCACGGTACGAAGTGGGCCATTCGCCAACGCCGTGTCCCATTTATCGTTCGCTACGTGCGCAGCACAGCGGCGCATTTCACATCATGAGCATACCTCAGTGACGTCAGTCTACCCTGCAATTGGCATAAAGTTCTGACCACTCCTTCTTGGTGTTGCATTTGCTCTGTCAGTCAGTGTATATTAATGTCCTCCTCTTGGTGTAGTGGTTAGTGTGATTAGCTGCCACTCCCGAATGTCTGGGTTCGAATACCGGATAAGCCACGAATACTTTAAAAAGTGGTAGGAAGACTGGAACGGGGTCCATTAAGCCTCCTGAGATCAACTGAGAAGAGGGGATTCGATTCTCCCCTCAGCTACCCATGAAGTGGTTTTCCGTGGTTTTCCACTTTCTCCTCAGACAAATACCGGGATGGTATCTAACTTAAGGCCTCGGACACCTCCTTTCCTCTTCCTTGCCTATCCATTCCAATCTTCGCATGCTCCATAAAGCCCCTGTTCTGCATAGCGGATGAGGCCGCCTGGGCGAGGTACTGGTCTTCCTACTCAGTCGTATCCTCGATCATGTGTCACACTCTCCAGGACACTGCTCTTGAGCCGGTAGAGGTGGCATCCTTCGCTGAGTTCTAGGAAAAAATCAACTCTGCAGTATAAAAGTGTTAAATATATATATTGTGTAATGTTATTATAGGCTCAATTACTTTAAGTTTTTGTAGGGTCTTTGTATGAAATCGGTTGCATTTTGTTTATACTCTCTGTTATCCGGATTTTGTATTATCCGGACCACCCAGCGCCACATTATTCCGGATAACAGAAGTTGTATTGTACATGCATATTTTTTGTTTTATTTTCCAGGAAATATACCAGAACTTGTGGTGAATATTTCAGCCTTCAGTTTTGATAATGATTTTCTTATTTCAGGTGGAAGGAGAGTTCTCTTTGGATGGAAAAGTGATTAGCACCATTCCCTTACGTGATGTCACACTGAATCCACCGGCCGAATGCACTGTCTCAGGCTGGGGTCAATTTACTCCCGATGTAAGTAGATATCTTCGACAGCACGCAGCGGGCTATCTTCAGACAAACCATTGCTTTGCTCCCAGGTACTGCATTATTCACACCGTATGGCGTTGTATCCTGAATATGCTCTGTGTAATTCGACAATATTTGGCAACAGCAATGATATCACGTTGGAAGTGAAAGAGAGATTATCATCAGTCAAGCGATGTTTTATTGTTTAAGGTCCCGTTTGAGAAAACCGTATCACAAGGTGCTGTAGTTCTGATATCCTGGGTCTACCAAGCGACCGTCGCTCATCACGCAGGCCTGCAGATTAAGAGCTGACGCGTGGTCAACTTGATTAAACCTCTCGGTCACTATTGTAGACAGAGGCTGGTGTCTCACTGTCAGACAGGACCTCAAAATTGTTATTATGTAAGCTGAGTTGACTTCGAACCAGCATGCAGAGCTAGTCAAGTAGAACCTGGGACCTCCGGGTATTCATAAGCCAGATACCATTCACTGTATCTCCAGATCCAAAAGATTTAGGAAGATGAAATTTAGAAGAGAGGTCCATCTTTTGCCTTAGAGGTACACTAAGAAAGGATTCTCCAAAATTCAGTTTATGTCTTAGGCCCTTTAACACAATAGCCTTCTACGGGGTTCGTAGGGGGTTAGGGTGGGGAGAAAGAGACTTTGACATTGACGCTGTTTCTTTCTTTGGATGTATCATACATGACATATCCGGGACCATATCGCGAGCTTATTTCATTTTTCACAACTTTGTCTCCCTGTGGTTGGGGGCGGTAGAATAACACCTACGGTATCCCCTGTCTGCCGTAAGAGGCGACAGAAATGGGCCCAAGGGCTCTGAACTTTGGAGCGTGGGTTGCCGACCACGTGGTCATGAGCGGAGTCCTGGCATTGCTTCCACTTGTGCCAAGCTCCTATCTTTCATCAATCCTATCCGACCTTCCTTGGTCAACTGTAGTTCTTTTCCGACCCCGACGCCACTAGGCTTCCGAGGGTTAGGGAGTCCTTCACTTTCATGCCCTTTCGTTGCCCTTGTCTTCCTTTAGCCGATACCTTCATTTTTCGAAGTGTTGGATCCCTTCCATTTTTTCTCTCTGATTAGTGTTATGTGGAGGATGGTTGCCTAGTTGTACTCCCTCTTAAAACAGTAATCACCAGCACCACCACCTTATAACTTGGTTTACGTCGCACCGACACAGATAGGTTTATGGCGACCATGGGATACGAAAGGACTAGGATTAGGAAGGAAGCGGCCGTGGCCTTAATTAAGGTACAGCCCCGGAATTTGCCCGGTGTGAAAATGGGAATCCTCTGAAAACTATCATCAGGGCTGCCGACAGTGGGGTTCGAAACCACTATGTCCCGAATGCGAGCTCACAGCCCCTAACTACAGGTCCAACTCGCTCAGTAAACACTTATTCCTGAACGGTTCCAAACCAAAAGAACAAATGTACAGGAGAGAGGAAAATTATTAATGATGTTGGTAGGAATCGAAATATTTGGTGTGCATGGTACTGGAGAAATGTGGCAAAAGTTTAGGTGATTCATCCTGCATATAGAGTGGTCGGAAATAACGTGAACCTTTTATACGGGCGTTAGAGGGTTGGTCTTAATGATAAGGAATCTGAAATAAATAATTTTATATCTCGTATCGTTGTCATTTTATTAGCTTGTAAAGTTAGCCAATCAGATCGCTTCGCAGGTGAATTCAAATGGGATTTGGGTGACGCTGTTGCCAAATCTGTACGTGATTTAAGAACACACCGTTCGTTTCAGCCAGTGTCACTGTAGCGAACATGCTTTGGCTAGATGCTCTCAGCTGTATCCAAACCCCTCTCCAGGCGAAGTTTTATTCTTCTGGGTCTCTCATGCCGGTCATAGGCCACGTACAGATTTCGAAAAAGTGCTGCTCCAAAACCATTTGATTTTGCCCGCAAGCGATATGATTGGCTAAATGCAGCAGTTGATATAATCGCAACGGAGCGAAATATCGAATTATTTCTTTCAAATTAGTTATCATTATGGCCAACCGTCTAACGCTGACGTGTGTATATGTATCGAGTGACCTTAGATTAACTTAGATTGATAAAGCAGACAGTGTTTTATTTGTTGCAGTACACACATCCGCTCGGATGAAGACGTTGTCACTTCAAAACAAAACAAAACAAAACAAAACAAAACAAAACAAAACAAAACAAAACAAAACAAAACAAAACAAAACAAAACAAAACAAAACAAAACAAAACAAAACAAAACAAAACAAAACAAAACAAAACAAAACAAAACAAAACAAAACAAAACAAAACAAAACAAAACAAAACAAAACAAAACAAAACAAAACAAAACAAAACAAAACAAAACAAAACAAAACAAAACAAAACAAAACAAAACAAAACAAAACAAAACAAAACAAAACAAAACAAAACAAAACAAAACAAAACAAAACAAAACAAAACAAAACAAAACAAAACAAAACAAAACAAAACAAAACAAAACAAAACAAAACAAAACAAAACAAAACAAAACAAAACAAAACAAAACAAAACAAAACAAAACAAAACAAAACAAAACAAAACAAAACAAAACAAAACAAAACAAAACAAAACAAAACAAAACAAAACAAAACAAAACAAAACAAAACAAAAAAACAAAAAACAGAGAGAATAGGGATGCTGAAACGATCAAAACTAAGATTGTTGAGTGACGTCCAACACATTCTCAGGAATGAATGGACGTAGAGGGAAAGTACGAAGCCGAAAATAATAGCGGGGAAGGTGGTGGCAGTTATTCCTTAAGGAAGAAATACAGCTGCTAAAAAACTCCCTCAAATCAGAGGAAATAATGAAGAGGTCTGATGCTTTGAAGAATGAATATTATTAGTTAAAGGAAGGGAATAACCACGAGGACGTGAAAATGGAAGACTCCCAATTCCTCGCAAATGTAATACTAGGAAGAGAACCGGAGTGGACCAAGAAAGCTCGGATAGGAAATATGAAAGTAAGAAGTTTACACCGGTCCTTGGTCCGATCAGATGCAGTTCTTCAGTCTGTTTCATCATACACTATACCTTTCCACTTCTCCAATTAACCTACGCACTCCTTTCCTACTACAGATCACCCGATCTACCAGATTATCCCCGCCAGTATCACCGAAGGAAGCACACCAGCTCTGCGTGCTTACCTAGACCAGTACGCATAGCACCTTGCCACGACTTAGGACTTAGGACTTTGGTAAACACCCATGCATGTCTCTGACGCCTTTCTGAGGAGAACGTTCAGGTTTTGCCCAGCTGGCCTGACTTCATGTTGTTCACCCTCATATACGTGTTCTCTGTGAATGATGTTTTACAACAGAATACAATTTTATTTTATTTATTTTTTCTTGCAGCCCGTCGTATCCCAAGTTCTCCAGGAGTTGGATGAACCTCTTATCCCGCAAGAAGATTGCGTAAGGATCTACGAAGACTTCGCTATTCACGTATTGCCAGGCATGTTGTGTTCGGGCTTCCTCGAAGGAGGTCCTAGTGCTTGTCACGTAAGTAGTCTATCCAGATTGACGTAGAGTACATTTCATACTATTATTATTACTGTTAAAGATTAGATTTCGCCGGCGGATTTTCATGCTTGGAAATGAATTTTTAGCCCACCTATAGAATTGATTAACACCGGGAACTGTAACAAAATGACTTCTTGTTCTTCTTCATCTTCTAGTCTTCTTCAGCGCATGTTTTCATCATTGCAGGTCGACCGCCTTCATGAATTTCCTCCACATTTTTGGTCCACGGTATCATCTTATGGCACTATTTATTGACGAGATCCAACTCAGCTATATCTCCTCATATTATCCTCCACCATCCTCTGAATTTCGTACCTTCCACAGGTATCCTGCGTGCTTTCTTTGTCTAGGTTCTTCCCCACCTCTTCACATTCCGTGCTCGAACCACGTTCATTCTTCTCTAATACTTGCTAGTAATGAAGCCTTCAAGCTGTACTACACTAAAACTAACGTCTCAAAACAACACGTTTGATGCTGGAATAAAGCACCCGTCGAGACAAGAAAGCACCACGAACCACTGCTTTTGTTAGCAATATCCAATCAATGGGCGGCGTGTGGTGTCGTTGTTCCGCGAAGTAAGTCGTAGACTTATTGTTCGCTTCCTTCTGCACAAGTGATCGCATTTTCCAGGTTAAAAGTTCTATTCGTCACCTCCATTAAAGGACTGATATAGAGTTAACTGCAGGAAAGTTCACTTCTCGCCGCAAACCAATGCTTGGTGTCTAGTTTTTTCTTTGCAAGTTGCTTTACGTCGCAGCCACATAGATAGGTCTTACGGCGACGATGGACAGGAAAGGTCTAGGAGTGGGAAGGAAGCGACCGTGACCTTAATTAAGGTACAGCCTCAGGTATTTGCCTGGTGTGAATACGGGAAACAACGGAAAACCATCTTCAGGGCTGCCGACAGTGGGATTCGAACCCACTATCTCCCGAATACTGGATACTGGCCGCAATTAAGCGACTGCAGCTATCGAGCTCGGTACATGCTTGGTGTTTTCTACAGGGTTAGTTTATTAGTAAGCGGTGAGAAGTGTTTAAGTAACTGTATGGGCAGAAATGGCTAGTTAATATTCTATGGATGTACGAAATAGAGAAGTATTATAGGTCTTTAGAAGCATCCATTCGCGGCTCAGGTAGTAACTACATATCGATATACGAATATCGATTGGACCATAGAACTACTAACTTTGGTTTTCCAACGTTCTATGGCAACAGTTTACGTTTACACCATTAATATGCAGCGCATGTTCTGATAGCGAGGAAGTTTGATCTTAGTAATGCATTTATTTATTTATTTATTTATTTATTTATTTATTTATTTATTTATTTATTTATTTATTTATTTATTTACATAGTGCATGTTGCACATTTGACAATCAAAAATTTATACTCAAGATTTCACTCAAGATATTTATATATTACATTCATATGTCCGCATCTGTTTTGTAGTGGTTAGTGTAATTAGCTGCCACCCCTAGAGGCCCGGGTTCGATTCACGGCTCTGCAGCGAAATTTGAAAAGTGATACGCTGGCTGGAACAGGGTCCACTCAAACTCTGGAGATCAACTGAGTACAGGGGCATTCGATTCCCCTCTCGGCCATCTTCGAAGTGGATTTCCGTGGCTTCCCACTTCTCTTTCAGGCAAATGTCGGGATGGTACCTAACTTAAGACTATGGTCGCTTCATTCCCTTTTCCTCATCTATCCCTTCCAGTCATCCCATCCCCTACAAGGCCCCTGTTCAGCCTAGCATGTGAGTCCGCCTGAGTGAGAGAATGGTCCTCCTTCCCATTTGTATCCCCCGAGCCAAAGTGTCACGTTCTAGAACACTGCACTTGAGGCGGTAGAGGTGGGATCCCTCGTGGACTCTGAGGGGAAAACCAACCGTGGAGAGTAAACCGGTTAAGAAAGAAGAAGACGTATATATACCAAAAGAAATGAAATGGCGTATCGCTTGTAGTGCCAGCGGTGTCCGAGGAAATGTTCGGCTCGCCAGGTGCAGGTATTTTGATTTGACGACCTTAGGTGTCCTGTGCGTCGTGATGAGGATGAAATGATGATGAAGACGACAAATACACCCAGTCCCTGTGCCAGCGGAATTAACTAGTGATGGTTAAAATATTGGACCCTGCCGGGAATCGAACCCGGGACCCCTGTGACTAAAGGTCAGCATACTAACCATTTAGCTATGGAGCCGGATATATATGCTGAAGACTAATACATAGAAAAACGGAAGAATACATTAGGTAAAGAAGATTTCTAGGTCAATGTCCAAATATCGTAATTAAAACATAGCTTACGGTCTGTTATATGGTAATTAGTTCAAGAAACCCGAGAAAGCATGCAGTGGGCATTCTTGGACGACATGATAAATTGTCCTTTCTACAACACCACAGCCATAGAAATCTTTCCACCCCCAAACATTCAGAGTAGAAGCAGTTTTACTCGTCCCACACTTGATAAGATTAAGATTTTGCCTTGTAGTACGAGTAAAGTTGAAACTTGCGTTAATCCTTGAGGGAGTAATGATATCCACTTTGTCCACCAAGCAACCTTGGATTTGAAACCACTGGATATAAACCTCAAAGTAGTTCTCCAGGCATGTAGGCGAGACTTTAGCCTTGTTGAAGCACATTTCTTAATATCTTCATCAACTAGGAGTCTCTTATTCTGAGTAAAGGATCAGATTTTTTCCGTAGCTTTTCTTATACATTGAAATTTTTGTCTTTAAGTTTAAACAGTTATTTTTAGCGTGGCCGTTTTTGTCGTTAAGGTTAGAAAACAAATGTTATAACTGATTCCGTTTCCTTTTTTCTCGAAAGTTATTTTAGTTATTAGCAGCGTCAGGTAATCGTGATTCATTTCAAAATAGCACGGATCATCATTATTTTATAAAAAAATTCTCAAGCTTGTCGTAATCATCCATATTGTTCTGCCTAATAGTCCTACTTTTACAACCTCCCTTTCCATCACATTTATGTTTAACTGCTATTAAAAGAGCTTCGTGATCACTAAAACCATCTGTTACTTCAGTTTTCCATAGAGCCCTATAGGGCTTACTTGGCTCTACTAGCACCATGTCCGGAATATTTTTACCTCTAGTTCAGGACGTCTCAAATTCTCAAAATGTCAAGAGTGCAAACCGAGGCACAGAGGTTTTGTGCACCGCGTATCGGTCCGACTCGGCTCGGTTCGGACCAGCGTTTTGTCTCGGAGCGACTCAGGGTAAGCTCGGCTCAAATCTACTCGGATGGTGGACTGCTGCAGAGCAAGTAAGGCAGTGACAGACAGGCGGAGAGAGCGAGAGAGGCGTAGGGAAGGAGCGGGACAGTGCTATTGCTCAAAACTGTATGTTGTTGGAGAGGATTGCCAAGTCATCTGTAAATTGGGGTTCTGCACTTTGGTTAACTTAGCGAAGTCGTCTTATGCACTTTGCGGCGTGCAATGCACCGGTGCATGCGCTTTCAGAGGCCCTGGTCTGCTTGGTTATATCCCTTTAAGATTCAGCTGCCCTTCCCACATCATCTTCTATACCTAAGAGAGTAGCAACAGCAAAGTAATGCTGGAAACTTTCCCTGGTGATGAGGCTTTTGTCTATCAGAGCAGACAACGTTATAAGTTTCACAAAGAAGAGAAATCCTCTGAGTTTTAATTACTGTGTTGAAGAGATGACAGTAATTCGTGGGGTTCACTGTTACTACCTAGCTGTTAATATACTGAAAAATCTTCATTAGGTTGGGGGGGGGGACATAAACAGGATAGTAAATAAAGATTTCCGGTTCAGATCTCTTCATATGGATACGCTATTATTTTTTTTGCCATTTTGCATTACGTCGCACCGACACAGATAGGTCTTATGGCGACGATGGGATAGGAAAGGCCTAGGAGTTGGAAGGAAGCGGCCGTGGCCTTAATTAAGGTACAGCCCCAGCATTTGCCTGGTGTGAAAATGGGAAACCACGGAAAACCATCTTCAGGGCTGCCGACAGTGGGATTCGAACCCACTATCTCCCGGATGCGAGCTCATAGCTGCGCGCCTCTAACCACACGGCCAACTCGACCGGTCATATGGATACGAGGGTATTTAGGGGTTTTATTAAGAATGTAAAGGAGAAGGGATAAAAGTCACTAGTGAGACCCGAATTCGAGTATTGTTCTAATAAGGAAATATATTTGCTATTTAATGTTTCCTATTGAGGTTAATAATTGTGAGTACTGTATGAAGACGAATAGTGTGACCCTCAGCAAAAATTCTTTATACAAGTATTGGAAGAGATTCAAAGGAATGCAACGCTGGTTGTTCCGGGTGATTTCCGGCAATAGAACAGTGTTGGGAAAATGTCGCAAATTTTGTGCTGGGAAGACTTGGAAGAAAGTACACGAACAGCTCAACTAAGTGTAATATTTCGAGCTGTCAGTGGATGGCTGGCTTGGAATGGCATTAGTAGATGAAAAAGCTAGAGTGGAATTTTTAAACATATGAAAGATGTTAAATTAAGATGAAGTTAGAATTCAAAGGGACATTTAAAAAAGGCAGAAATGAATCACTACTGATCTGGATTTAGGACAGTCGCCCAGATGGCAGATTCCCTATCTGTTGTCTTCCTAGTCGTTTTTTATATGATTGCAAGGAAATTGGAAATTTACTGAACACCTCCCTTGGTAAATGATTCCAATCCCTAACTCCCCTTCCGATAAACTAATATTTGACCCCATTTTCTTTTAATTCCAACTTTATCTTCATATTGTGATCTTTCTTAGTTTTAAAGACACCACTCAAACTTACTCATCTACTAATGTCATTTCACACCATCTCTCCACTGACAGCTCGGGGCATACCACTTCGTCGAGCAGCTCGTCTCCTTTCTCCCAAGTCTTCCTAGCCCAAACTTTACAACATTTTAGTAACGCTATTATTTTGTCGGAAATCACCCAGAACATATCGAGCTGCTTTTCTACATCCTTAGTACAACCTCAAACCCCCTCATTACCATGTTCAGAGATCTGTACCCTTTATTTACAATCCCATTTATGTGATCACCCCAATTAAGTTCTTTTCTTATTATTAACATCTAGGTAATTACAATGATTCCCAAATTGAGGCAAATACTCTTATATATAAGGATGAATTAGGAATTTGGATAATTTACAAAGGAAGATGTTCAATAAACTTCCAAATTCTTTGCAATTAAGAAAATTCTAGCCACCTGGGCGATATCAGATAAAAAGTGACTTACTGTATTTATACCTAACAGTCGTTGTGTAAAGAAAGAGATGTACGTACCCAGCCTACTTCACCTTGTGAACACGGTGAGAAGGAAATGATCGGCAAAACAGAGGTCAAACTGTTGGTTTCTTTTGCACGACATTGCACCAGCACATACGTCAGTCTCGATAAAAAAAAAAAATACATTGCTGGGCATAATGTAGCGGCTTTGAAGAATCCATTACACGCTTCAGATCTGTAACCACCTGACTTAATCCTCTTCATGCAGATAATAAGTCATCAGCAGGATCCCCGAATCGTGGGAGCTGAAGAAGTCACTACAAACTCTATGAGAGTGGTTTCACAAATTGGTTTTCGGTAAAGCTTCCAAACACTTCACAATCGTTGGCAGGAATGTGTAACGTCGTAAAGGAGCTGTTCTAAGGGAATTTTTTCTAAACAAATATTCTCCTTCTTCTTATTCTCGCTATTCTTCTCCGCCTACTTCTCAAACTTGTTATGAGTTTGGCCCAATTTCACGAACGGATGCCCTTCTTGACGGCGACCTTGTATGAAGTGATGTATTTGCTATGGTGGTTGGTATTGTTGAGTGTTATACTACGATGTACATAAATATACAGAAACCGATCAAGAGGAATTAACAATACGCAATTGAAATCATCGACCCAAAAAGGAATCAGACCCGAATGCCTCTGAAACAGAAAACCTGTTTTCTGTCCATTCAGCCATGGAGGCAGGCGTTGTATAATATAGAGTGATTTATATTTTGTGCTATTAAGAAATTCCTGAAAGTTTTTGATGCTAGTATCTAGCCCCATGGTGTGTGGAGGTCAGCTGTCTGGTATTTTAACTTATATTTGGATGGAGACTGTGTTACTGGAAACTGTCCTTCAGACTTCATCAGAATAATACTGAAATATATATATATATATCTTACACGCATTTTAATACCTAGTAAAATGAAACATTTATTTCTATCCAAAACTGTCTTCATCCAGTAAATGGAGTTTAGCTTCTTCTATGGAGCATGATACCATCTCCATGTTCTTCAGCCCTTCAGAATAATATAAACATCCATTAAATAGGCCACTTTTAGACGTAGAAATAAAATATTATCTTCATATCACCCATGAATTTCTCAAATGTCAAGTAATAAGTTACATTATAATCTTATGCATTAAGAAAAACCAGAATATTGTAAGATGCCTATGAAAATCGGTCATCAATTTCAGAACCGCCAGGTGAAATGCGGCTGTTTTAAAGATTGGAATTCCAAATATAAATCAATCTGTATTTATTTGGTCCACAGGGTGACTCAGGTGGCCCTCTGGTGTGTGGAGGTCAGCTGACTGGTGTTGTATCGTGGAGTGGAGACTGCATTAATGGTACCTACCCAGCAGTGTACGCAGACGTAGCGTACTACAATGAGTGGATTCAAAAAACCCTGGCTAAGAGCATCGAGGATGGTGGTCTCTAAGCTTCAACTTGCTACTGTGTCAGTGTTACAAAACATATCTTATCTGTATCTAATATGACATATGAATAGTGAGATAAGTTCTCATCAGCTTTAAGTGTGATTAAATACTGAAAATTCTCCTTCTCAAAGAATTCTGTTTGTTTCTTTCATACACATCCTAAAATAATGACCTATCTTTCACTCCTTCCTGATTTTCACAGTTTTCAACAAAATGTTGTAAGAATGAAATGTAAACTATCATCCAGGTTGACATTCTACTGTGTTAGCTGTGAAGAAGCTCTTGATAGAACATATGTTAAAGCAGCTAGAACAGTCGTTTTTCAAACTCTTCACACTGTGTACCTGTGTAATCTGATATCTCTGAACTGTATGTCTGATTTTTCGGATACTAAGGTTTTGATACTGGAAAATTACAACACATAAGCACAAAATAGAGGTTTCAGTTTTCATATTCGTAACAAGGAAGCAATTATAGCTTCACATTAAATATTGATGATGAATTTAACGAACTTTAAATTTCACAACAGCATCATATTTGTTATATGGAAGTCTAATAATTACATTCATCACAAGACAGTTGAAATACTGTTAAGGAGATCCTTGGCTCTCTAATGCTACATTACATGAAGAATTTCCACGTGCTTATTTTCTTGTGTATGAGTGTGTAAGCAGATGAAGATATATCCGCTTTTTCAATTATATTAAATGTCTTGAAGCAAATTAGGAGTGGAAATTTAGCATGCGTCGATCCACAATCGGGTGAGCGCTTGGTCAGCACATAGCTCACTTTGCACACAACACCATGAAAATATCTACGATTAGCTACGTAATTTAACTGGAAAGTGTGCTTCCGAACTGTGTGGTATTCCTTCTCTTAAGTTGTCCTGAATTTCCTCTCACTTTTTCTGATCTGATTAGCACGCCAGTTCATTTCCGGCATTACGGATAATTTTCGCGTTCTTCTGAACTCCCAGCGTGCACCCCTGGGATTACGCATGCCGTCAATTGGGAAACTCAGCTTTTATAAACAGAAAATCTAGATTAGAATTGTTTAGATGATTAATAGTGATAAGTTAATTTCCTTTCCATTTTTACAATTTACTTTACGTCGCTTCATCACACGGCGTCGATGGGGACAGGAAAGGGCTAGGGGTGGGAAAGAAGCGGCCGTGGCCTAAATTAAAGTACAGCCCCAGCATTGGCCTCGTGTAAAAATGAGATACCACATAAAACATTTAGAGGGCTGCCGTCACTGGGTTGCGAGCACACTGTCTCCTCACAGGTGCGCGCCCCTAACCGTACGTTCAACTCACGCGGTAAGTTAATCATACCGTGATGGTAATTTATATCATTTTCAATGGTATTCACACTATTTCTCTATTGAGAATGTTCAGTAGTTACTGCTCCAAAACTAGAAGACTGTATTTTCTAACACATTAATTTTTGAATAGATTTGTGAATTTCAAATATCTGAAAAGGAACGGTGCCTGCACTAGGTACAAGATGACCACGGTGGTCTGGGAAGGTACCTCATAAGACAATTTTATATGAATGCATAACACCTAGAAAATTTAACAAGTAATTTACAAATGATAGTTAGAAACTTGATTCCTCGTAGGATGTCCTTGTATTTGTACAATGAGAGTGAACATTCAGATCCGGAATACAGTCTGTTTCCAATTTCAATGGAGGTTAAAAATATCAAAAAGTGGATATTTAATTGTTAATGCTGTTATTATCTTTCTTTTTTTTACAGGCTTAGTGGGGGAAGAATGTTAATCGCGTTCTCAGGTATAAATGGAAATGAATGACTTGTAGAGAGACCCTCAGTATCTGTATAATGAAATGAAATGGCGTATGGCTTTTAGTGCCGGGAGTGTCCCTCTTCCTCATCTATCCCTTCAAGTCATCCCATCCCCTACAAGGCCCCTGTTCAGCATAGCAGGTGAGCCCGACTGGATGAGGGACTGGTCCTCCTTTCCAGTTTCATCCCCCAACCCAAAGTGTCGCGTTCTAGAACACTGCACTTGAGGCGGTAGAGCTGCGATCGATCACTCGTGGAGTATGAGGGAAAACCAACCGTGGAGGATAAACGGATTAAGAAAGAAGAGGACGTATATATACTAAATAAATGGCGTATCGCTTTTAGTGCCGGGAGTGTCCGAGGAGATGTTCGGCTCGCTAGGTGCAGGCCTTTTGATTTGACGCCCGTAGACGACCTGAGCCTCGTGATGGGAATGAAATGGTGATGAAGACGACAAATACACCCAGCCCCCGTGCCAGCGAAATTAACTAATTACGGTTAAAATTCCCGACCCTGCCTGGAATCGAACCCGGAACCCCTGTGACCAAAGGCCAGCACGCTAACGATTTAGGCATGGAGCCATACAGTACCTGTAATTTATTTTTCTATTTCGCAGAATGGAACTTGCAAATTTTTTCGTAAGGTGTATCTCTGACTACAAAGGGTGCTTCTTGCTTCGTATAGCAGACCTTAGACAATCCACCTATCGATAGGTATTTTATACTTCGCTGACAGGTAGGACAAGCATGGAACATAAATAGCTTGCTTTTCTAGGTCCACATTCTGAGCGTGATTTGAGTCTCTTTCAAGGCATAAGGTGGGATCTAAGATCCTTTCTGTTGATGTCTATGATGTCAGCCCTCCGATTAGAGTCGTCGGTAGAAATCCAGTGAACCTCCTCGTGCTCCTCCCATCCGCGCTGTCTCATGGACTGAGCAATCGACATTGCGCATTAGCTCAGTGCTCCGGCAGAATCCCAACACATTTCCAAAGCACTGAACGTTACGTTTAAATAATATATATATTTCAGTTGGCAGTGCTAAAGATGCCGCGTACTTCTTCATAGACAGTCATGCTTGAATCTACAGCGTGAATTGTATTATTACGTGTGGAAAATAAAATTGTACATGAATAATTACAGTCTTGCTTAAACAGACATTTTGTTACAAAATGTATATGAGACAGTAGAACTACAATTAAGACATATTCAGAGCTGCACATGAGGTAAGGTAAGTTAACAGCTTCTTCGGTGGATCTCTGAATCTTCTCTGCGGTGCACCCATCTACTTACTGCTTAAACCCTGCTAATGGTACCTTGAATTTGCACAATGGACATTCCATTGTTCCATTGTTGCTTGTTGCCACACTCACTATGCAGATGTCTTGGTTTATTTCACTTATGAAGCGAGAATTGTGACCTTCCATGATTTGTCCGCATTCGACGTGGATGGCACGTCACAGCTGATGTTTGATAATATTTGCCTCCAGGATCATATTACTAACGTTTCCAAGATAACAACATGTGTTCAAGAGTCCTAATGTCATGATATTTCACTCCTTTATCTTGTATTTTATACTCATCAGCCTCAGATGTCTCACACCACTGAATCGTCCCATCTCAGTTTTGGTTTTCAAACTCACCGATTGTTTCCGACTTCCGGCCAGTGAACTTTCTAAATAGATCCTGATACTATGAATATGCACTACTGCCAGGAGTATTTTTTTTCCCTATTTTTAACAAAGTGTGTCACTATCCGAATGAGTAATATCGAATGATTCCTAGTATCATGTTGCTTCATTTGATTGCCCGGTACGAGAAGTTGTGATCCAGCACGGCTTGAGATATTTCCCGGTCATAAAAACTCGCGACCAAGATCTTTTCAATTCATGCCGACGCCGTAGAAATAACGAGACAAGGGCTTGACATACACACAACATAAGATATCTAGTCGAATTAGAACTGAAATGCGTCGTGATACGTAACATAACTATTATATTGTAAATTTGGAACTTCTTCATATTAGGCTTGAGTTCATCTTTGTATTTTTCCCCTCTGTCCTTTTGTTGTCAGTTATTCAATTGAGAACCTATCACTTGCATCGGAAGACATGTGACACTCTATTTCTAATTTAAAATTTAGGAATTTCGTCCTTGTAAGTAAATGTCCGTGGCACAGGAAGCCATTGTCGTTCAGTTCGTAATATCCAGAAGTGAATCGGTTAGTTTATGATTTCTGTAAGTCACAAAATGTAAACTTGGGGGAAAACAAAAAAACTGACTGGTGAATAAACCAGAAACTATTTGTAAACTATTTTGTCTCTGAGGATCAATACTTACAGAAATACATCATGGAATTAGGATATGAAGTTTCATTCTTTATAACTTTGTCTATAGGTCAGTTTAAAACTCTGTGGTCGTGCGGTTAGGTGTGCGCAGCTGTGAGGTTGCACCCGGAAGATAGTGGGTTCGTACCCCCCTGACGGCAGCCGTGAAGATGGTTTTCCGTGATTTCCCATTTTCACAGCAGGCAAATGCTGGAGCTGTACCTTAACTAAGGCCACGGCCGCTTCCTTTGTCACTCCTAGGCCTTTCCTCTCCCATCGTCGCCATAAGACCTATCTGTGTCGGAGCGACGTAAAACAAATTGTAAAAATGACTTAAAGGAATACAAAAATTCATATTCATATGACTTATTGATGTGTATATCTGTTTTATTTATGCATAAATTGCTATAAGCATTTACAGTAACAAAATATATAATATTTGAATACATAATGATACACGGAAAATGCTTCTTTAATGAAAATTCCCCATTGACTCCTTGTTAGTGGTGCTCTATTAAAAACAGTATTCCAGAAGACGAGTTATAACGGTTGGAAAAGTTATTTTCAGTTAAATTATGCATCATTAGTAAGCAAATATTAGGTAATATTAGGTTAAATATCAAAATACCCGCAAGGTACATTAGTATTTCGTGGATTCACTTCTTTGTTATTGTAGCCTGCGTATGAAGTTTGTTTCACTCTTGCTGTTTGAATTTTGTTACACTTATATCTGCGTCCAAAGAGAAGTCGCGGCTGCTTGTAGGTACGACACGAGTAATACTACACTAAGCTACAAACATTGGTCGTGATAAACAGTGCGAGCTCTCTGAAAGAGATGCATGTTCATTATTAAACTGTTCATTACGCAGTACTTACAGTAAATGTGTACCTAAACCACAAGTGCACCACCAATTTGAAACTTCACAGCAGCACCTTAGTTCACAAGAATCACCGCGGACGGAACCGGTGTTTATTGTCAGACCTTTAGACATGAGAGTGGCGCATGCGCAGCCCCGCATGCACACGACTTTTTGTCAAACGACCATAGTACATCCGTATTCCTAGTATTTTTTTTTTTGTTGGTAGGATCGTCTGAAAAAGACATGCTTGCACAACAATCAGAAAGGCTTTAATAACAAACGTAATATAATGTGCTTCCCGCGATTAGTAAAATTCGTGTTACCAACAGCTGATACTGACAGCACACTCTAGCGGTAAAACACTGTTACCTTGAGAAATCTCGCAAGTCATTGGCTTATGGAGTTTTAAACCTAACCAAATAGCCTATTGACGATCCTTTCAAAGCCGTTGTATACAGCAGACTTATGGGGGTTCTACACAAAATGATGTAGCTACCCTTCGACATTCATTTTGTGCCATAAAACGAAATTGTCAAAAAATGTGATTTACGGGGTTTTAAAACTAACCGATTCAAGTGTTTGTCTGCGTGTATTCGTGCGATGCCCAGTCTAATCTACGCAAAGCTCTTTCTTTTTTTTCTTCCAAGTTGCTTTACGTCGCACCGACACAGATATGTCTTATGGCGACGATGGGATGGGAAAGGGCTAGGAGAGGGAAGGAAGCGCCCGTGGCCTTAATTAAGGTACAGACCCAGCATTCGCCCGGTATGAAAATGGGAAAACCACGGAAAACCATCTTTAGGGCTGCCGAAAGTGGGGTTCGAACTCACTATCTTCCGGACGCAAGCTCACAACTGCGCGACCCTAACCGCACGGCCAACTCGCCCGGTGATGATAGAATGAGTTCTTGGTTCAGGATGCTTACAGGGGTTAGACAAGGCTGTAATCTTTCACCTTTGTTGTTCGTAGTTTACATGGATCATCTGCTGAAAGGTATAAAGTGACAGGGAGGGATTCACTCACCTGGAAATGTAGTAAGCAGTCTGGCCTAAGCTGACGACTTGGTCTTAGTGGCAAATTGTGCCGAAAACCTGCAGTGTAATATCTTGGGACTTGAAAGTAGGTGCAATGAGTATGGTATGAAACATGCCTTTCGAAGACTCAATTGATGTCAGTAGGTAAGAAATTCAACAGAAATGAATGTCAGATTGGTGATATAAAGCTGGAACAGGTGGATAATTTCAAGTATTTAGGATATGTGTTCTCCCAGGCTGGTATTATAGTAAGTGAGATCGAATCAAGGTGCAGTAAAACTAATGCAGTGAGCTCGCAGTTGCGAACAACAGTATTCTGTAAGAAGGAAGTCAGCTCCCGGACCAAATTATCTATACTTCGGTCTGTTTTCAGACCAACTTTGCTTTACGGGAGCGACAGCTGGGTAGACTCAGGATTTCTTATTCACAAGTTATAAGTAACAGACATGAAAGTAGTGAGAATGATTGCAGGTACAAGCAGGTGGGGACAATGGCAGGAGGATATTCGGAATGAGGAGATAAAGGCTAAGTTAGGAATGAACTCGATGGATGAAGGTGTACGCGTAAACCGGCTTTCGTGGTGCGGTCATGTGAGGCGAAGGGAGGTAGGATAGGTTGCCTAGGAGAATAATGGACTAGGCCATTGAGGGTAAGATAAGTAGGGGAAGAACAATGTGATAATTGCTAGATTCGGTTTTGAATAATTTAATGACAAGAGGTGGGGAACTAAACGAGTTCCCATAGCTCGTTAGAAATACAGGACTGTAGAGGCGTTTAGTTACCTAACAGGAGTTTGCAGAGGGATTGCTAAAAGGTATAAGAGTCTATAAATTACGTACACATATGTACGATGTATATTATTATTATTATTATTATTATTATTATTATTATTATTATTATTATTATTATTATTATTATTATTATTATTATTATTACCGAGCAAGTGACTGTGCAGTTTTGGTCACGCGGCTATCAGTTTTCATTCGAGAGAAAGCGGCTTAGAACCCCACTGTCGTTAGCCCTGAAGACAATTTTCCGTGATTTCCTATTTTCACACCAGGGAGATGCTGGGGATGTACCTTAATTACGTCCACGGCCGCTTTCTTCCAACTCCTAGCCCTGTCCTATTCCATCGTCGCCATAAGTCCTATCTGTGCCGGTGCGACGTAAAGTAGGCTGTAAATATATTATTATTATTATTATTATTATTATTATTATTATTGTTGTTTCGTTTAGGCCAGCTAAGTACCACGACATTCAACTATTGCATTTTGGAATGGGCTTTGATGTTTGCCCAGTAGTTGCGCATCCTCAGGCTGTGTTGCTCCTTCGTCTCCTTTGTCCAAAGGACGCCAGTCTTCTTTGTTGGTAGTCTGTCCTGGAACTTCTTATGTTTAAGCATCTTCCTGAGTGCTGTCCGATCCTTTATGATTCCTTCTGTAATTCCCAGTTCCTGTAGATCTTTATCCACTTCGTTCAACCATGGTGACTTATTCTTCCTATTTTGCCAGTAGCTGAGAATCCAATTGGTCAACCTGGTAGGATGCATCCTGTAGACGTGCCCATATAATGCTAGGCGTCTCGTCCTTGCTAGATTCGTTATTCTATTATTATTATTATTATTATTATTATTATTATTATTATTATTATTATTATTATTATTAACATGTTTGCAATATTTAGGTATATACCATAATTCAGGTACACTATATTATTTAATTACTACACTAGTTCAAAAAGAAGCCTCACTCCTCTGAAACTCTCTTTTTGTTCGGAAATAAAGAAGCTTTACAGTAGGAGCACGTTTGAGATAACGCTCCTTCTCCATTCCTGAGTGTAATTTATAAGGCTGTGGTCTTAGTGACGCCTCGTAATTTCATCTTCGCCGAGCTCGAACGATCTACAACGAATGGAGCCAAATTAATTCAGCAAAAATTACCGTACCGATGAAATTGAATAGAAGAAATCAATAGAACACAAGTGCTGCACCAGTTTAGCAGACATTATTCCTCCCACGTTCTGCCAAGATACTTCTTCTTACTATCAGGTAAGTAATTCTTCAGGGAAGCATCTCTAAGTTTCGTTGCAAGTGGAGTTGACAAATTGAAAATAGAACTTCTATTAGTCAGTTGCCATGTTCTTTTGTGTTACGTAGACAATATGACAGTTTATTAGAACCAGAAAGCTCACGCAAGAGATCAAAATACAAAAAAAAGTATGGGACAATGTTGCATCCCCTACCCGGTTATTTTGAACTATATTTTGAGGCTATTTTTCATCCACCATTAATGAAGTTGGTGGAGAAATCGAGATCAGCGGGAAACAACACACACTCCGCTATGCAGGTTATACAGTGACACTTGCTGACATTTTAGATGGACTTCTGTTCCTTCCAAACGGTATCAACGAGGCACATATATCTTCAGCTATAGCTCATTCCATGTTAAGAAAACAGTATTGGTCTTACGACAAGAGGATTGCCATGTCGAACGGCTCTGCTCAACACCATCATAGGAAAATGGCGACACATACATTTGTGAAATTCAGTATTTATGTCCAAGACAAAAAGCAGAAGAAACTAAAGTTACAAGTTTTTTTTTTGAACTAATTTGGACGAAGAGTTTACAGGGGTTATTTGTGGTTTATACAGAATCAGAGGTAAACTACAGCACACAAAAAACCTCAGTATTGAAGTGTAAGACAAATGGGGGAGAAAATAGACAAATAATTTTTTATGATCTCAAGGGGTGAGGGATGCATTTAATTGCATTTAATAAATTCCTCCAGGCAATAAAGGTTAGAAAACAGACGCAACAAATAAACACTGTAGATGACTCTACAAAAGATCACAGTGTTAATATTAAAGAAAGAAATCATACACGTAGGCTCATCGCGTAACTCACACTCAACACAAGACAATTAAGCACTGATTTAAAGCCTAAAAACACCTACGCAACAAATAAATACTGTAGATGACTTCACTACAGAAAAGGGCTGCCGGCGCTTCTCAGAGAGAGGGACTACATGAGGCTTGTACCAGAAGAAGGAAAACAAAGGAAGGAAATGCAGCGATGGCTATTTCCTCCATTGTGCTTCCTCCATACAAATGTACTTATGAAAAAGAAAATGTTGTGCAGTTATGTTAATAACTCACGGGAAAATGCCTGATCATTTTTTATCTATCTTTCATAATATATTACAAAGTACAGTATAATATCCCTTAATCACGAGGAATTATGGGTGTCTCAGACGGGGTGTGTTCACTCCATGTACGTCCATAAGAAAACTACTGTTTTCTAAATAATGTAATATTATTATTAACAAATACATCGCAATTGGAAAAACTCCCGGTGCCAATAATCACTTCGAGTAGTATGATAATAAAGTAAAAACAAAGGTAAAACCATAAATTCCATGGACAGAAAATATTACGGGAAGTACTACAAGTTTAACATTCTAAATCTATTACCAAGCCATGTAACTCCATGGTCACACAATTAAAATATTGAATATGAAGTCCTACAGCCTGTTTTCCTTCCTGTCTTTAACCGGGCCAGGGATGTAATGAATGAAGCATATATAGGCTATTAGTACCATGGGGTCGCCACTCCCAAAGTTATTTATTAATGACTGATAGATGCTATGAAATGATATTGGAGAGTTTATCTGGAATGAATGATGACAGAAAAAACCGGAGTACCCAGAAAAGATCCTGTCGCACCTCCGCTTTGTCGAGCACAAATCTCACATGGAGTGACCGGGATTTGAACACCTATGCTCCCATTGAAAGTAGGAGTTTGGTGCGCACTATCAACAGAGAGAGTCGTGGGTCGATTGATTTTTCTTCACGATACAGTGAACACTAAACAGTACCGACGCATTTTTAGTGAATTCGTTGAATAATTGGATAATACTGACTTGCGTCAAGCGTACATTCAACAGGACGGTGTCACTTGCCATACGTCACGTCAGTCTACGGCGTTGATCAACCGTTACTTAGACGACCTTATAATATCCAGGAACTTGTGGCCACCAGGATGATCGGCGTCACCAGACATTTCCTGTGAGGTTATCTAAAAGGCCCTTGGACTTTTGAAGATGTGAAGGAGAACATTACACGCGAAATCATTGTTAATGACAACGTAACGGTCGAGTGAACTGCCACAAACATGAAACGATGTGTTATGCTGTGTCTAGATGCGGACGGAGGACATTGTCAGCACAACCTTTAATGGCAAAGTAATCTCTGAAATATGCTTTATATTTAAGACACAGTAGCAAGTTACTTATATCCTTCTTGTCAAAATTAACATAAAATGAAAATCATATTTTATATGATTCTCACTGTATAATTAATATGTACCGGTTTTATTAAAATATTAATTACTGGAAAATGTGCCCGTGCTTCGTTACGGTATTCTACCTTGTATCTAGAGTTCTAAGTTACTGTACACGCAATGAGTAAGATCATATTAAAATGTATTGCATGTCTCTTAGGGCTATCCTAGAAACAAAACGGGTGGACCCCATTCGTTTTTTAACATGTAAGGTGCACGTTGGGGAAATTTTGATGATAATGGCAGGTCACATTTCCTACAGCCATACACAATCCAGTTCGGAAGTTTCTTCAATAAAGGAAGGCTAACTTGCCAAGAGCCATTCAAAATAGAGATGGATAGATTTTATAATAATGATAGGTACCATTTCCTAATCCCAGTGACAATCGAGTTGGAGAGATTTCATTATAATCGAGAAATACTGCGCTATCTGAAGTATAAAGAATCGAGATACGAGTATAAGATATAGGACAAAATTTGAAGATCTCTCGAAATTGAGAAGCGATTGTGTAATCGGTTTTGTAAACTGACGTGCAGTTTAGAAAGTAGTTACCACGAAACGAAGGATGGCAAACCATTGAAATTGCCTCCATTTATCGACATTTTCCGGGGCCTAAAGGTGATACGTTTGTACAGCCTGTAACTTTCCTTCAAACGAAAGAGTGCCTGGTGACCAAGCAAAATTATGTACATAACAAAAGTTGTTTAATATGAAGCGACGTTACACATATAGTGCACGGATTTTACAGGAAATCAATGGTATAAGGGAAAACGGGAGAAATATCTTGTGGATTAGCTACAAATCCCCATTCTATTGAGTGATTTTTAAATCATATGCCTATCTAAACCTTACCTTGGATGAGTATACTCTCCATATATGAAGTTTGTTCCAGATATATCCAGCCGTTTTGCTGTGATGGTGAAACAGACGGACAAACAGACAGTCGGACAGACAAGAAAACTAAAAACCATTGATCCGATCTTGAGTTGACCTAAATCGGAAAATTATCTGAAAACTTTTTAAGAACAAACGAAATTACAGACAGCGGACCCCTACAACTTTATTTATACAGATAAGCATAGGCACGTTTATAAGTGCAGACCTTCATTATGAGATTTACTGCTTTTAAGTGGTACGTCATATCACAAAGGAATTCCGTTATCAGACGCCCCTTTTAGTGTTCTACATCGTTGTTCCTATGACATTTTCTCGTATTTCCTATATTTATGGGTTATATTCAGTTAGAAACATGATATAGGGGGAAATTTTGGGTACAGTTTTCGCACATTACTTTATTTTTCGGATACTTATGTGCCAGATGCAATCATAAAATTTGGTTAACATATGACCACTGGTGGTATCAATGTGCGTACCGAATTTGATGATATATATTACCTATAAGTGTTCCATACGATAAGATATACTTGTAAACAGTACAAAAGTAACTTAAAATTGAGAATTGCAGCCCTATCTAATGTATAAGGGATCGCAATGCCACGATGTATCATAGGAACAAAGATGTAGATCTCTCAAAATTGAAAGGCGATTATGTTATTTATTTTTGTGATGCGACTTACCGTTTAGCCACCAATTGCCCCAAAACGAAGGTCTGCGCCGCCATTGAAATTGCCTCCATATTTTGATACGTTTCTAGGCCAAAAAGTCATATATTTGTACAGCTTGGAATTTTTCCTTAAAGGAAAGAGTGTCCCAGGTTTCTGGATTAGCACTCGCATACATACGGAGTAATTAAGGGAGAAAGTATTACAGTTAAGAAAGTTGAAATTAGTAGAAAATAGGATTATAACTGAGGACAATCGTATAGGAAAAATATGTAACAAACATGTACTGTAAAATGAAATGCCCCTCACTAAATTGTGATGATATGAGTTACGGATATAAGAAGGCAGTGACAGAGGAGAAATCTAGGCGCAGGGACTTTTAGGTAAACATATAAGAATATAACTTATGGTGCTATTACTTAAGCCTAAAGTGGGAAGACACAGGCAAGAAATTAAAGCAGAAAACAGAAGTAGAAGAGAAATGCAGTGAAATTTATAGGAAATGCTAGAAAATACCTTACGGTGTGAAATCATGGTCTACACTCCGCGGTACTGTTCAAGTATTAACAGCCTCTTCGAAGACGATTGCAAATCCAAGGGTATTCCGCAAATTTCCCGCAGAATGGCGGCATGACGTCTCACCCGCCTTCTACGCAAGGAACAACCACGAGTTTCCACGAATGTTGAAGAAAATGACGTTTTGTTACTTCCCCGCTGGCAGGCAGCCAGAGGCGTTGCCATGGTAACCGGTCGGTTCGTTGTCGGACTTTCGGCCACTCAACGCAGAGCATGAAACCCGCACAAAGTAGTAATTTTCTCCGTCATTTGAAGACTGAGCGAAATTATGCTCAAGCAAAAGTTGTTTAGAATGAAAGGACGTTTCACATGTAAGACACGAATTTTACAAAAAAAATCAGTAGTATAAGAGAAAATAGAAGAAAACTATTGTGGTTTCCCTATAAATACACATGCTATTCAGTGATTTTTGAATCATATGCATACCTAAACCTTTCCTTGTATGAGTATACACCATGTTTGAAGTTTGGTCGAGATCTATCCAGCCGATTCACCGTGCTGGTGGAACAGCCGGACAAACAGACTAACAGGCACGAAAACTAAAAACCACTGATACGGTGTTGAGTTGACCTAAATCGGATAATATCTTAAAAATTTGAAGAACAAAGGAAATTACAGATAGCGGACCCCCTACAACTTTATTATATTGATACCACTTTTTCCCCACTTTTTCACTTTCTCCTTACTCTGTCCAAGTAACACTCTTCCTTTGAGTTTCGATGAAACACCAGCCACTTGATTAGCGTTATGTTAAACAACGATACTAAGCATGTACTCTCGAATCTGATAGACAAGCATTCGACACCGTCTCCGCACCTCTCATCACCCCTGTCCCACCATTGCGCTCAGAACGGCCAATTCCTTTGGCTGTAACTGACTGCCACAGTAACTTAAATGTATTAATTAATATTTAAGATTAAAGCTAAACGTCTAAAATGTATCTTGAAGATTATATTTCCAAATATTAAATCAAATTTGGTAACATTTCACTCGCATGGCTTAATGACGAAAAGTAGCTGTATTTAATATATTCTTTCTGAGTTCTGATACTATTTTTCTGTATTGCATATAGTTTAAGATCATTGTTTAATTGAGAACCAGTGACAATAAACGACTTACTGCACTTAACCGTACGATGCTGTAGAAGCCGATGAGTGTTAGCTGTAAACCTGTTGTCCCGATCATGCACTTGACTCACATGAACAACGGATTTGGCCAAATATCAGGGAGCATTAGATGTTAAAATTCTCAGCAGTAAGCAAGCAGCTGAGTATGATAGTCTATTCCTGAGTTTCAACCACTCTGCGGCCTTGTAGTACGATAATACAAGAAAATCTTCACGAATATTGTTGACGAAACATAATATATAGGCATTCTGGAGTTTGGTATTATTTTTTTCTGAGATATCCCTGAAATTACAGTGTCGTAACTTAAATTGGAAATATAGTTTGGATCAAAATCTTTCTCACTGAAAAAGGAAGAGGTACAGAGGTCGATAGCTGCAGTCGCTTAAGTGAGGCCAGTATCCAGTATTCGAGAGATAGTAGGTTCGAACCCCACTGTCGGCAGCCCTGAAAATGGTTTTCTGTGGTTTCCCATTTTCACACCAGGCAAATCTGCTGTACCTTAATTAAGGCCATGGCCACTTCCTTCCCACTCCTAGCCCTTTCCTGTCCCATCGTCGCTGTAAGACCTATCTGTGGCGGTGCGACGTAAAACAACTAGCAAAAAAATAGGAATATATGGCAAGTTTTAACAAAAATGATACCAGTGGATCTTTCTATTCTTTTTTTAGCTCAACGACAAACCTTTTGTTCCGAAACTATAGACGTATAGACCTCAAAAACCAAATCAAACCCCAAGACGAATTAGCATCGAATGACCTTGCCCTACCAAGCGACCGCTGCTCAGTCCGAGGCCCTGCAGATTACGAGGTGTCGTGGTGATGTGATGAGCACGAAGAATCCTCTCGACCGCCGTTCTTTTGGCTTTTGGCGTCTCGGACACCGTCGAGGTAGTTCTGTCTGTCTGTCTGTCTGTCTGTCTGTCTGTCTGTCCGTCTGTCTGTGAGGTCATTAGCCCAAGGGCTGGTTGGATCCTCAAATTGTACCACGAAGGATTATGCCACAAAAGCTGAAGCATACTAGGCAGGATGAGGAGCGAGGCAGTTTCCCATTGCTTTACTCGCTGGGCCAGAAAGTGATATTGCAGCACAGCTAGCCCTGCGAGTAGCATCTTTGTTGAGACTCAGATGTACTAGCCGTGCGCCGAATGCCATTGCTCAGCACCATCCATACCCCAGCAGCGTAAATATTGTCACAGCCTTGACTGAGACTAGGACTTCGATAAAAGCTACAATTTGCTCTGGTCTGTGCCACGAGAGAGGTGCAAAATTACTGCATTCATAAAGAAATGGTGTAGCAGTTAGTGAGACATAAAACCAATGACATTCATTATTATTATTATTATTATTATTATTATTATTATTATTATTATTATTATTGTTACGGAGTTTCCCGTGGTAGTTAGAGGTAAAAGAAGGTGCGGGGGGGTGAACAGGTCTCAGGCTACGAAATTAAAGTGAATTAAAAGTTTAACAAGGTTATATTTTCTTAGCAAAAAACAAGAAATAACAATAATGGCAGGTACAGAGTAGCAAAACCACTAATCGAGAATGTACAATTACAGGATTTGGGCTCCGAGAGCCAGACACACAATTCTGAGCAATTAGCCCAACTTTACGATATACAGAATTCAAACAAAGGGGCAGAAGACTCCAATCAAGCCCAGGAGCACTTGCTCCAAATTACACAGTAAAGCCTCCTCGAGGCATACAACACTCAATTTTCGAAAAAGAGCCACTCGCTCTCAACTTTAAGCCTATCAAAGGCCACACCAAACTCCACCTTCAAGTTGTCCTCTAAGGACATATACACAGGGGTAACATACCCAACCTACTGAGGTCTATTAAGTGAGAAAAAAGGTTAATTACTTGACCTCTAAAATAACAATTGAGAGGAGGCGATCTGCACTCCTAATACATTTGTTTAAAACCTACTTGGCACTAGGCCGTTAATGCAAGGGCTAATCCCATACTAAAGAGGTGACTTTTAGAAGGAAACAATTTACGTTACACTAGAAGGGAAGAAACGGTTGTGAAAATAAGTTCACCTCAATGCAATATGAGTGGGAGATCGAGAGGGTTAAGCACTCTCTATCCCAATATGTAGTTTTGAAAGAGAATAGAGGCTAAGAGTCTTTACATTTTAGGGAAAGTTACATGGTAGAAACGCTTCGGACCCTCCCCGAGAGTTAAAATGCTGAGCTAGCAAGAAAAGAAGTTATTAAAAGGCCATTACCTTGGTGTTGAACTGCTCCCCGAAGAAAGAGGCGCTTCCCGCCCCCTGCTATGTACTTTACACACTGAAAGATGGTACTGAAGTGGCGCAGAGACCCTAAAATCAGCAGTTTATATACTCTCGCAGAAAGTTCGAGGCGTTTCAGGAAGGAAAACACCCGCCCACAAACATTTTATTGGTGGATAAAGAAAATCCCTACACAAGATGAAGAAGAAACACATTATTGGTGGAAAATTAATTAAAGAAATTCGGGATTGGCTAAATTCAAAACAAGGGGAAAGAAAGGGTTAACATTCCCAACTTAAACAATGACTGAAAGAAATTTAGCAAAGAACAAACTTTTGAAATTAAATTTTCTCCAAAAAAACAGTTCTTTCACTTCGCACTAGGGTGCACCGTTGTAGTTCTTCAGTAGTGTCCTCTAGAAGCGAATGTTCACACTTCTTACTACAAGCAAAACAAAAATACGTCGAATACAACACAGTTCAGAAACTTCAAAATTTCCAAGTAGTGACATCTTCAGGGTAACTTGAAAATTAACACATAAGACAAAGTTCATACTTCTTCCAGAAGGGGAGTTTCAACTGGCGCAAAGTTTAAATAAGCGGCGTGGAGGTGTACCGCCCGGTACAGACCTCCCCTACCAAAAGTCCCATCGAGGGGTGATACATGAAATTCGTTAAAAACAAGGTCCAAGTTATGATGTTGATATGGAGATTAATTGCAGAAGTATTTATAAAAATTTTCTAAATTTGTTCTGATCCAGTTTCAAAATTCTTGTAGTAACTGTTGAAGTAATGTCTTTATGTTTGTAGAAGTTGAATTCAGAAGGAAAATTTTAGTTTTGAAGTTGAGAAAAAAAATCTTCTAAGTCCACCAGATATTGCTGTTGAATTCCCAAGTGTAGTAATTGCTGATAGTAAATGTCCATGTAGTTGATTAAATTGGATGGCCGGACCGGCCGCTGCAGCTTGTGTTCAGAGGAGGCCGCTCGGACCCCTCAAGTACCCTGAGATACCGCTCGCCCGCACTATGGGAGGAGTAGTGGTGTTGAAGCACGCCGCGCCCGCGGTGAACATACAGGTCGCTCGCCAATTACAGGTTGTGCGCCGCACATCAGCCTTGGCCGGGAGGAGGGCTCCGGCTCGCCGTGCACCTGTCGTCCTCGCTGGAGTAGAGGGGGCCCTTCCTCTATCCCAATCGCGGCACGGCGCCGCGCGCCTGCGGGGGCACTGAAACATTAAAGCTAGGCGGCAGAATTTTGTTGGACCATCCTCATTTTTTGAGGGCACAGGCTTTGTGGAGAGGTTGAGGGGCCAGCGGCGTGGAGAAATACTTTTCATAAGCAAGCCACTGTGTGTAGTGGAGCAGGAGACGGGAGTGTGGTAATGGCCGTGGCAAGGACAGGATGGCAGTTTAACTGTGCGGGGAGGGTTTACAATAAATGCTTAAATATTTAAAAAAAAATATTACAGAAAGGGCAGAAGGCCTAAAAGTGAAACCTCTCAGAGAAAAAAAAACCTTCCTATTTCTTTCAAAATAATATGAAGCAAGTTAACACAGAAATTACACCGGTTTCACCTGTGACAGGTGAACCCTAAATATCCTCTCGGTGGCTGGATTACTTAATAACAACGTAACCGGCGTAAGAAAATCGAGAATGATACACGGCCCATGAAAACTGGGGGCAAGCTTGCCCGCGGGAACAAAGTTCTTGACCATCACCTGGTCACCTACCTTCAAATTGGTGGGTCTCCGTCCACGATTATATCTTTCCCTAACCTTTTCATGAGACACCTTAAGATTGGCTTTAGCTTTCTTCCAAAGATCTTTGATATTATCCGGATCTATTGTCTCGGGTAGAATGTCACTCAGAGACCAGAGGTTAGAGAGCGGCGTGTTGGCAACGAACTTGAACATCAAAGAAGCTGGAGTAAACTTGTGAGATTCATGCACCGCCGAATTCAAAGCAAAAGCTAAGCAATGCAGGGACGTGTCCCACCTAGAATGATCTTCATGATGATAGGCAATACGCGCAGACCTGAGATTGCGATTAACCCGTTCAGCCAGAGACGGTTGAGGGTAATAAGCAGAAGTCGTCACATGAGAGATGGACAAGTCAAAACAGAATTTACGAAAAAGATTTGATGTAAACGCCTTAGCATTATCAGACACAATATATTGGCACGGATCAAAAGAAGCAAAAATAGAATTTAGGCAAGTAATGGTGGACTGAGTGGTAGCCAGCTTAGTCGGAAATAACCAGGAAAATCTTGTAAAACCATCTACACATACAAAGATGAACTTGTTGGCATTTCCCTTTGACTGAGGGAAGGGTCCTACATAATCAATATACAGGCGTTCCATGGGGCGCGACGCTTGATGCGAAGACAGAAGGCCTACCTTGGTGGACATGGTTGGTTTACTAAGCAAACAAGATTTACAAGCTTTTACTAGTTCACGGATTTCACCGTCCATACCCTTCCAGATGAAACTTTCACGAATCTTTTCACGAGTTTTAAAGATTCCAAGATGCCCCCCTAATGGGGCCTCATGATAGTACTTGAAGATCATAGGTACAAGAACAGCTGGAACGACAACCTTCATCATCTTATCATGCCTCGATGGGCAACATAAAACACCATTCCTCAGAACATAAGGGATGACATGTTCCCCAGAAGAAAGGGTTTCCATTATCGGAGCCAGCGTCGGATCTTCACGTTGGTATTTCTCGATATCCCTAAAGAGCATGGGAGCATCTGTTAAGATGGCATTAACATCAGATAGCATGGACTCGGGAGGAGATGAACTATCGACCGGTTCATGGTTCTCAACGTCGTTGGAAAACATACGGCTGAGTCCATCAGCGACAACATTTTCGGTACCTCTGATATCCCTGATATCGAATTGGAAGGCAGAAATACGGATGGCCCAACGGGCTATACGACCAGTACGACGCAGCCTACCTAAGACCCAGCTTAAGGCTTGATTATCTGTCTCCAGGTCGAATTTGACATGTTCCAGATAGAGACGGAACTTTTCTAAGGCAAATAAGACTGCCAAACCTTCGAGCTTATAGATGGAATACTTGGCTTCTTGAGCCGATAGAGTCCTAGATGCATAGGCGATGGGTCGCCTCCCTAGTTCAGTCTCTTGAAGAAGGACTGCAGCTACTGCTGACGACGACGCGTCAGTTTGGACGATGAATTTCTTTGAGAAATCAGGCATAGCAATGACAGGGGCATTACAGAGAGCTAATTTAAGATCTTCAAAAGCGGCTTGTTGAGAAGGTCCCCACTCGAATTTGATGCCTTTCCTACGAAGAAGGTTTAAGGGCGCCGCTCTATTAGCGAAGTTAGGAATAAACTTCCTGAAGAAATTCACCATACCAATGAACCTGGCGATACCTTTAATGTCCTTGGGAGGTTTAAAATCACGGATGGCCTGTGTTCTAGAATGATCGACGGCAACACCATCAGGAGACACAATATGCCCTAGGAATGACATAGAGGGCTTCGCAAAGGCAACCTTGGACAACTTAACAGTTAACCCAGCCTTACGGAGGCGATTAAGAACTTCTCGCAGATGATCTAGATGTTCTTCAAAAGTCTCCGAAAATACGACGACATCATCCAAGTAGTGATACAAGTACTCAAATTTGATGTCGGAGAAGACCCTATCTAGCAGCCTAGTGAGTACAGCTGCTCCCGTGGGGAGCACGAAAGGCACGCGGTTGTATTCATACAAATTCCAATCCGTGGCAAACGCTGTAAGATGTTTAGACTCTTCCGCTAGGGGAATTTGATTGTAGGCCTGATTCAAATCCAAGATGGTGAAGAACTTGGCCTTACGGAACCATGAAAAACAAGAGTGAAGGTCGGGAAGGGGCACAGATTGTAACACCACCTTCCGATTGAGAGCCCTATAATCAATGACAGGCCTGAAGCCCCCTTGGGGTTTCGGGACTAGAAAAATAGGCGACGAATACGCCGACTTAGAGGGCCTAATAATACCATCCTTCAACATCTGATCGATGATTTCTTTCAGAGCCTTCATTTTAGGTGGAGATAGCCTATAAGGTGGAAAACGGACAGGAATCGAATCCGTGACCTAAATTTTGTATACGATAAGGTCAGTCACACCAAGAGTATCAGAGAACACCTCTGGAAACGACTGACACAACTTACGAATACTATCAGCCTGCTCCTCAGGTAAATGTCTAAGGTCTAACAACATCTCATCCTGGGTAGGCGAAATAGATGAACATGACGCAGAATTACATTTTAACAAGGGGATTTTACAATTGGAAGCAAATTTGAATGTGCACGACTTACTCTGAAGATCGAGCACAAGACCCGTGTGAGAAATAAAGTCGGCTCCCAATATGATGGGGCAAGACAAGTGCTTAGCCACAAACAATTTGATTTTCCATGTAAATTTTAAATTCGAATTTTGACATTTACAGAACCGAGAATTTCTAAAGGAGATGAATTAGCCGAAACATATTGAACAGGAGATGAACCATAGTCAGGTAGTCTACAAACCGATTTCAATTTTGAATACCATTGATCCGAAATAATTGAACAAACACTGCCTGAATCTAATAGAGCTGTTATAGGCTCATTATTTAACTCAATTTTAAGAAAAGGAACAGGTGCGGGGGTATCCGCCGCAATCCTAAGACACTCTTTGGGGTATTCAAAAGATGAATTTGAAGACTGAACGTTCCCTGAATTTACGACCTGTTTGCCAGGGGCTGAGCCTTGGGAAGGAGAATTAGTCGACTCAGCCGAAGCCGCTAGTCACTTATTATTAGTGACATTGGTGGAAGTTGCACCAGAAGTTGAGCAGGAGGGGGTGCTATTTGAATTTGGGCAATTCTTGGCGATATGTGAGAAAGCCCCACATTTAAAACAGCCTTGTGATGAGCCAGCTCCATTATTTGCCCTACTAGATTTGATCAATGGACACTTGTTCCGCAGATGGTCAGGCGACCCGCAAGCGTAACATTTACGAGGTGTGACTGATCGGCGAGGTGGAGGCCGAGTATTACTAAAAGAAGGCGGGGGTTCTTTCGCGACATGCAAGGAATCGGCGTATCTAACTCCTTCCGCTGAGACGGCCAATGCTTCAAGTTCAGAGAAGGTTTGCGGGCACGCCGCGAAACACAAATATGACCTATAGGATGGTGAAATTCCTTCTACAATAGCCCATACAATCTGATCTTCAGGAAAATGAAGAGCAAACACCCTAGTATAAAACTTAATGTCTTGTATGAAATCAGCCAGATTTTCATCCAATCTCTGTACTCGATAATAGTACTTCTGAATCAGAGATGACCTCGCGCGAGCAGGAATAAAATTTGCAAGTAGGTGTGCGTGAAAATCTTCAATAGATGACTGTTCAGCTATGGCTCTTACTATTTTGTCTGAGAGAATACCTATTGCATAGGGATAGATGATTTGCAAAATCTGACATGGAGAAAGAGAAAAAACAAGGGCATGATCCTGAAATTCAACTAAAAATCTTAAAAATGGAATTACATCACTGGTAGTGTTAACCGAAAACTTCGAGATACCTCTGAGCAACATTGCCAATGGATGGGGCAAGCTGCTGAACCCAGGTGACATAGTAGGTAAAGGTTTCAGTGGCAAAGAAGTTAATTCAGAACGTACATTATTCAACGATGCACGGCGTTCAGACTCGTTGTCCAATGGGGTAGAGATCGTTTGAGCTCCAACGGTTATCCTATTGACTTCTCCCTTCGGAGGCTCTTTCTCGCTACCTACATTCACCGTGGTGGGTTGATCGATTTTGGGAGGAACTTCCCCAGTTAACAATTGGGTAACCTTACTGGATAATTCAGAAATACTTTCAAGCAACGTACTAGCTTCCTTCCTCTGAACGTCATTCAACTTCAGAGACAACAGATCGTTAACTCTATTAGAAAAATGAAATAGCCTGGCTTGCACACGCTTAATTTGATTAGGAGAAGGATCATTTTCGTCAAAGAACTAACTACAGATGCTAGCCCAGTAGTATTCTCGGTGATCGTGGAAAGAGAGTCGTCAATATCTTTCTCTCCCAAAGTGGGGATGGAAATAGGCAAATCAAGGGACTCTCTAAGCTTGTTTGTGTCTACTGCAACCGTGCCTCCAGATTGCACATTTCTGATAGTTAACTCATAGATCAACTCCTCCTTGCGCAAATAGTTAAGATGGAGAACATCGCGAGGGCCGGGCTTGATGACAGAACAATTTTGAAAAAGAAAAATCAAAATTTCCAGCAACAGAGAAAATTGTTAGAGTTTGAATCAAAGCAATGTTTAGCCGTCAAAAGGGGCTAAATTGAGACCCATTCAACCACGCTCTGCTACCACTTGTTACCGAGTTTTTGCGGTAGTTAGAGGTGAAAGAAGGTGCGGGTGTGAACGGGTCTCAAGCTACGAAATTAGAGTTCATGTAAAATTAACAAGGTTATATTTTCTTTTCAAGATAAGGAAATAACAAGCATGGCAGGTACAGAGTAGCAAGTCAACAAAATGTAGTTACACAATTTACTGGATTTGGGCTTCGCGCCCCGACTTCACAATGCTTGGGCAATCAGCCCAACCTTACTTCAAAATAAGTTTTAACAGAGGGGCAGAAAACCCCATTCATGCTCAGGAGCACTTGCTCCCAATTACACAGAAAAGCCTCCTCGAGGCATACAACACTCAATTTTCAAGAAAGAGCTATTCGCTCTCAAACTTTAAGCCTCTGAAAGGCCACACCATACTCCACCTTCAAGTTGTCCTCTCAGAACATAGACACAGGGCTAAAATACCCAACCTACTGAGGTCTATTAAGTGAGAAAAGATAAATTACATGACCTCTAAAATAACAATTTGAGAGGAGGCGAACTTGCGCTCCTAATACTCTTTGTTTAAAACCTACTTGGCACTAGGCCGTTAATGCAAGGGCTAATCCCATACTAAAGAGGTGACTTTTAGAAGGAAACAATTTACGTTACACTAGAAGGGAAGAAACGGTTGTGAAAATAAGTTCACCTCAATGCAATATGAGTGGGAGATCGAGAGGGTTAAGCACTCTCTATCCCAATATGTAGTTTCGAAAGAGAATAGAGGCTAAGAGTCTTTACATTTTAGGGAAAGTTACATGGTAGAAACGCTTCGGACCCGCTCCGAGAGTTAAAATGCTGAGCTAGCAAGAAAAGAAGTTATTAAAAGGCCATTACCTTGGTGTTGAACTGCTCCCCGAAGAAAGAGGCGCTTCCCGCCCCCTGCTATGTACTTTACACACTGAAAGATGGTACTGAAGTGGCGCAGAGACCCTAAAATCAGCAGTTTATATACTCTCGCAGAAAGTTCGAGGCGTTTCAGGAAGGAAAACACCCGCCCACAAACATTTTATTGGTGGATAAAGAAAACCCCTACACAAGATGAAGAAGAAACACATTATTGGTGAAAAATTAATTAAAGAAATTCGGGATTGGCTAAATTCAAAACAAGGGGAAAGAAAGGTTTAATATTCCCAACTTAAACAATGACTGAAAGAAATTTAGCAAAGAACAAACTTTTGAAATTAAATTTTCTCCAAAAAAAAACAGTTCTTTCACTTCGCACTAGGGTGCACCGTTGTAGTTCTTCAGTAGTGTCCTCTAGAAGCGAATGTTCACACTTCTTACTACAAGCAAAACAAAAATACGTCGAAAACAACACAGTTCAGAAACTTCAAAATTTCCAAGTAGTGACATCTTCAGGGTAACTTGAAAATTAACACATAAGACAAAGTTGAGACTTCTTCCAGTAGGGGAGTTTCAACTGGCGCAAAGTTTAAATAAGCGGCGTGGAGGTGTACCGCCCGGTACAATTATTATTAAATAATAATAATGCTATTTGCTTTACGTCCCACTAACTACTTTTCTAAGGTCTTCGGAGACGCCGAGGTGCCGGAATTTAGTCCCGTAGGAGTTCTTTTACGTGCCAGTAAATCTACCGACACGGGGCTGTCGTATTTGAGCACCTTCAAATACCACCGGACTGAGCCAGGATCGAAACTGCCAAGTTGTGGTTCGAAGGCCAGCGCCTTAACCGTCTGAGCCACTCAGCCCGACTTATTATTATTATTATTATTATTATTATTATTATTATTATTATTATTATTATTATTATTATTTAATCCGTTTACTGTTCAGGGTTGATTTTTTCCTCGAACTCAGTGAGGGAACCCACCTCTACCTCAAGGGCAGTGTTCTGATGCGTGAGACATTTGGTCGGGGGATACAACTGAGGAGGTGGACCGTTACCTCGCCCAGGCGGCCTTACCTGCTATGACGAACAAGGGCCTTGTGGGGGGGGGGGGCTTTGTAAAAATTGGAAGGGATAGGGAAGGAAGGAATGAAGGAAGAAAGGATGAAAGGAAGCGGCCGTGGCTTTATATTTGTTACCATCCCAGCATTTGCCTGGAGAAAAAGTCGGGAAACTATGGGGACCCACAACTTCGAGGATGGGTGAGGCGTGAATCGTACACCCCTCTACTCAGTTGAATTCCCGAGGCCGAATGGATCCCGTTCCAGTCCTCGTAACAATTTTCAAATTCCTTGGCAGAGCTGGGAATCGAACCCGGGCCTCCGGGGGTGGCACTTAATCACACTAACCACTACACTACAGAGGCGGACAATTATTATTATTATTATTATTATTATTATTATTATTATTATTATTATTATTATTATTATTATTATTATTATTATTATTATTATTATTATTATTATTATTATTGCCGTTCGAGACTGGAGCTACTATATCACCGTCTGATAGCTCCTCAATTGTAATCGCGCAGGCTGAGTGGACCTGGAACCAGCCCTCAGATCCAGGTAAAAATCACTCACCTGGCCGGGAATCGAACTCGGGGCCTTCCGTAATAGGCAGCCACTCTACCCCTACACCGCGGCGATGTAGATCATGATAATGAAGTAAATTAGGAAAGAAAGAATCGAAGAATACATATTATAACTTGAACATTCCATTTTATTATATTACAACTACTGTGGCCATTAATATCAGATCATTTCCCTATAACTCCGTTGTCACTACAAGTACTGATAAAGAGCCAAGAAAGACATTCATAGCGTAACTTAGGAACCCGTAAAATATCGAGAGATTCTCTCTCAACTAAATGTTGAATCTCATTATAACACCATATGCGTCGGAAGGAAATCAGTCGACTATGTCCAGGCAAGTATCTGTACTTCCTCTCGGACCCTGACAGGACCAGACATTCAGGCGAGGTTGAGAAATAATCTACCAAGTTAGAGCCATTATTTTGCGTTATTAGTAATCAGCATACAAACAAAGTAATTAAATGTGGACTTCTATTTGGTTCTAATTCGATGCAAATGTAATTAGTTACATGGAAGATCAAAGAATTATGCACAAAGTCTGGATGAAACTGACAAAGCACATTTCAGTGAAATAACTAATTTAGTGCTCTCCAAACAAATATAAATGTATATGGGGAATAACTGAAACTTTCACCATTGACTGAATTAAAGTTTACTTCTGTGTTTTTATGGAAAGTATCCCGGAGAATGTCCCTTGAGGACTGATTATGTAGATTTTGGAAATGGATGTGAAAATCGTATTTCAACAGAAGCTAATTTTTTTTAACAGCATAAAAATCTCAATATGATGCCAGTATGAGTGGATGACAGGTAAACTTTAACTATGCCCTGATTAATCCAAGCGTAATTTAGCAGATTTCCCTGTGGATGAAGGATAGAATGTCGTCTCTGGATTCCAAGATCTCAGGTTCAAGCCAGGCAAGTGTATTTGTACTTACGAAGTCTGTTCGGTAAGGCGTGTCGTAAAAAGCTGGAATGTAAGAAAAATATCTGATGACACACATTTTAATCCCAAAAATAAAAATATTCATTTGTACTCAGCAGTAAGTCTGCTATTATACATTACTGATATCTCGGTTAGTTGCAAGAGAAAACTTAAACGTTAAAACTGACACACAAACAGTCTAAGCGGTTCGATTTAAAATACATACACCCAGCGGTTTTGGTTGGCGGTGGTAATCATTATTGTTTTGAAAGGAATAAAACTGGGCAACCATCATCATGAAAACGAAATACTCCACAGGTTACGAACCTGATACCATCGGGATCATAAGGGGACACGAATTGACCAAGGCAGACCAGAGAGAAGAGTCAGGAGCCTGTCACAAGTCAGTAGAAACTAAGCTAGGAGTCAGCTAAATGACCAGTGGCCACGAAAATACGCTCCCTAGTTAAGAGCCCCTGAGATCCCCTCTTACTAAAGGTAGAGGATAATACGGTTGATGTGCTATATCACCTAACCCACAGGGGGAAATAGTTTACACCAATTATTATTATTATTATGTCCGACTCGTTGGCTGAACGGTCAGCATACTGGCCTTCGGTTTAGAGGGTCCCGGGTTCGATTCCCGGCCGGGTCGGGGATTTTAACCTTAATTGGTTAATTCCAATGGCTCGGGGGCTGGGTGTATGCGTTGTCTTCATCATCATTTCATCCTCATCACGACGCGCAGGTCGCCTACTGGAGTCAAATAGAAAGACCTGCATCTGGCGAGCCGAACCCGTTCTGGGATATCCCGGCACTAAAAGCCATACGACATTTCATTATTATTATTATTATTATTATTATTATTATTATTATTATTATTATTATTATGTGTGTGTATGGACCCAATGGATCACGCAAAGCTCTAACGATTCTGTTTTCTGAGTTGCCAAACAGCTCTCATCCTTTCTCCGTGGATCCTTTTTCGTTCTTCTGTCCACTTCGCTCCAGTCTTCTTTTTCACTTCGTTCTGTGGTTGCACTTTCCATCCATTAATTTTTTTCCTATAGAGGTTTATGTCCGCGGTGTCAGTTGAGTTCGTCTGGGCTTTTTCCAGATCCTTCTTCACTTCCAATATCCGGGGAATATTTTTTAGATGTTCTATGTAGGTGCATGTATTATTATTATTATTATTATTATTATTATTATTATTATTATTATTATTATTAGTAGTAGTAGTAGTAGTAGTAGTAGTAGTAGTACATGCATTTTCATTATAGACTGTTATGCCTTTCAGCGTTCAGCCTACAAGCCCCTGTGACTTTTGCTTAAATGCACCACAATCCATTATTTGTAACAAAGTTTCTGCCTCGTTTTGTTCTATAACTCTAACCTTCAAATTATTAAACACTGAGCCTAACATCGTCGCCTTAGTCTCCCTATCGTCTTACCTTCCTTAACAGAGTCCATTATACTCATAGGTAACCTATCCTCCTCCACTCGCTTCACATGTCTCCATCACCAAAGCCGGATTTTGCATACGGCTTCATCGGTCGCGTTTATTCCTAACTTAGCCTTTATCTACCCATTCCAAGCACCCTCCTAATAATAATAATAATAATAATAATAATAATAATAATAATAATAATAATAATAATAATAATAATAATAATAATAATAAACACGTGGTTTTACGTCGCACTGACACACATGGAAGATGGAAGCCACGAATGCATACACATTGCTTTCAATTTCAGGGACACATTTCTTCCGGTGACGGTTCTAGCTTTAATTTCGATATCGGTATCCGATTATAGGATCGTAGTTTCTTGAAATGTGGCACCATTTCGGTGATGATTCATTCCCGTGTGATGACTAGAGCCGGAGTTTTGGGCGGTAATAGGCCTAGGTTAGAATGCTAACAATCTGAAGCAAGTAGCAAGTATGCCCTAGCCTGTACAACGGTTATGCTATGAGCTTTGCATAAACATTAGGGGTTCGTCCATCAGAACCCCTAGAATGTATGTTACTCTCGCTTCATTACGGATGACACTTCCCACCTAAAGATATTCCCGCTGCTGTTCACCATGATTTTTTTTTCGGAATATTTAGAGTGGTAGGCAGACTCCTTGCTTCGTTAAAAGTACAAGAGGAACTGAAGATCTTCTAAATTATTGCTTAAATCACAGTGTCATATGCATAGTGGTGGTGTTTTCACTCCCCTTTTGATTAATCTACTGACTTCATCACGAGAAATTCGAAAAACGATTTCACAGAACAACATGCAAAGGACTGACAAGAGGATATAAGCTTGTTTTATATACAATCTTGTCGTGAACTCTTCATTAACGTTGTCTCCAAATTTGAGGTGGTGGTGGTGGTGGTGGAGGTGGTGATTACCGTTTTAAGAGGAAGTACAACTAGGCAACCATCCTCTACATGACACTAATTAGAGCGAAAAAATGGAAGGGATACGACACTTGAAAAAATAAAGATATAGGCCAAAGGAAGACAAGGTCCGCGAAGGGTGAGGAAACGGAAGACTCCCTAGGCTTCGCTATCTAATACCTAATACAAGAGTTGACCAAGGGAAGTCGGATAGGATAAATGAAAGTGAGGAGCCGGCATAAGTAAGTGGAAGCAATGCCAAGACTCAGCTCAGGGCCCAGTGGTCGTCGACCCAATATCCCAAGTTGAGAGCCACTGAGGCCCCTTTTAGTCATCTACACGACAGGCAGGGGATACCGTGGGTTTTATTCTACCGCCCCTACCCACAAGTGGATTTAAATTTGATGTTCATATATTCACTGTCAAGCCCAGTATGTTCCAGCTGATGTAATGCTATCAATTGCTTCGTCATAAAAATGAAGGTAGTTTATTGTTAGTCAAGGTATTTTTGAACTATCACTGGGTAGTTTTCGGGGCGTTCCTAGTACCAGGACATGTTATTCACTGAAACTAAAGTTGGTAAAGGAATAGAGATCTATGTATTTATTAACGTAAAGAAGTAGAACATTTGGTATGATTAACGTAAGTACAACTTTAGGATTAATCCAAAATGTGTTGACAGATTCCATATAAAAATGATCACCAAAATTAATGGCAAAAGAATTATATTCTCATATGTCTGTGAGAGTTGGGAGGTGAGTGCTCTTTCATCGTATTCACAGAACATCCAGCATATAATTAAATTAATCGATGGAAATGTTATTTTAAATAGGAGGTACATATTAATGTAGTAAATTTCATTATGTTACTGGAATTTCTGATGGGCAAAAACGTACTCCTTTGTTCTCACCATAATGTGATGAACAATTTTAATTAATGAATATTATTCGAGCGTTATTATTATATTAAATTAAAGTATTAAACATATTCAAGAATCGTTTATCATGGAAATATTACAATTTCTCTGGCAGAATTGTAAGTTTTCGAAGTGTATTTTTGTTTATACAGAGTACTACAACCGCCTACTGCAGACAGGAAATTACAATGCAAAGTAAAGTTTTGTCGGTGCCTTGCTTGTGCTATCATGAGAATGAATGTCGATGATATCTCAATATTCTGATGGAACAATCAATGCAGTGAGGATAATGGCATGGATGACATGTCTCCACATCCTGTCTCTGTAGCAAAAGTCGACACTAAGGAAGACCTAACGGTACCACTGGCTCCGATAATATTTCTTACAAATTCGAGGTTCTTCAGTGATATTTATTAAAACAATACGCGTCAACCTTTATATGGATACAGCAACAGCTGGCATTCAGTGTTGCCCTCCTAGACACTCTGTGACGATGTGGCACATTCACAAGAATCCAGCCTTGCATTTCAGCACCAGGGGGAAAACTGAAACAAAGGCTAGATAAGAACGCGCTTCGACTCAATATTCAAAAGTCAGAATATCTAGAACATGGCCCCCAAACCTTTGGCACAATTATCATCAACGGCAGACCTTACAAAAATTCAATCATTTCTTGTATCTTTGGTCATATTGTTATTATTATCATATCAGAAATATCATTCATACAGTTCAATTATGCATACTAAACACCATTAAAAGCTATAACACAGATAAAAATCGAAGCATTTCACAGCAATCCCGACCAGAACCTAGGAACATAAAGTGCATTTGGTGTTGCATGAAAATGATTAACCTTCAGTGCAGGAAGATGGACACAATGAACACTGCAGTATATGTTACATAGTTTGTTCTTTGCCACAGTCACATTTGATATTGTTATCATCTATATAGCCCATCTTGCTAGGTTGACTTTGGATCTGCCCATTTCTGTCCTCAGTCTGTTCAAGTACTTGTAGGCAGACCAGTCTTCATGACATCCAGGTGGCAAACGTTCTGCAAGTGTTATCTCTCCTGGGATGACGGGGACATTGGGTTCCAAAGATGCACTCCCAAAGTGTCAGGTGATCCAGTTAGTTCCTCAGACGTGGGGCGGAAACTTTTTCTTGACTTCAGTCTCTGGGCTGGAGATGTATGGTCATGCAGGGGATGAGTGTTTTGTTACTCCTCTCCTTGTCTGCAGCTACGTTCCTTTTTTGGTCATATCAGATAATGATGCTACCTCTGACAAACGGATGATGGTCAACGCAGTATGACCCAAGTAGGGACAGGTAAGTGGTGACTCTACGAAAAAATATTATGGTCAGTTACCTGAAGGCTAAACTTTCTGAGACCGTGATAAAACCAGTTTCTCTGTATGGAGTAGAAAGTCACCCTTTGACGAAGAAACATGGACAGATCCTCCATGCTATGGAGATGAGGATGTTGCTATGGATACTAGGGTTGACTCTCTTGGAACGTCAGAAATGCGGATGTGTGGCGTAGACTTGGCGTGGTGAGAAAAAGCGCGAGTGGCTCGACTCCGGTGGTATGGCCATGCCATGCGAAGCAACAACAATTCAGTAAAAACAGCACTCCGGCTAGACCCAGGTGGACGCCGACCACAAAACAGACCGCAGAAGCGGTAGATTGACAACATTTTGGAAGATATGTATGCTATGTCCCTCAACCCTCGAGACATTCTAGACAAGGCCAAATGGCGAAAATATAAATGAAGAACGGATTCCATTTGGTAGGAAAACGTTGTAAAGGAGAGAAAATGAGTTGCAAGTAGAGGATATAATGTTGCATCTATTCTTTTTTTCCTCTTTATCGACTTCTACTGGCTCCTTCATATCAGTGTTAAAGCTAATGGTTGGATCGATTATGGGGCAAGCATTCATTCACAGGAAGAGTAATTCTAATTAGGTCTGAGCTCGATAGCTGGAGTCGCTTAAGTCTGTCCAGTATCCACTATTCGGGAGATAGTGAGTTCGAACCCCACTGTCGGCAGCCCTGAAGATGGTTTTCCGTGGTTTCCAATTTTTGCACCAGGCAAATGCTGGTGCTGTACCTTAATTAAGGCCAGGGCCGCTTCCTTCCCATTCCTAGCCTTTTCCCGTCCCTTCGTCGCCATGAAACCTACCTTTGTCGGTACGACGTAAAGCAACTTGAAAAAATTCTGATTAGGGATTGGAAAAAATATCAATGGAAATGCTTGATAAATTTTCCAGTTCTTTGATATAATTTAAGAAAATGTTAGGTAGAACAACTGGTAAGAAATCTGCCACCTAGATGACTTTCTTGTTCACTAGCCAGAGTTCAGTAAATAAAATTTCGTTTATGTAAAAGATCACACTAAACCCACCAAGAAGTAATTAATCAACATTTGAAACATTACATTTATTACTTTAATGCGCGTACAAGTAATTTATAGGAATGGGTGTGCACATAAATGTGTAACATGAATACTGGCGCCAAGTCTGACAGACCCAAAAGACCACTATTTCCGGTTCTATTATAGTTCACGCAACCCGAGACTGCGAAGTCAAGCTAGGTAAGGGGAGAGGAAGGTACACAGAGGAACATCATATACACATGTGGCATGGGTTTGAGACTAAGCGCCAAAGCTGAAGTGTTAATTTACACTTTTGTATTCAATGATTTCATTAATAGTATTCAAATAATTTGTGTCTTCATCGTAAATAAATTTTGGTCATTGTATATTTATATACAGTGAGTTTTCTTATTATTGCAGTGAAATTTATCTTTCAGAGGGAATTATTTTGAGTTTCATTGCCAAAAAGTACCAAATCCATTCTGTTTTCTTGAATATTTCTTAAACTGCAAACGTTTAAACAGTAATAATAATAATAGCTTGTTTCGTGCAGCAAATATGAAAGTTTGTGATTTGTACAAGAGCGCATGAGCAGTTAGGAACAGTTGGAAATGGTTTCCAATTCTCTCCTGCGCGAACGGTCACATACTGTGGTAGTAAATATTATCGTAAGATATCAGCACAATTCCCAATTCATTTATATTGGATTTGATTGATTGATTGATTGATTGATTGATTGATTGATTGATTGATTGATTGATTGATTGATTGATTGATTGATTGATTGATTGATTGATTGATTGATGTGTTCTACTGAACGTTATATTTCATCACAAATATTGCAAGGCGCGAATAAAAACAACTTGACCTATTTTGAAGTCTACATTATGTCGTTTCTACGGATGTGTACAGGGTAGTATTAATAGCTCAATCAGTGACAATAATGTGATGTAAGGATGAATGAATATTTAATTAAAATAAAATACTATTATTTTCATTCCTCAGTCTTGGTCTATTCAGATTAATGTCATCAAATAAATATAGATTATCACTTGAAGATTCACTGGAGTCGCTCACAAAACTAATGTCTGACATCTGAAAATATGCAAGATTTTACATCGTCAAAGGTCTGTGATATTCGTAATTAGCAGAGCCCGGACTTCCATGCAAATGCATGTTTTAAATAAGCTAGTAACACTTCTCGAACTTTCACAAATATTCGTTTTATGACTAAAAGATTCCAAATAACCGTTCTTTTTCCCTGCATGTTTGCATGTTTTGGCGTTTTCAGGGAAAAATCATGCATAATGCATATTTTGAAGATTTTGGATTTAATAGCGAATATTTGGACGTTTATCTTGAATAATATGATTTTTTTCTGACTTTTATGAATGTTGGTTTGCAGAATTTGGGACCGTTTCTCCACGTGTTACAGTATGTCTGTTATTAAGACACCGAGAGAATGTATTCCTGCATCCTATCTGACAACCAAAGTAAGTACATAAGGAAGAAATCCTATAAACCAATTAACCAAGCCGGAAGGCCCTAAATTGTGCGTTACTAAATGACGGCTCATTTTCTTTGTATGTTGGACGAACAAAACAAAACTTGTGTCACACTTATATGACACGCGTTACAGAGATAGCAGCTTACAAACCTTGGTTTTGCACTGAACCTTCAGCTGTTATTCCGGAATTTCCTACCCGGAACTCTCACTTGTCCCACGTCTTTGTTATCGCAGATTCAATCCATAGCAATTACGGACGGCATCATCAACTGCAATTATCGCACGGATAAGTAGCTGCGCCAGAGAGAGGCTGAAAACAAAATCATCCGTTCAAATCCCAATTTTGAATTCGTCAACCTTGTAAAAGATGTATTGTGGTGAAAATGCAAACACGGAGCGCATTTTGTTCCAAATGTCTTCATTAAATAATGTACCTAACAGTTTTTGTGACGTAGAAAGGTCATTTTCTGTGCTGACAGATGAACGGATCTGGTTAAATCAAAGGCAATTTGGACAAAATAGTTTTTGTACAATGTTTAAAAAGAACTGAATTTTTATAGTGTTTTTCCACATGATAGCGAGAGTATGCTTGCATATTTTGAGATATGATAATACGTGGAAATACGGGTTCTAGTAATTAGTTATCACCCTATCAGTAGGCTTATCTACAATACCTACTTACTTACATTGACAATTCCCATCTGTTTTATCGTGATATTTTTTGATTAAGGGTATGTACTAGGCGCAAATTACCAGTTCATGTATGTTCATTAAATAGAATGTGCGATTGCTACATTTAATTAACAACTTATTTAAGAATACCGCCATCAAGGAATGTTATTTTCAGGAAAAACCCGGATCAAATTTATTTACAAGAATCTGTGCTTGATGAAACCACGTGTGTCAGGGGCTGATGCGCCTCATTTAGAAATCCGAAAACAAACTCCAAAGTCTGTTGACTGTTCTCAAACTGAACGAAACTGGAATCCACGCCTGCAAGAACAGCAGACTAGCAGTCAGAAAACCAAATTCCCTCTGCACGAGCAAGGCTAATAATGCATTTATTTTACCTGAACATAACAAATGTGATGACATAAGTTTTCGGTTGAAATTTTACACACTCGCGTGTAAAATGTTGCTTTTGGGTTTGTTACCTTTTTTATTGAAGTTTTTCAGTGCGACAGAGGCTTTAAATCAAAACACATCACTTAAAATCAAACAAATACCGAGAGAAGAACATCTATTGGCCACCCTATAAATTAGACTGGAAATCTCGTTATCAAAGTAGTCCGTCATTTTCTTTCTGCTGAAGTGTTTCACTGCTCTGTGCTGTGCTGATACGTTCAGTGTAAGTCACGAACCACGCGGAGGTGCTCCTGTGGCACGCATTCTTGAGACCCTCTCACGGTAACTGTCGTGCTAAGCTGACCTCATTTCTCATAATTTAATTTATTGCACGTGATAATTTTAAACAAGCATTGCCAGTGCTGCCTTTATATGTAACTAGAGCCAACGCACTGCCCTTTTAATAAATTGTAATGTTTAACTAATCCTTGGCACGAAGTCTAATTTACAGCGGAAGTGAATTTACAAATTACTGTATGTGGTACATTTCAAATGAGAAGTCGTTAATAAATTGGAAAGCCTTGACTGTTCGTGATGTGTAATTAAGTATTCAGCCCCAAAGGTTGCTCCATCCCCAACAGCTACGCATCAGACATCACAGAAAGTGATGATAGCAAAATAAGGAACGAGTTAGTTTCCCGTTACTTTCATCATCATGTCTGAAGTTACTACAGTAAAACCCCCTCTGAATTGAACACCTACGGTTCTTTGAAATTGTGTCCAAGGTAGTGGGGTGTCCAGTCTTCACGGTGGGTGTACAGTATCTCAAAAGTACACTGACAGGGCAGGAAAGCAAAAACACTGCGCTAGTGTGCAATGTATATATTAAAACCGTACTTCTTTGAATTTATATACAGTACAGTACACTGAATTTCATGTCTACAAAAGTTCTTTAAAAAAAGCACTACAATATTGTCTTACATTTTATTTTGAACTTTATACTCTTCAGTACTCACCATTTACTGTTCAGCAAAATATTCAGTCACAGGACTATTTGATTCTTCGACTATTTTTAACAAATTGTTCTACATCACGCCCACACAGATAGGTCTTATGACGACGTTGGGACAGGAAAGGATTAGAACTGGGAAGGAACCGGCCGTGGCCTTAATTAAGATAAACCCCGCCATTTGCCTGGTGTGAAAATGGGAAACCACAGAAAATCATCTTCAGGGCTGCCGACAGTGGGGTTCGAAGCCACTATCTTCTAAGTACTGGATATTGGCCGCACTTAAGTGACTGCAGCTATCGAGCTCGGTTTCTTCCACTTTTGTACGTGCTCATTCTGATTCGATTTTTCTGCGTAATCATTTCAGGGTGGTTATACAAAAATGCATTTTCAATTCATTAATACACTGCACACCTTTCTGATGAGTATGTAGTTCCATCGGGAGAAACTAATTTTCTTCTTCTGCTTCTGAAAACATTCTTATGAAGAAAACACTTTTTTACAACAATCCATTAATTGTTCCAGGAATATCAACGTGGAATTCCAACAGATTATCGAAATCGTTAAAGAACACCAACGTCTCACAATTCACTGTGAAGGACTTCAGGGGAGACATCTCAATTCCTCAGTTAACACATTTCACAGTTCTTTCTTTAGATACGTCCATCCAAGCATCATGGATCCAGCAAATTGCGTTGAGGACCGTCACACTCCGTGTAGATTCGATTGTATTGTTACACTTAACAGCCAAATTATAGGAAGACTCTCTGTCTTAACGTTATTGATTTTAAATGGTCTTGGGACAGGCATCATTTCCAATAACAATGTTAAAATTGTTGCACTAAACCATTACAAAACACAAAACAGAATAATTTTTATTCTGTCCAAACTGTCATTTAATGGCTGTTCAATGTCCAGCAGGCATGAGGAAGGTTTTAGAAAGTAACAATGATCGGTGGAAAACGATAAATTAAAATGTAAACAGACTCTGGGATGGGTTTAAAGCAGTTGTTGAGGAATATGAAAACAGGTTTGTACGATTAAGGATGGTAAGGATTGGTATAGACCGACCTTATCATAATAGAGAAATAAAGAGTCTAAGATGGCGATGACTGGAAAGAAATAGAGTTCGAAATGGCTGTGGAAGTAAGGAGAAATTGAAGGAACTTACTAGGAATTAGAATCTAGCAAAGAAGTCAGCTAAGGATTACCTGATGGCAAGCATAATTGACATTCATACAAATCTGAGTGAAGAATCGAAGGGTATGTACAAGTAATTTAAGGCAGAAACAGGATCCAAGAAGGACATTCGGGGAATCATTAATGAACAAGAGGAGTGTGTATGTGAGGATCTTCAAAAGGCAGAAGTATTCAGTCAGCAGTATGTATAGATTGTTGGTTACAAGGATAATGTCCAGATAGAGGAGCTGACTAATACTAAAGAAGTATTCAAATTTACCTATGATAACAGTGACATTTACAGTAAGATACAAAGACTGAAAACTAGAAAAGCGTCTGGAATTGATATGAGTTCTGGCGATATACTAAAGACAATGGGTTGGGATATAGTACCGTATCTGAAGTACTTATTTAATTATTTTTTGCATGAAGGAGCAATACCAAATGAATGGAGAGTTGCTATAGTAGCCCCTGTGTATAAAGGAAAGGCTGATAGACATAAAGCTGAAAATTACAGGCCAGTAAGTTTGGCATGCGTTGGATGTAAGCTTTGGAAAGGAATTCATTCTAATTATATTAGATATGTTTGCGAAATTAATAACTGGTTCGATAGAAGGCAGTTCAGGTTTAGGAAATATTATTCCACTACAGCTCAACATGTAGGACTCCAGCAAGGTATAGCAGATATCTTGGATTCAGGAGGTCAAATGGACTGTATCGCGATTGACCTGCCTAAAGCATTGATAGGGTGGATCATAGGAGACTACTGGCAAAAATGAGTGGAAATGGACTAGGCTAAGGAGTGACTGAATGGGTTGCCTTATTTCTAGAAAAGAGACCTAAGAGAATTAGACCAGGCGAATCTTTATCTGATAATGTAATAATTAAGTGGGGAATCAATCAAACAAACACTACTAATCTGCATTTAGGGCAGTCGCCCTGATGGCAGATTTCCCATCTGTTGTTTACCTACCCTTTTCTTAACGATTGCAAAGAAATTGGGAAGGTTTCGAACATCTCCCTTGGTAAGTTATTCCAATCCCCAACTCCTCTTCCTATAAACGAATATTTGCCCCAGTTTGTCCTCTTGAATTCCAATTTGATCTTCTTATTGTGATCTTTCCTACTTTGAAAGACACCACTCAAACTTATTCGTCTACTGATGCCATTCCACGCCATCTCTACACTGACATCTCGGAATATACCACTTAATCGAACAGCACGTCTCCTATCACCCAAGTCTTCCCAGCCCAAACTTTGCAATATTTTTGTAACGCTACTCTTTTGTCGGAAATCACCCAGAACAAATCGAGCTGCTTTTCATTGGATTTTTTTTCCACTTCTTGAATCAAGTAATCCTGGTGAGGATCCCATACACTGGAAACGTACTCTAGTTGGGGTCTTACCAGAGACTTACATGCCCTCTCCTTTACATTCTTACTACAACCCCTAAATGCCCCAGTCTCATCCATGCTGACAGATAAGGACCGTAGAAATGTAATACACAAGAACAATAATTAGGAACACTGGGGTCCGTAAACGGGCGAGGATAATACGACCATAACAATATTAGGTAATAAGGATTGGTTGTTGCCAGTGTAGATACTTACGCCTACCTGTAGATGTGCTTCGGCCTGGAGTCGAACTAGGGCGCACCACAAGGTCCAGTAGGTTACTCAGCTCTGCAGTGGAATTCTTCAAGAGCACGTCGGGTTGTATTTGAACGGTAGCCCGCACGATAACATCCTGAGCTTCGTCAGCAGATAAGCACGGCCGCGATGAAACCCGAGTCCATTCGTAGATCCGCAAGACATAACATGCTGTTAGGCTTAAAACGACCGGTGAACAGCACACAACACGGCATTGGCTACCGCACGTAAAGTAGCGTAACATACGAACTGAAAGACCCGCGCCCGAAAGTTCACAGTAGTACTCGTAACATACGGCTGTAGACTATTCACAAGATCCGGCCGGGAGGACCAGAAAATGTGTGTTTTCTGGTAAAACAACATCTCTCTGGTAGCTCGTGATGCAAAACATATGTTGTTGTTGTTTGAGTCATCAGTCCATAGACTGGTTTGATGCAGCCCTCCATGCCACCCTATCCTGTGCTAACCTTTTCATTTCTACGTAACTATTGCATCCTACATCTGCTCTAATCTGTTTGTCATATTCATACCTTGGTCTACCCCTACCGTTCTTGCCACCTACACTTCCTTCAAAAACCAACTGAACAAGTCCTGGGTGTCTTAAGATGTGTCCTATCATTCTATCTCTTCTTCTCGTCAAATTTAGCCAAATCGATCTCCTCTCACCAATTCGATTCAGTATCTCTTCATTCGTGATTCGATCTATCCATCTCACCTTCAGCATTCTTCTATAACACCACATTTCAAAAGCTTCTATTCTCTTTCTTTCTGAGCTAGTTATCGTCCATGTTTCACTTCCATACAATGCCACGCTCCACACAAAAGTCTTCAAAAACATCTTTCTAATTCCTATATCAATGTTTGAAGTAAGCAAATTTCTTTTCTTAAGAAAGCTCTTCCTTGCTTGTGCTAGTCTGCATTTTATGTCCTCCTTACTTCTGCCATCGTTGGTTATTTTACTACCCAAGTAACAATATTCATCTACTTCCTTTAAGACTTCGTTTCCTAATCTAATATTTCCTACATCACCTGCCTTCGTTCGACTGCACTCCATTACTTTTGTTTTGGACTTATTTATTTTCATCTTGTACTCCTTACCTAAGACTTCATCCATACCATTCAGCAACTTCTCGAGATCTTCTGCAGTCTCAGATAAAATTACAATATCATCGGCAAATCTCAAGGTTTTGATTTCCTCTCCTTGGACTGTGATTCCCTTTCCAAATTTCTCTTTGATTTCCTTTACTGCCTGTTCTATGTAAACATTGAAAAGGAGAGGGGACAAACTGCAGCCTTGCCTCACTCCTTTCTGGATTGCTGCTTCTTTTTCAAAGCCCTCGATTCTTATCACTGCAGACTGATTTTTATACAGGTTGTAGATAATTCTTCGTTCTCGGTATTTGATCCCTATCATCTTCAGAATCATAAACAGCCTGGTCCAATCAATATTATCGAATGCCTTTTCTAGATCTACGAATGCCATGTACGTGGGCTTGTCCTTCTTGATTCGATCCTCTAAGATCAGACGTAAAGTCAGGATTGCTTCACGTGTTCCTACATTTCTTCTGAAGCCAAATTGATCTTCCCCCAACTCAGCTTCAACTTGTTTTTCCATTCTTCTGTAAATAATACGTGTTAAAATTTTGCAGGCATGAGATACTAAACTAATAGTGCGGTAGTTTTCACACCTGTCAGCACCGGCTTTCTTGGGAATAGGTATAACAACATTCTGCCGAAAATCGGATGGGACTTCTCCTGTCTCATACATCTTGCACACTAAATGAAATAACCTTACCATGCTGGTTTCTCCTAAGGCAGTCAGTAATTCAGAGGGAATATCATCAATTCCAGGTGCCTTGTTCCTATTTAGGTCACTCACAGCTCTGTCAAACTCTGACCTCAAAATTGGGTCTCCCATTTCATCAGCATCAACAGCCTCTTCATGTTCCAGAACGAAATTATCTACATCGTTACCTTGATACAACTGTTGGATATGCTCCTGCCATCTTTCTGCTTTGTCTTCTTTCCCTAGAAGTGGCTTTCCATCTGAGCTCTTAATATTCATGCACCTAGATTTCCTTTCTCCAAAGGTTTCCTTGATTTTCCTGTATGCAGCACCTACCTTTCCCAGGACCATACAGCCTTCGACATCCTTGCACTTCTCCTTCAGCCATTCTTCCTTAGCTACCTTGCACTTTCTATCCACTTGATTCTTTAATCGCCTGTATTCTTTTCTGCCCTCTTCATTTCTAGCATTCTTGTATTTTCGTCGTTCATCAATCAGGTCTAGTATCTCCTGAGTTATCCACTGATTCTTAGTTGATCTTTTCTTCCTTCCTAACATTTCTTCAGCAGCCCTACTGACTTCATTTTTCATGACTCTCCACTCTTCCTCTACTGTGTTTCTTTCGGCCTTTTCATTTAGTCCTTGTGCAACATGTGCCTTGAAACGATCCATCACACTCTTTTCTTTCAACTTGTCTAGATCCCATCTTTTTGCATTCTTTCCTTTCTTCAATTTCTTCAACTTCAGATGGCATTTCATGACCAACAAGTTGTGGTCAGAGTCCACGTCTGCTCCTGGGAAAGTTTTGCAATCCAACACCTGGTTTCTGAATCTCTGCCTAATCATAATGAAGTCTATTTGATACCTTCCAGTGTCTCCAGGTCTCGTCCACGTATACAGCCGTCGCTTGTGGTGTTTGAACCAAGTATTGGCGAGGACTAAATTATGGTCAGTGCAGAATTCAACCAGCCGACTTCCTCTTTCGTTCCTTTGTCCCAATCCAAATTCTCCTACTGTGCTACCTTCTCTTCCTTGGCCTACCACTGCGTTCCAGTCTCCCATCACAATTAGATTCTCGTCACCGTTGACATATTGTATTAAATCTTCTATCTCCTCATATATTCTTTCAATTTCTTCATCATCCGCTGAACTAGTAGGCATATAGACCTGCACTATTGTGGTGGGCATTGGTTTGGTGTCTATCTTGGCGACAATAATTCTTTCACTATGCTGGTCGTAGTAGCTTATCCGCTGCCCTATTTTTTTATTCATTATTAAACCAACTCCTGCATTACCCCTGTTTGATTTCGTGTTGATAATTCGGTAGTCGCCTGACCAAAAATCCTGTTCATCCTGCCAACGTACTTCACTTATACCAACCACATCTAACTTTAGCCTATCCATCTCCCTTTTCAGATTCTCTAACCTACCACAACGATTCAAACTCCTAACATTCCACGCTCCGACTCGCAGAATGTCAGTATCCATCTTCCTGATGATCGCCCCCTCTCGTGTAGTCCCCACCCGGAGATCCGAATGGGGGACTAGTTTACCTCCGGAATATTTTACCCGGGAGGAAGCCATCATCAGTACATCTTTCATACAGAGAGAGCTGCATGTCCTCGGGAGGTGGTTACGGCTGTAGTCTCCCGTTGCTTTCAGCCGTGTAGCAGTATCAACACAGCTAAGCCATGTTGAGTATTATTACAAGGCCGTATCAGTCAATCATCTAGACTGCCGCCCTTGCAACTACCGAAAGGCTGCTACCCCCCTTTCGATGAACCATTCGTTAGTCTGGTCTCTCAACAGATACCCATCCGATATGGTTGCACCTGCGGCTCGGCTATCTGCATCATTGGGACACGCAAGCCTCCCCACCGCGGCAAGGTCACATGGTTCGCAGAAAAGGGTTAAATAATAACCACATCTGTCAAACTCTTTCTCTTCCTACAAATACCTCTGAAGTCACAGCACAAGTGAAAAAAAAAGTTATTTACCTTACAGCCAAAGAATCTCCTTTGTTCTTCAAGGTAGTCTTGTAGTTCACGATTCACCAGTTTCAGTTCCTCCATCACGGCATCATACTCAGGATCCACACCTGAACTTGGTATAATGCGGCCTTCTTTCTGAGCTTCCTCATGATCAAAGGCTGAATCAAAGAAATCAAGAAATCAAGACATATACGGAAGGCAATTAATACTGATTTATCCCCCTTGGTAAGTTATTCCAATCCCTAACTCCCCTTCCTATAAATGAATATTTGCCCCAGTTTGTCCTCTTGAATTCCAACTTTATCTTCATATTGTGATCTTTCCTACTTTTATGAACGCTATTCAAACTTATTCGTCTACTAATGATATTCCACGCCATCTCTCCGCTGACAGCTCGGAACATACCACTTAGTCGAGCAGCTCTTCTTCTTTCTCTCAATTCTTCCCAACCCAAACATTGCAACATTTTTGTAACGCTACTCTTTTGTCGGAAATCACCCAGAAAAAATCTAGCTGCTTTTCTTTGGATTTTTTCCAGTTCTTGAATCAGGTAATCCTGGTTAGGGTCCCACACACTGCAACAATACTCTAGTTGGGGGTCTTACCAGAGACTTATATGCACTCTCCTTTATATCCTTACTACAGCCCCTAAACACCCACATAACCATGTGCAGAGATCGGTACCCTTTATTTAAAATCCCATTTATGTGATTACCCCAATGAAGATCTTTCCTTATATTAACACGTAGATACTTACAATGATCCCCAAAAGGAACTTTCACCCCATCAACGCAGTAATTAAAACTGAGAGGACTTTTCCTATTTGTGAAACTCACAACCTGACTTTTAACCCCGTTTATCAACATACCATTGCTGCTGTCCATCTCACAACATTTTCGAGGTCACGTTGCAGTTGCTCACAATCTTGTAACTTATTTATCACTCTATAGAGAATAACATCATCCGCAAAAAGCCTTACCTGCGATTCCACTCCTTTACTCATATCATTGATATATATAAGAAAACATAAAGGTCCGATAATACTGCCTAGAGGAATTCCCCTCTTAATTATTACAGGGTCACCTACTCTAATTCTTTGAGATCTATTTTCTAGAAATATAGCGACCCATTCGGTCACTCTTTTGTCTAGTCCAATTGCACTCATTTTTGCCATTTTTGATCCACCCTATCAAATGCTTTAGACAGGTCAATCGCGATACAGTCCATTTGACCTCCAGAATCCAAGATATCTGCTATATCTTGCTGGAATCCTACAAGCTGAGCTTCAGTGGAATAACCTTTCCTAAAACCGAATTGTCTTCTATCGAACCAGTTATTAATTTCACAAACTAGTCTAATATAATCAGAAAGAATGCCTTCCCAAAGCTTACATCCAACGGATGTCAAACTTACTGGCCTGTAATTTTCAGCTTTATGTCTATCACCCTTTCCTTTATACACAGGGGCTCATGGGCGCCCGCAAGGGGGGGCAAGGGGGGCACTTGCCCCCCCCTGGAATTCTAAAGATGTTGATGTTCAATTGTTTAATATCATACCAGATTATTTAATAAACTGAAATTACTGACAGTCATCTAGCATATGTTATAACTGGAAGTTTCTGTAAACAATTTAATGTTGCTGACGTTATATTGGTTTTTATATTCAAGAAAATTGTTAATGTGCCCCCCCCTGGAAAAGATCCTGCGGGCGCCCATGCAGGGGCTACTATAGCAACTCTCCATTCATCTGGTATAGCTCCTCTGACCAAACAATAATCAAATAAGTACTTCAGATATGGTACTCTATCCCAACCCATTGTCTTTAGTATATCCCTAGAAATCTGATCACCGAGATCGATAGCTGCAGTCGCTTAAGTGCGGCCAGTATCCAGTATTCCGGAGATAGTAGGTTCGAACCCCACTGTCGGCAGCCCTTAAAATGGTTTTCCGTGGTTTCCCATTTTCACACCAGGCAAATGCTGGGGCTGTACCTTAATTAAGGCCACGGCCGCTTCGTTCCCACTCCTAGGCCTTTCCTGTCCCATCGTCGCCATAAAACCTATCTGTGTCGGTGCGACGTAAAGCAAGTAGCTACTACTACTAGAAATCTGATCAATTCCAGCTGCTTTTCTAGCTTTCAACTTTTGTATCTTATTGTAAATGTCATTGTTATCATAAGTAAATTTTATTACTTCTTTGGCCTTAGTCTCCTCCTCTATCTCGATATTATCGTTGTAACCAACAATCTTTACATACTGCTGACTGAATACTTCTGCCTTTGAAGATCCTCACATACACACTCCCCTTGTTCATTAATTATTCCTGGAATGTCCTTCTTGGAACCTGTTTCTGCCTAAAAATACCTGTACATACCCTTCCATTTTTCACTAAAATTCGTATGACTGCCAATTATGCTTGCCATCATGTTATCTTTAGCTGCCTTCTTTGCTAGATTCAATTTTCTAGTAAGTTCCTTCAATTTCTCCTTACTTCCACAACCATTTCTAACTCTATTTCTTTCCAGTCTGCACCTCCTTCTTAGTCTCTTTATTTCTCTATTATAATAAGGTGGATCTTTACCATCCCTTACCAACCTTAATGGTACAAACCTGTTTTCGCATTCCTCAGCTATTTCTTTAAAGCCATCCCAGAGTCTGTTTACATTTTTATTCACCGTTTTCCACCGATCATAGTTACTTTTTAAAAACTGCCTCATGCCTGCTTTATCAGCCATATGGTACTGCCTAACAGTCCTACTTTTAAGACCTTCCTTCCTTTCTATCACATTTATTTTTAACTACCACAAAAACATCTTCATGATCACTAATACCATCTATTACTTCAGTTTCCCTATAGAGCTCATCTGGTTTTATCCAGTATATTTTTCCCTCTGGTTGGCTCCATCACTTTCTGAATCAACTTATTGGCCATTTGTTGGTCATGCTTTCCGTCGTTCGCATTTCCTTCCCAATTGACATCTGGCAAATTCATATCTCCCGCTACAATCACATTTCTTTCCATGTTGTTTTCCCACATAGCTGACTATCCTATCAAATAATTCCGAATCCGCGTCAGTGCTACCCTTTCCCGATCTGTACACTCCAAATATATCAAGTTGCCTATTATCTTTAGAAATGAGCCTTACACCTAGAATTTCATGTGTCTTAGAGAGTAAACGAAATCGAAGAAGAGAACAGAAGAAGACCATGCACCAAGGCTAATTCCAACTAAAATAAGACAATGATGTCAGTATTATTGTTAGCATTCATCATTAACCGACTGGAATGTCGTGGTAAAGAGCAATGCTCTCATACTAAAAGCTCGCTCAAGTTAAAAACGGCACAGTTTCTCACTTTTCACGAACAGCACTTAACTACGCTGTCAAGTTTCAGAACTGGAATTATCCAGCCACAAATATTGCTGAACACTGCTCTACTGCTGTCTGTTAAGAGAGCAACGTCCCCATTCGTGTAACTATAACATATAACCAGCAGGAACAGAATAGCTGGAATACCGTGATGAACCAGTGTGTCGCATACCAGTAATTATCAGAGCATGTATGAACCAGAGGAATGCCATGCTATAAAAAGAATGTTACCTAACTCCACAGTTATTTCCCGCCAATATTTAGGCAGGTCGTTCTACTCGGGTAGCTAACTCCCTACGCTCACGGGACCCACAGCAGTAATCTTATCTATCCGGCATGAGCGGCGGCGGGAGTGATAAAGCACACCACAATAAACAATGGCCAATCTAATGTTATTGTTGATTAATTTTCTGTGCTTTCGATATTGCAGGCTTTCACATTTAGTTTTCATTGGACTCTCTGATATTAGGGCATCCAATATAAATGGAGTCCTTCCTCTCTTCGTGAATTCCTCTTCTCATATTCTTTCAGCGATCATACCTTCACGACATTTTTCTCATTTTGGTAGTCACCTTCACAATTGCTTTTGTCGATATGGGCTGATGACCATGCAACTTTTAACCTTAAGGCAATCTCGACAGAAATCACCACTATCGCCAGTAAACACGATAGCCGGTAGACAAAACTGTATAAGACATAAAATACTGGAAATTTAATACTATATAACTCTAGTTATGTAATATTTATCGATAGGACCACTAATAACATAAATATTTGAGAATTTAATTTTAGGACTTCCCCATTTCACTCTGCGTGAAAAACATTCTTTATGGCCTAAGGTTGTAGGGACCTATACCCGACTTTTCACCCCAATTTTCATAAAAATTCCTTCAGCCGTTTTCCCGTGATGAGCTTATAGACAGACAGACAGACAGACAGACAGACAGACAGACAGACAGACAGACAGACAGACAGACAGACAGACAGACAGACAGACAGACAGACAGACAGACAGACAGACAGACAGACAGACAGACAGACAGACAGACAGACAGACCATTCTTTTTAAATTCTGAGCAATTGTAACGGTTCAAATCCCATTACAAGGTAATATCTGTATTTTTTTATTATTATTATTGCGTCTGTGATATTATTATTATTATTATTATTATTATTATTATTATTATTATTATTATTATTATTATATCATTATTATTATTATGTCCGTATTATTATTATTTTATCTGTGAAATTACTATTATTTTGTTATAATTATTATTCAATTCCATTATGCAATGCTTGTCGCTTGCGTATTTGTAATTGAGTGTATGTATATATACGTATATGTAGATTAACATTAACCGAGCTCGATAGCTGCAGTCGCTTAAGTGCGGCCAGTATCCAGTATTCGGGAGATAGTAGGTTCGAATCCCACTGTCGGCAGCCCTGAAGATGGTTTTCCGTGGTTTCCCATTTTCACACCAGGAAAATGCTGGGGCTGTACCTTAATTAAGGCCACGGCCGCTTCCTTTCAACTCCTAGCCCTTCCCTGTCCCATAGTCGCCATAAGACCTATCTGTGTCGGTGCGACTTAAAGCAACTAGCAAAAAAAAAAAAAAAGATTAACATTAAATACCTGTACAGTGAGAGTTTCGGTATATCAGATGTGGATGTGGCGTTGTTATATTGTGCTATACTGCTGACATTTCTGCCAAGTCATTGCTACGTCATGGCTAAGTCATCGTGAGCTTTTAGCAATGCGCTCAGAGACTCAGCCGCCCCAGGGGATTTCACCATTACATGCAACAGTTTGAGGCGTTGTGGGAGTATGTCATTGTTATTTCTGGAGATTACTTAGCTGTGTCAACCAACGTCTATAAAAGGTGGTTGCATATTGTAGCGTCAGTCATTAGTTAAACGGAAGCTGAACAGTGAAGAAGTCTACTAGATGAAGAGGCCTCAGTCGGCCAGTCAACGAGTGTGAACGAGAGATGGAGAAGACTCAGTGAGCCATTAATTATTGGTCATTGAGAGAGTGAGGCCAAAGGTTGGTCGGCCACTTAGTTGAAGACACGGACGCAAGGGCTTTCCATGGAGTCAGAGAGGGCAACCCTGGACCTGCTATGAGGTGATACCATATTGACTTACAAAGAAGTCAGATGATATGGAGAAGAAGCAGTCGCAAGGTTGTATCACTAAGTTAGGCGTGACACATCTACAGTAAACACCAGATCAAAGGAATACGTCGTAATTACACTCAAAGTGTTGAAGATACAGTCAAGTGATCAGTGAGGGAAATATTTCATATAAATTGTTAAATGTCCGGTCAAGAAGAATTCAAATTCATGCCTAGTTTCTTTCAGTTGCAATGTCATAATTTCATATTCTCATCTGTTTTATCGCAACAAGACTCACTATTTTTATATATTATTTAAAGAATATATTTTGTTCTATCAAACGAATTCATAGTTTTATTTCAATGACAGTAAAATATCTTAACCTCAAAATTAATGGGGAAACCGAACACCAATCTCCTTTTCCCAGAACTTATATGGTATGTTGTCAAAAGTAAGCTTATTACCCCACACCCTAGAGATAGTCAAGATTCTCATTCTATTATTGCTGCACTGAGTGGTAGCTGGCGCCCTTCAAATAACGCATGTGTAAGTAAGCAGGTAAGAAGTAAGTGTGAGTCCAGGGTTCGACGATCGTATATTTTATTTAATGAATATTAATTTTCATAATTTCCATTTTAAATGCAGATATTCGGATTTTTCAATATAAAAGCAGTTTTATATGTTTCAAAAATAAGTCAGCGAGTTATGGAAGTCTCACAATGTAAAGGCAAAACTCTTATTTTATACATTTAGGTGTACAGAATAAGTCATACACACTGTTTTTTAAGGTATTATTTACCTAATTCCAAATTTTCAATAACATCTCAATAAAATTTCAAAAAAAGTGGAATTAAAATTTTCAATTTTTTTTTTTGGAAGAGCTATTAAATGTGTATGAACTAAACTTTCGTTATATCCCTACTTTTATTTCGGCTACATTCCCACCAAATATCGTGAAAATCCATGCATTAGGTAAAAATATCTGTTCATCTCCAGACTGTCCCTTTAAGGGAAATAAGTCAGGTAAGTCAAGTTTATTGGGTGTTTCATAATTTTGCTACGCACCAATTAGAGAGCTTTGGGCTGCGCAGGACTTGCTATTTACCGTAGTGAGTGAAGTGAATAAGAGCGACAGTCTATTTAGTTCATCTCTACATTTTCTGTTACTTTCAGAGGCGTGTGCACTCTATGTAAAACTCATCCAAGTGAGGAGTTCCGTTTCGTCCAAATAACGCCCACCGACGATTGCAACTAGCGTTATCAACCACACATCCTTTCGGCTTGTTGTCATTGTAAATTGTTTTAGAATCTACGCCAATTCACTGAGCTATGAGTGAGCTCGCCAACGCGGCGCTACACCAGTGAACACACTTCAACTCCGTTTGAACAATGAAGCATAGCGCAGTGAAGTTACCAAGTTTTATCTCAAGCTTCGTTTAGCGCACTAATTATATCGCAGCAAACAGTGGAAGTTCGTAGAAAACTTATCAATGCAATCACCGTCCTAAAGGCAGCTGCAATCAAATTACACGGAATCTTGAGATGCATTGGATAAAGTGACTGACGGTCTAACTTCTCAGATTTTAAGTAGTCTTGCATACACGTTAATAACTCTCATGAAGTAGAACACCTGGGGGAGTGCATAAAGTAATATATTGAATCCAATGACACCAACTTTATTGGGGCAAGGAATTTTCTGCCCCTCCCCCAAGAAGGTGGTCCTAGAGATGGAGAGTGCCCTTTCGCCCCCCCCCCCCCCCACCAAGAGAAAAGAAGTTCTCCTCCTAGATGTTAAGTTCTCTTAAAACGTGGAATTTGATAGTCTTCTGAGGCTGCTAAGGTGTTAAATCTGGAGAAGGTGGTAGATGGTTTTATATCAAGAAATGAGATTAGAAAGCGCACATTCCTTCAGAGAACTACATTTCCCAATTGAGACTGTTCGGGCTGTTCATCTGATAGTAGAGCTTTTCACATTTTGTACCATGAACATCTTAATATATAGCACGGTAATAGGATATTTATTAAAATCTATTTATGAAGCAAGTTCTAATAATTTTACTTGTGATTATTTTTTGACAGCTTCGTACATAAAGCATTCCTCCAAAATATTTATTGAATTTATGAAACAAGTTTTATTTTTCTGTTTTTTGTGAATATTATTGAAAACTCTATACATAAGGCTCGTTCGAAAGGTATTTGAGAAACAAGCGTTATTTTTATTTTGTATTTTCTGTTTGTTTGTGAATATTGTCTCTATTGTATAAAACCACCCGGCTGTCTGACTTACTGACGTAAATGATTGACCACTTCCAGATGGGGTGGAAACTTGAAATTTAGCAAAGTTATAGCTATTAGCACATAAGCTACAGGAAACTCCAAAAATTACTAATTTGTAATGTTTACTTCCCGCCCCAAAACAAAATGGCGGACCCTATGTTGCAGTGCGATAGGAAATTAAAATTTGCTACAGGTATAGGTCTTAGTCTATAACCGACAGAGATTTCCTAATATTTCACATTTTGCCTCCCAAAAATATCGACATTCTGAGGAAAAGTTAACGACGGTGCTGACCTTCGTTTCGAGGTATTTTGTGGCTAAACGGTAATTCCTATCAAGAAACGGATGGCACTTTTGCGTCTTAAAATGAAGAGATTTACAATTTCGGACTTGTGACTTTTTGTCGTATCTCCACGCCTAATACCTTAGCTTGAGCTTCATTTTCCCATTTTTGGGCAAATCTTGTTTCTTTTCCATATATTATTTCACTGTTTGAAACCCTTTTATGACAGGTAGAACCATGAAATTCAACAGGCCCTTTGCGACGTCCGTTAGCCATACGTAAATCAACTTTCACCATCCTAGTTACCATGAATGTACGGGAAATAGGAGGAATATGTGGAAGAACTACTCAAATTTCAGCCTAATCTAAGTTTCTAAAGCAGTCTCAGTTGTATCCGATGCTGATACGACAAAACGTCACAGAACTAAATGGCAGATCGTTTCGTGGTCGATACAACGGCTAAGTGTAAAGACTGGCTGTCTGCTAAGTTGGAAAATTGATTTTTCAACTTGTGAGAAGCGTACGAAATTTGACGTGGATAGAAATTTTCACCTCTATCTGTAGCATAAATATCCAAGATACGACAAAATGTCTTGGGACAAAAAATGTAGACCACTAAATGAGTCGTCTGATGCCGCAATCCGTTTGTCGATACGTGGGACTGTTCCGCCACAGTAAATTTCCAAATTCTGCAAACATGCACATCTCCATTCCATATATCCATTATATTAAAACTTCTATAATAGCCTTATAAATGAACAAATTAAATATGGTGCACCCGATTTGAGTATTATCTGCCGTTAGGTTTTCATCGTGTTTTTCGCCCGACTGAATCACTCACTGAATGACATTAAAGATTGACCACTTCTAGATGAGACAGAAACTTGAAATTTGGCAAAGTTATAACATTCACCGCGTTACCGACGAAGAAATTACTAAAACATCCAGTGTTTTATTTTTTTACCTCCGAAAAATAGGGAAATATTAAGGCAATTTTCTTGAAGGCATAGACCTTCGTTTCGAGGTATTTTGTGGCTAAACTGTAAGTCGTATAGCGGAACGGTCAATACATTCACCACCCAACATGAACAGATCTACAACATTTGTCTATGCCGTTTCGTCATATCGTGATCACTTATGGCTTAGATAGAGGTGCTTTTTCCGATTTTATGTCAATTTTGTACATTTGCCATAATTAATTTTACTGTTTGGTATAGTCATATAAGTCTGAGAAAATTGTAAGAATCGGCAGGCTCGTTGGCACGAACGTGCAAGCAAATTTGCATGTTTACAGCTGGCGTGTAAGCATGAAAAATCGAAAGGAATATGTTTAAACTGTATTCCGATTTCAGCGTAATTTAATTTTCTAAACGAATCGAAGGTGTACCGGATGGATATATGACTAAACATCAAGGAACCAAAATTGAATATCGTTTCATTCTTGGTACGCATCCAAGGTATCAAGTCTGTAGCCATCCATTAGGTGATGAAAATTATTCCTCAACTTCTGACAAACAGATGTAATTTCCCAGATCGAAACGTTTAACTCTATCTATTCCAATATACGGGAAAATGTCATACGAAAAATCTCGTAGCCTGGTAGAAGTGCTGTCTGTTTGTGCAATCCGCTTATTGATACGCTGTCCTCTCTCGCCACAGCAGTTTTCCAAATGACCACTTAAAACATAGAGGAACTGGGGGTTTGAGGGCGGAGCCCCAACGAGCACACGCGAGTTATTATATAGGAATGTTTGCATTAATATTTGCTCCTCATTTCACATGCTTGTGTTCATCTTAATCATGTCCCCCCCCCCCACCACCAAAAAAATACCCGCAGTCAGTGCGCCTGGTTTAACCTTTTGAGTGTCAGCTGAATTCGCACAATTCATTGCCTTTAGTTTCAAGCCCTTTTCCCTAAAATGCAATGAGTTGAAAAAGCGTTCATAATTGCTTAGCTTGTTTGTTGCTGGTGGTTAAACTTCACACTGAAGTTTGAAAGATTTCGTCGACACAAGGATGGGGAGGGGCTAGGCTTGGGAAGAAAGCGGCCGTGGTTTAATTAAGGTAGAGCCCCAGCATTTTCCTGGTGTGAAAATGGAAAACCACGGAAAATAATTTTCAGGGCTGCCGACGGTCGGATTCGAACTCACCATCTTCCGAATGCAACCTCACAGCTACGCGATCCTGATCGCACTGGCAACTCGCTCGACACTCAGTTAGTGAAGTTAGACACCTGAATCCTTGATTATTTTTGATAAGTTGACCAACATTCCTTTCTCCATTTCAGAGTGCCAAACATCTGATTATATTTAGTGGTAAATAATTATGTCCGCCTCTGTGGTTTAGTGTGAATAGCTGCCAACCCTCGGAGGCCCAAGTTCGATTCCCGGCTCTGCCACAAAATTTGGAAAGTGGTACGAGTGGAATTGTGTCCACTCAGCCTAGGGAGTTCAACGTATTAGAGAGGGGTTCGATTCCCAACTCAGCCATCCTCGAAGTGGTTTTCCGTGCTTTCCCACTCTCCTCCACGAAAATGCCGGGATGGTACCTATCTTAAGGCCACGGCCTCTTCCGTGTCTATCCCTTCCGATATTTCCATTCCCCACGAGATTACTGTTCAGCATAGCAGGTGAAACCACCTGGCCGAGGTACTGGTTCTCCTTTCTATTTGTAGCCCCAACCCAATGTCTCACGCTCCAGGACACTGCCCTTGAGGTGGTAGTGGTGAGAACCCTCGCTGAGTCTGAGGGAGAGGCCAACCCTCGAGGGTGAACGGATTAAGAAAGAAAGAAAGAAATATAAGTAGTAATCAATGATGATGATGATGATGATGATAATAATAGTGATGATGAGGACGATATGTGTTGTTTAAAGGGGGTCTAACATCTAGGTCATTTCCTCAAGTAAAAATCCTCCATTTTCGAACTTTCTCTCCTGAATTTATTTTTGGCGTTCGAGAAAGGCTCTGGTCCGCCTCTGTGGTGTAGTGGTTAGCGTTATTAGCTGCCACCCCCGGAGGCCCGGGTTCGATTCCCGGCTCTGCCACGAAATTTTTGAAAAGTGGTACGAGGGCTGGAACGGGGTCCACTCAGCCTCGGGAGGTCAACTGAGTAGAGGTGGGTTCGATTCCCACCTCAGCCATCCTGGAAGTGGTTTTCCGTGGTTTCCCACTTCTCCTCCAGGCGAATGCCGGGATGGTACCTAACTTAAGGCCACGGCCGCTTCCTTCCCTCTTCCTTGCCCATCCCTTCCAATCTTCCCATCCTTCCACAAGGCCCCTGTTCAGCATAGCAGGTGAGGCCGCCTGGGCGAGGTACTGGTCATACTCCTCCGTTGTATCCCCCGACCAAGAGTCTGAAGCTCCAGGACACTGCCCTTGAGGCGGTAGAGGTGGGATCCCTCGCTAAGTCCGAGGGAAAAACCGAACTTGGAGGGTAAACAGATGATGATGATGATGAGAAAGGCTCTGAACGAGGTGTTTCAGGACTAACCCTGTCGTGAAATAATGTCTGGTGACAACGGACTATGCTTCGGCAATCCAGATAATTACTTTGTTTTTCATTATGTTAATACGGTGTTGGTTGAGTACTTATAAAATCATCATTTGCTAATATTTTTCATACTATCACCAAACTGCTGTCACTGACAAGTTTACGCTAAGTAAGCAATACTGTACGTACATATTTGTGCATGGTTTAAGTGATTTGATAGAATCTGAGGATGTTCTTGTAGAATGAAGCATGTTATTCTTTGTGTAATAGTATGTATGTTTTGCAGGTATGTTTATAATGTTATCATTTTTACTGAAATTATGCGTGTTTGATAGACTGGAAAGTTTTAGTGTTCAGGACTAACCTGTAAAATAAAGTTTATAACTGACAGAAAATCAATATTTCTCTCATCAAACTGTGTTATTATGGAACTTGTAAATACATCGGCAGAGTATTACATTTAATGAAAAACTTTATATCTATGCACCAAGCGGAGTGGCTGCGCGTGTTAACGCGCTACAGGTATGGAGCCAAGCTTTATACTCGGGAGACGCGTGGGTTCGAATCCAATCGTTGGCTATCCTGAAAATGGATTTCTATGGTTTCCGATTTTCACTTCCAGTTCCTAATCGTAAGCCACAGCTGATTCCATCCACCTCCTTGCCCAACTTAATTAACCATAATGCATTACATCTTCACTAGGTCTTCAACTGAGATTGGTGTCAGGAAGGACAACAGGCCGCAAAATATATGCTACTAGCTGTTACCCACGGCTTCACTCGCGAAGATTTTGTAATTTAATAAAAATTAATTGTTCCTCGGTACTGCACTGAGACATTAACTGAAAATCCTTCAAGTATAAAAACTCACCGAAAACGTGTATTTCATTTAACCCAGAACCTCTGTGTAACCACGTTTTTGGCATTACCTTTTGCGGCTAAGATGACCAGGCCACTGGCAGAGTTAAATCTGGAACATGCGACTTGGAACGCTGCATGTGAGAAAAGTCCCCTTTTAACTCGAAGAAAAAGGGTTTCTTTACTTCTATAGGAGATTCCAAATACCAATTTTCATGTCTGTAGCTTACTTTTTGAGCTATAAATATCCTCATAAAGAGAATTAAACTCCTTCTTCACTTATTTTCGATCTACAGCTTAAATTGATTTTCCGAAAACAAAAAGTACGCGTTTCTTTATTTTTAAAGGAGATTACAAATACCGATTTTCACGCCTGTAACATTTTAACTTTTTTTTTGCTATTTGCTTTACGTCGCACCGACACAGATATGCCTTATGGCGACGATGGGATAGGACAGGCCTAGGATTTGGAAGGAAGCGGCCGTGGCCTTAATTAAGGTACAGCCCCGGCATTTACCTGGTGTGAAAATGGGAAACCACGGAAAAACCATCTTCAGGGCTGCCGACAGTGGAGGTCGAACCCACAATCTCCCGATTAGTGGATACTGGCCGCACTTAAGCGACTGCAGCTATCGAGATCAGTCATTTTAAGTTTATGAGATATACTGTAGATATACTAATTTTAATAACTGCCCCACTCCTTCGCTGAGTGTTGAGGATTGAGGCCTTCGATTCACAGTGTTCTGGTTTCGAATCCAGGCTGGGTCGGGGTTTTTAATCGCGTGTGGTTAATTCTTCTGGCTCGGACAGGTTCTTTGTGTTTGTCCCAACACTCTCCTCTTCTATTCACTCAACAAACCACATTACCAATCACAACAGGTAAACGCAATAGTAATTACATCCCTACACATAGGGTTATCGTCAGGAAGGGCATCCACTCGTAAAACAGCGCCAAATCCATATGTACAACGTAGTTCGCACCCGCAACCCCCACAGGTGTGAGGAAACCGGTAGAAGAAGAAGAAGAAGACACTCATTTTAAAAATTCACCCGCTATTATATTATTTAACCCCCTTAAGTGGCTTTTCCAAAATATTGTGTGTTCATTTATTTTTAAAAGAGATTCCAAATCCCAGTTTTAACGCCTGTAACGTCTTCAGTTTCTGATATATATGTATCCTCATAGAAGGAATCCAACTCCTTCTTCCGTTCTTTTCACCCACCGACCCCCCCCCCCCTCATCCTTTAAGTGGATTTTCTGAAAACAAAAATTTGTGTTCTTTTATTTTTAAAGGATATTCCAAACACAAATTTTCATGACTGTAACATGTTAGGTTTTTGTGATGTATTGTAGATAATATCGTTGCTGTAAGAATCCTGGAGCTGACGTTGCCATGGTTACGACAGTTCATTTCTTTATCCGATTCATAGAGCAGGGGTAGTTTGGTGCCAATATCTCCATAACGGTTGGTTTTAGGGCCTTAAAACATAGTTTTCGGGCCCGTAGGGCTCACCGAGTTTTGATCTTCGCGTCAAGGGGCTTAAATTTTACTTTGTCTCGTCCTTGTACGACAAATTCGATATTTCGCCTATATTAGTTTAGTATTTTTATATCTCCCCACGTCGAACCCCGCTCAAATTGTTTTGAAAATAAAATATAGCCTATAGCACTCAGGGATAGCATATCTTTCTATTAGTGAAATACTTTTTAGAATCAGTCCGGTAGTTCCTAAGATTAGCCATTACATACAAACAAATTTTATCTCTTTATATATTAGTATAGATGTAAATTCCTCTCACCTCATCTTTGATCTCGTATCAGTAAAGAGGACTGAGAGGGTAGACATAGATACCTACTGCATACAGTTCGAGTGCAACCATTATTGTTTGTATCTTTGCTTTGTAACTGGAGCAAATCCTACATTATTATTTACCTGTTGCTACGTTCTATGACACAAAATGACAAAAATGGGCTTACATATGTGCCATGAATAACATTTACAAAACTATTTTCCTTCCGTATACACGCAGTCTGGTTTTTTGACCTCCGATGGGCCATAGAAGAAAGATACATTCACATAACAAAATGATCTTATCACTGAAATTTAGTAGTTGAATACTTATTTTTCCACATAATCACCAAAACGGTTTAGGCATTTGTTGTATCGATGCCCTCAACAAAGAAGTCTGCCGTGAGTGAGGTAATGTACATCTAGACATCCTCCTGAAGTTTTCCGTTTGTCCGCCAGAAATGGAGGCTTATTATCAGTGAAAATTCTACAGCAATCAAAGACATTTCAAGGTCTTCTCTGTACACAATTGTGACTCAACACTCAGGATACAGGAAACTTTGTTCACGTTGGATCCCAACAGAGTTAACTAACGATCACAAAACTCAGCAAATGATGTCAGCCGTAATGCATCTCACACGTTACCATAGTGATGGGTAAGAGTTTATAAAGTCTGTTGTCACTGCCGATGAAACTGGAGTCCTGTATGACACTCCAAAACCAAAGAACGGTCTAATCAGTCAATGTATCCTTCTTCTCCAAGCAAGCCAAGAAAGTTTAAACTGACACTGAGCATGAGGCAAACAATGGGTACCGTTTTCTGGGACCATACAGGTGTCTTGGTGAACTTTATCGAGACTGTTCAAGCAAACGACCTAAAGATACGTGCAACTGCCGAGATTAGAAGTTGAAGGTTTCTGATATCGATGAAACAAACCGTTCACGCTGTATAGCGAATACAAGCAAAAAGATATCAAATTAGATAAAGCTTCGATATAATCAGCATTAGCACTCAAGGAGTTATACGATTATCTAATCTGATCCAAAGTGGATTTTCAGTGAGTCTGAGATTAACTAGTAATGCATTTGTATCACTAAATAAAATCATTAATAGAGTTTGTAATAATAAGGAGGTAATCACTCAAAGACTTCGTGCAGAAAGAGAGTCAGTCCACTTTTTTACGAAAACAACATGTTCATATCCGCATGTATTCGCGCTGAAAAGGCTTCTGTCCAGTTTAGTGGCAGTCAGTAAACGAGAAGTCGATCACTCGCCATTTACGCAGGAAGGACTTCATTCATGGACTCTGGCATGTTTTCCATTAAACCAGACATTTATTTTCCAGATATCCCAGCTTATGAATATGTATGCCAATATAACTGCAAAAAATTAATGACATTAATAAGCGCTTCTATGAACAAATTCTGTTATGGCCTACTGCTGTTCGCTGCCATAATGATGAATGATGTATTAATATTATCTCTTGTACTCAGGAAAGTTATGTATCTATATTTTATGTATCTAATTATCATTTTAAAATACATGATTATGTAAACAACTACTGTTTGTAATATTTTAACTGTTAGTCCATAAATATTCATGATTTTGCAGAAGGGGTCTCAGTATGGCTGCATCCAGATTGATTCCGTAACGTCCGAATTGATTCCTGGCTTCTAGCGAAGGGTATGTCTGAACTAATTCCCAGGTTGTAAGGAAAGGTACGTCCAAATTGATTCAATGGGATGTAGCAACTACATCTTAATTTCCATTTCCACCGACTGTCCATATGTTGTAGATGTATTTGAAAATACGTGACTTTCCAGTGATTATCAGTATCAAAACGTAAACATGCAACTGAGGCGTCCATTTCTAAAGGGTTCCTTGTCCAAGAAGTGACATTTTTGAGAAAACGCGAAAAATGTTTATCAGACATACTGCGTATTGTATGCTCATAATATTTTGTACACCTTTTACTATTGATCATGGAAACCTTTTGAAGGGATTACAGCTTATAGAACCCAATGATTCTTCGTAAGGTAAAAAGTATAACTTGGACAATGTGCTATTTGAAACTGCAAGGTGGCAAGGGCCATACTGGAACAGTGTGAAATGGACAAGGGACACTTTATTTCTGTACGAAACAAAATTGAATTTTTAACGATAAGAATAACAATTATTCTGATGTAATATTAGCTAATTTATTCATAAAACATGAAAACAGATTACATTCCTGTTTAGAAACCAACACATCCACAATTATTCAGCTGAATCAGCAACATCCTTCACCAGTCCTTCCTCATTTTCGTCCTCTGATACGTCTGAATTGTCTCCAGCTCAATTTGATGAGATGACTTCTTTGTAGAAAAGCAAATCAGGTACGTTATGCCAATCTTCACCATGATGAAGTTGAAGTAACCTCTCGATATCATCTTTTTTAGTTTGCTTCACCGGAATTCCAATATTGACCTGCTGTGGATCAATGTCTGATACCTTCTTATTTGGCTTTGTAACCTTCCGCCCTACACCCAGATCTGTGTTTTATGTATGCTCTCCTCGAACAAGAATATCTTCATTCGGTGTCCTTCATCGAGTGATAATACATCTCTTGCTTACATCAAATTGAAAGTGCCATTGGTTAGGTTTCTTCAAAATTTATCCTATTGCTGCTTTCCAACTGTACACGTTGAAGTCCCTACCTATCTTCAGGACACTCCCATTCTTCTCAAAGACACTATATTACTGTTCAGGTTTGCATATCGTGTTCATTTTCTTAGGTTCTCTTTCAATGCGCCCGAACACACGGTCGGGTGAAGTGAATGAATGTCCGGGAACTGGGAAGATAAGTTGTATCTCACGAATGTTGCAACACTTTCATCAGCAACCCTCTCATAATTGTATTTTTATTTTGTTCCCTGCGACCTTCAGCAAAAAACCGTATTACTTCATAATGTTCTAATTCGGTAGAGGTTAGTCGATGATAAACTGCAGAGGCAATTTAGGATGATCCTTTATGAATATCTGCTTCTGTCCAAATGCAGATGAAAATTTTATCCCGAGACTACCTTTATATGTGCCCTCCCGTATCGTAAAATTGTACAAGTATAATTGTCGCGAATAGTAGGTGGCTTGGCCAGATTTTTCTGGAACAGATTTTTCTGGCAGTCGAAGGAAAATGTGATGGTTTTCACTACATCAGTTTTCAAGAATGAAAAAAGCATTAGCACGCCTTTTATCACACTCAAACTCAGTTTCAAGATCTCTGTCCAGTTTATTGGACTTGCATCTTTCCTCATATTGCAAACATTTTGAACAGGCACCTACAGCAGGTGATTCAAAACTCAGGTTATATTCCTTTTCAATAATATTCCTGAAGTATTCATACTTCACTTTCAAGGCTTCTTCAGCACGTGAATTATTGTAAAATGTATGAAGCTTTGCAATTGTTAGCGTACTATCTAAGTACTGCTTATTTGTCTGGACATTGCGACAGTAATGGGATTCTAAGGCCACGAGGGCCTCAATGAAACTTTTGACTGATTGTTTTCGCTCGCCATGTGCTTGTGAGCGATGATTAGCACCACGAGTTTCTCTGGGACTTTCACCAGTTTGAAAATGAGCCCTACACAATCTTTGAACTCTTTTCTTCGAAATGTTTAAAATGCACAGAAATGCCTTCTGACAGATTTGGTATTGCTTTGTTTGTCCGTGTTTGGTGATGGGAATATAGTACTTATGCCAGTCTTTGGTGGTTTGCTTACGTTCTCCCCTGGCTCTTTACGTTTAGGAAATTCTGTTCTGGTATATTTCAAAATTATGGTATCCTGATCCATTTTAGCTGAACTATAATCCATTTTCCTGGGATAAAACATGTTGTGGAACTTACGAACGTCTTGAAGTGTGATATTTGAGCAGTGGAGATCCTTGCGGTCCTTGTTTTCGTAATCTGGTAATTTCTGGAGGCACTTTGAGGAGTAAAGAGTTTTTAATGCACATTCTTCTTCCATAACATTGGATTTCGTACTTTTTTTCTGGCCTTTCCTTTAGGACACGGTGTCACTGTTCCTTCTCGCCAAACCTCATCTTCATTGCGTGTTGATTATTGCATCATGTCTGCAATTGATATTGACTTACATTGTAAAACCAAAATTCTCGTTATGAACCCTATAAAGTACACTAAATAATGAATTAAGTGTAAAGCACATAAGCACATTGCAATTACTCACCTACTTCGAACCAATAATACACATAAATATTACAGGCTTCCTGTTCGTTGAAAATGGAATGTTTTTATTTTATTTAACTACTGAAGCAATGCTGCCGACTGGAAAACACGTATTATTCATTGAAATAAAGAAAAGGGTTAATAATTCAATTTACAATAAAGTATGTTAATAGGATATCAAACACATGGACAGGGGTCACGTTTGAACTCAATAGTGCAGCTTGCTTACCCTCGCAATGGGACAAGCAACCGTTTTTTACAGTATATTATTATGTCTGCCTTATTGGATTTCTGGCATTTGACAAGGGTCACCTTGGAAGTAGTATAATTGGACAGTTCGGGCGCCACCTCCACCTCAGGCTCCCAGTGGCCACCTCCACCTCCACCTCAGCCAGAGGCCTCCCAGATGCCTCCTCCACCTCCCGCGGGAAATTTGAATTTGTAAACAAAGCCACGTGCTTTTTGACAGACAACAACGCACCGCTAACCTCAGTACTGCCATCTTGACGGGCCTAAACCTCAGTAGTGCCAACTTAACCTCACAAGCGCGAGGTAAACAAAGCCACGTGCTTTTTGAGAGTCACGTGCTTTTTGACAGATTTGTAAACAAAGCCACGTGCTTTTTGACAGCTGTCATCGACAACAACGCATCGCAAACCTCAGTACTACCATCTTGACGGGCCTAAACCCCAGTAGTGCCAACTTAACCTAACTAGCATGAGGTAAACAAAGCCACGTGTTTTTTGACAGCCACGTGCTTTTTGACAGATTTGTAAACAAAGCCACGTGCTTTTTGACAGACAACAACGCATCGCTAACCTCATTACTGCCATCTTGACGGGAATAAACCTCGGTGGTACCAACTTAACCTAACTAGCTCGAGATAAACAAAGCCACGTGCTTTTTGACAGCTGTCATCCGCCATCTTTAAACTACAGAGCGCTGTGCTGCCCTCTTTCGTCACCTGTCATCGGCAGTGCTGCCATCTTGGCGGGCCTAAACCTTAGTGCTACCAACTTAACCTCACTAGCTCGAGATAAACAAATCCACGTGCTTTTTGACAGCCACGTGCTTTTTTGACAGCTGTCATCCGCCATCTTTAATCCATAGAGCACAGTGCTGCCCTCTTTAGCTACTTACCTCTGAAATGTGGTGGCGGATAATTTGAAAAAATGCTTTTTTGACAGCAGCCATCTTTGAGCGCCGTGCTACACTCTTTAGCTAGTTACCTTTGAAATGTGGTGGCAGGCAATTCCACATGACAGCAGTCATCTTTAATCAAGAGAGCACCGTGCTGCCCTCTATGTGGTGGCGGCAAATTCTACATGCTCTTGTTTGGAAACAAACTCACGCGCTTTTTTGACAGCCGTCATCCGCCATCTTTAATCAACAGAGCACAGTGCTGTACTCTTTAGCTAGATACCTTTGAAATGTGGTGGCGGCAAATTCTACATGCTCTTGTTGGGAAACAAAGCCACGTGCTTTTTTGACAGCTGTCATCCGCCATCTTTAATCAATAGAGCACTGTGCTGCTATCATGCGGGCAATTTCGTCAGCTGTCATCCGCCATCTTTAATCCAGAGATAACAGTGCTGCACTCTATGTGGTGGCGGTAAATTCCACGTGCTTTACAAACCTATGTGCTTTTCTGACAGCTGTCATCCGCCATCTTTAATCTAGAGAGAACAGTGCTGCACTCTATGTGGTGGCGGCAAATTCCACGTGCTTTACAAACCTATGCGCTTTTCTGTCATCCACCATCTTTAATCCAGAGAGAACAGTGCTGCACTCTATGTGGTGGCGGCAAATTCTACGTGCTTTACAAACCTATGCGCTTTTCTGTCATCCACCATCTTTAATCTAGAGAGAACAGTGCTGCACTCTATGTGGTGGTGGTAAATTCCACGTGCTCTTGTTTGGAAACAAATTCTACTCGCTCTTCAGCTGGCATCCACCATCTTTAATCAAGAGAGCACCGTGCTGCCCTCTTTGTGGTGGCGGATAATTTGAAAAAATTCTTTTCGACAAGCAGCCATCTTTAATCCAGAGGGAACAGTGCTGCCCTCTTTAGCTACTTACCTTTGAGGCGGATAATTTGAAAAATTCTTTTCGACAAGCAGCCATCTTTAATCCAGAGAGAACAGTGCTGCCCTCTTTAGCTACTTACCTTTGAGGCGGTTAATTTGAAAAATTCTATTTAACAAGCTGCCATCTTTAATGAAAAGAGCATCGTGGTGCTATCTTGCGAGTAATATTTTACGTCACAGCTGTCATCCACCATCTTGCATTGCTAACCTTAGTGCTGCCCTCTTTAGCTACTTACCTTTGACGAGCTGTCACCTGCCATCTTGCATCGCAAACCTCAGTGCTGCACTCTATGTGGTGGCGGATAATTTGAAAAAATCTTTTTGACAAGCAGCCATCTTTAATCAACAGAGCACCGTGCTGCCATCTTTAGCTACCGCCATCTTACATCGTTTACCTCGCTGCTGCACTCTATGTGGTGGCGGCTAATTCGAACAAGTTTAATCACGCATCAGGCAAGCTAGAGTAAGCACGTGCTGCAGTGATGACGTCATTGTGCATGTTTAAACTTGTCCGTTTTCTTAAGAGTAAGTCGGTGTAAAGGAATGTGGTAGCGGTAAATTCGAACAAGTTTAAACATGCATCGGGAAAGCTAGAGTAAGCACGTGCTGTTGTGATGACGTCATTGTGCATGTTTAGACCTGATCGTTTTTCTTAAGAGTAAGTCGGTGTAAAGCAATGCAATAAGTACAACATTTTTTGAATGCGATCAAATATTTATTTACAAATGTACTACAACAGTGTTCGTTTTTGCTGCTGACAAGGTTGGTGTGCTTCTTAACAACGTATGCTTCTGAAATGCCTCCTGCAACATTCAAATTAAACAAAGCATTTAGAAATATATTATACTAAGTATGTTATGCTTTACAGAGAAGATCATATACTTCTTACCTTGCTGTTATTCCTTTTCGGAATCATCATCATCATCATCATGAGGTACTAGAGAAAGTTCATTCATATACTGTGTACAGTGTTCAATCCTCGGATTTGGTCCATCCCAATCATCATCACCATTTTCTCCTCGATGCTTGTAATGTCGTTCACAAGTTCTGCATAAAGCTACTTCGATTGACATCTTACTGTGTAGAGGAAGGATGTCCCAAAAATTATGTACGTAAGAGGCAGCGTACGTATATAAAAATCCTGGTGGTAAGTATTGAATAAGATGTTTCGGCATCGACGATCTACGTTCATAGAACATCTTAATAGCCTCACTCACCCGTGAAACATAAATAAGATGTTGCGTATGAGCATGCAAACAGCATGCACATTTACAGTTTTGTTCCATAGCGTACGATGTCGAAGCACACACTAATGAAAATGAAAAAGATCTATTCTTATTTATAGTCTCGTAACAATATTCGTTAGCGGATGGTAAGTAACATCACTCATATGAATAACTAGCAAATGTACCCGTGCTTCGCTACGGTATTCTACATTGTATACGGATATCGACGTAAATACTATGCGTGCAGCAAATGAGATTGTTTTAAAATTGCCTGTCTCTTGGCCTTATCCGAGAAATAGCATGGGGAGGTCCACATACGTTGTTTCCAATGTAAAGTGAGGGTTGCGGAGTTGTGATGATAACGCCAGGCTCACTTGCCTACTGCCATTCACAATCGAGTTGGCAAGTTTACATTATAATTGCAGGCTCCAATGCCTACTGCGCGGTCACAATCGATTGGGAAGTTTTAGTTACAATGGCAGACCCATTTACTACTTTCAGACAGGTTACAGTTGAGGAGTTTGATTATAATACCAGGCAACTTCCCTACCACCAGTCAAAATTGAGTTGTGCAGTTATCATTATAATGACAGTCCCTCTTTACTTCTGCTAGCCAGCTTACTGCCAGTCACACAGAATTAGTGAGTTTCCATGAAAATAGCAGGCAACTATGCCTAATGCTAGTCAAATTTTAGATTGGAACATTTGTTTATAATGGCGGGCACCCTGGCCTAGAGCCAAACACAATAGAGTAGGGGACTTTCGAACAAAACTGCATGATCCCTTGCCTTCTGCAAGACAAATCGAAAAGTGAATTATTCATTAAAATGGTAGGCCCTCCTTACTAATGCCAGTTACACAAGAGTTGGAGAAGGACCCCATTCCTACTGCCAGCAGTCAAAGTCGGTGTAGGGAGTACTGATTACAATAGCAGACACATCCTTTCTCGATCGCTACAAATAGACATCAATGAATATATACAGATGGACATCCGAAAGTATATGAATGTTTACAGTATTGCCGACCTTCATTTACAGATTAACTGCTGCTAAACGGTACGTCATATCGACAAAGGATTGTACCGTAAGGCGCAGTATTTAGCGATCTAAATGGCTGGCCCTATGATATTTTCTCGCATCTAATCTATTCATGGGTCAGATTGAATCAGAAACGTTGAATAGGTTGAAATTTGTGTAAGAATATCTTACATTGCATTACTTTTCGGATAATTATGTGACATAGCATTTGGCTCACATATGGGTACTGGGTGGGCCAATGTTCGTGTAGAGTTTGATCATACTATCTTTCCTGTAAGTGATTGAAGTGATGCACAGGAGAAGAAAAGGTTTAGAAATTAATTTCCATTAAGGCAGGTAGATTCCCATTAAGTTTGGTTGTGTGTATTTTAAGGGAGTGCAAAATCACTGTTTCGGTTTCGTATAAAACCCCAATTAGTTCAGGGATTTAGAAACAATATTTGCCCTAAAACCTCCCCAAAGGATAGGTGGATTCTAAATATGAAGTTTGGTGGAAATATATCCAGTAGTTTTCAAGTTAGAGAAAGACAAACAGACCAAACAAACAAACAAAGAAACAAACAAACTAACTAACTAACAGACACCAAGGAAACCTACCCTTGGACAGATGGATGCTATATAAAAAAATTGGTTCAAATATCTTGTTAGTTTTCAAGGTGTAAGAAGTACACATTAAAAGCACCCGCTCTTGCGTTAAGTCCGCTGGGATTTGTACCGAAAAACGGTCCGTTAATATCACCTTTACTAAATCCTGTTATCGAAATGATGCACATGGAAAAAAAGGTTTAGAAATTAATTTTCATTAAGGCAGGTTGATTTCCATTAAGTTCGGTTGTGTATACTTTGAGGGAGTGCAAAATCACGGTTTCGGTTTCGTAAAAATCCCCACTCAGTTCAGGGATTTAGAAACGATATTTGCGCTAAAACCTACCCAAGGAGAGGTGGATTCTAAATATGAAGTTTGGTGGAAATATATATTTAGTAGTTTTCAAGTTATAGAAGGACAGACAGACAGACAAACAGACAAAGAGACAAACAGACAAAAAACAGACAGACACCGAAGCTAAAAATGATGCAGATGGTCATTATTACACCTGAAACGGATAACTATACGGAAATTTCGCCAAAATAATGTACAGACACACGGTCGTTACGATTTTATTTATATAGATGACGGATAAGCAAGAGCACGTTGAAAAGTGCAGACTTCCACTTCGAGATTCATATCTCCTAAACGGTTTATGATATTAAGAAACGGTTTTCGCCATCAGACGCCTCATTTATCGCTCTACATGTTTGTTTCTAAACCATTTCCTCGTATCTCACATATTAAGGGGGTAAATTGAGTTCAAATTTTGAATAGGGTGAAATTTGGGTGCATTTTTAACATTTTACATTACATTTTGCCTACTTATGTATAAGCTAGAATCATGAAATTTGGTACACATATGTCCCTTAATCGTGCCAATGTGCGCACACAACGTGATGATCCTATCATTGTTATAAGTGTGTCAAACAATAAAATATACTTGTAAAAATCACCAAATTTACGAACAATCCAGAAATACGGCCGAATTTAACGTATAAGGGAGAGAGATACGACAAAATGTCACAGGACCAAAGTTGTAGATCACTCCGAATTGAAGCGACATTGTGCCATCCGTTTTGTGATACGACTTACCGTTTAGCCAAAAAATAGCTCAAAAGGAATGTCTGCACAGTCATTAAAATTGCCTCCGTATTTCGATATCTTTGGGGGTAAAAAGTGAAAAATTTGAACATCTTGGAATTTTCCCGTCGGTTAGGGACCAAAAGCTATAATTTCACTAAATTTCAATTGTCTACCTCGTTTCGCAGGTTGTGCCGCCATCTTGATTTGGGGGGATGGGGGATAAAAATGAGGAAATTCCCGAAAATTTTTAAGCCCACGAAACATATAGGTTATCGTTTTGGATATACTATACGACTGTGTTCTTATGCTGAGCCCAAAATTTGAGCCCCCCCAGCGTGCCCCCTTCAGGGAATTTTGAGAATTTCCGATTTTTCTAGGGATCCTGGGGTCATCAGTTTCCCTCGTACCAAGTTTCAAATTTCTGAGATTTCTGGAAGTGCCTCATTAATTCACGTCTTTTTTCATTTTTAAATATTTATATATACATCGCTCCAGCCCGACTTGCTTTTATATATATAGATGACGGATAAGCATGAGGACGTTGATAGGTGCAGACTTCCACTTCGAGATTCATATCTCCCAAACGGTTTATGATATTAAGAAACGGTTTGCGCCATCGGACGCCTCATTTATTGCTCTAAATGTTTGTTGCTAAACCATATCCTCGTATCGCCCATATTAAGGGGGTAAATTGAGTTCAAAGTTTGAATAGGCTGAAATTTGGGTGCATTTTTAACATTTTACATTACGTTTTGCCTACTTATGTATAAGCTAGAATCATGAAATTTGGTACACATATGTCCCTTAATCGTGCCAATGTGCGCACCTAACGCGATGATCCTATCATTCTTATAAGTGTGTCAAACAATGAAATATACTTGTAAAAATCACCAAATTTACGAACAATCCAGAAATACGGCCAAATTTAACGTATAAGGGAGAGAGATACGAAAAAATGTCACAGGACCAAAGTTGTAGATCACTCCGAATTGAAGGGACATTGTGCCATCCGTTTTGTGATACGACTTACCGTTTAGCCAAAAAATAGCTCAAAAGGAATGGTTGCACAGTCATTAAAATTGCCTCCGTATTTCGATATCTTTGGGATTGAAAAGTGAAAAATTTGAACATCTTGGAATTTTCCCGTCGGTAAGGGACCAAAAGCTATAATTTCACCAAATTTCAATTGTCTACCTCGTCTGGCAGGTTGTGCCGCCATCTTGATTTGGGGGGATAGGGGATAAAAATGAGGAAATTCCCGAAAATTTTTAAGCCCACGAAACCTATAGGTTATCGTTTTGGATATACTATACGACTGTGTTCTTATGCTGAGCCCAAAATTTGAGCCCCCCCAGCGTGCCCCCTTCAGGGAATTTTGAGAATTTCCGATTTTTCTAGGGATCCTGGGGTCATCAGTTTCCCTCGTACCAAGTTTCAAATTTCTGAGATTTCTGGAAGTGCCTCATTAATTCACGTCTTTTTTCATTTTTAAATATTTATATATACATCGCTCCAGCCCGACTTGCTTTTATATATATATAGATGACGGATAAGCATGAGCACGTTGAAAAGTGCAGACTTCCACTTCGAGATTCATATCTCCCAAACGGTTTATGATATTAAGAAACGGTTTGCGCCATCGGACGCCTCATTTATTGCTCTAAATGTTTGTTGCTAAACCATATCCTCGTATCTCCCATATTAAGGGGGTAAATTGAGTTCAAAGTTTGAATAGGCTGAAATTTGGGTGCATTTTTAACATTTTACATTACGTTTTGCCTACTTATGTATAGGCTAGAATCATGAAATTTGGTACACATATGTCCCTTAATCGTGCCAATGTGCGCACCTAACGCGATGATCCTATCATTCTTATAAGTGTGTCAAACAATGAAATATACTTGTAAAAATCACCAAATTTACGAACAATCCAGAAATACGGCCAAATTTAACGTATAAGGGAGAGAGATACGAAAAAATGTCACAGGACCAAAGTTGTAGATCACTCCGAATTGAAGGGACACTGTGCCATCCGTTTTGTGATACGACTTACCGTTTAGCCAAAAAATAGCTCAAAAGGAATGGTTGCACAGTCATTAAAATTGCCTCCATATTTCGATATCTTTGGGATTGAAAAGTGAAAAATTTGAACATCTTGGAATGTTCCCGTCGGTTAGGGACCAAAAGCTATAATTTCACCAAATTTCAATTGTCTACCTCGTCTGGCAGGTTGTGCCGCCATCTTGATTTGGGGGGATAGGGGATAAAAATGAGGAAATTCCCGAAAATATTTAAGCCCACGAAACCTATAGGTTATCGTTTTGGATATACTATACGACTGTGTTCTTATGCTGAGCCCAAAATTTGAGCCCCCCCAGCGTGCCCCCTTCAGGGAATTTTGAGAATTTCCGATTTTTCTAGGGATCCTGGGGTCATCAGTTTCCCTCGTACCAAGTTTCAAATTTCTGAGATTTCTGGAAGTGCCTCATTAATTCACGTCTTTTTTCATTTTTAAATATTTATATATACATCGCTCCAGCCCGACTTGCTTTTATATATATAGATAAGACAATAGGCTGCTGTGTTAGCAGGAATGTTTTCAGATGTTTCAAATTCTAAACGAATATCAACTGGAGATTCTTTTATAGATTCTTCATGATAAGAGCAGTCTATAACTACAATCGGTGCTTTATTTTTAAATTCTTGAGGTGTAAATAGCGGACGATCTTCTTTCTGATAATACGATGATTGAAATTTACAAAACATGTCATAGAGCATCCCAAACTTATTTTTCTCAAAGTTAATGTCGATGTTTTCGTAGGGATACGTAATTCCATTGAGATATAGTCTAACGTGTCTTAATTTGCAGTGATCAAACAGGGAGCTATCTTTTTCGTGATTGAATTTACGATTAGTTTGAAATCCAAAAATAATGTACAAGGGCTTCTCAGTAAAACGTGATGTTTTAACAGCCCAGCTATGCTTGTTTGTAGGTGGTAACACAGAATATTCATGCAGCTCCCAACTTCTAAAACGTATAGGTAATGGTGTATCATTTTCTACAATCTTGAGCAATCGAAGTTTTTCACGATCAGATAAGGTTACATGTGGGATCCGCCACAGTATACGATGCAGTGTTATTTTCGATTCTACAGGTGTTTCTACTGCTTTAAGAGAATTGTAATCACTTCGATCACGGATTAGAATAAGCTCTTGTTTTACGTTGATTATAATACGTGTAAAGTCTTCTGCGAATCCAAAAATATGTTTCAGTGATAACATACCCGTAAAAGTTCCATCCTCATTAATCATCCAGTTGTTAGTAGCTTTTGGACACCATCCAGCCATCCGCAAAAGATCACTTTCTTCATCACAGAAAGAAGGGTAGAGTTTCATTGCGCTTGTAATACCAACATTCTTCGTTCGATCTATTTCAACATTATTTACTTCATATCGCGCTTCAGAAAAGAGGAAAGCTAGAGCATGGTTGTTTAGTTGTGAAGTGCTTGGTCCACTTCCATCAGACTTTTCTAATCGTCCTTCAATATAGAGGTAGCTTTCGTGTGGTAAGGTGTAAACATCTTGTTGATTAATAATAAAATGAATTTCATCATTGTTATTTAATCCAAACGTAAAAGGTTGATAGGAATGAAGCTCACTTCGTACTACACCTTCACGACTTTCTACTGTATTCGTAATGTCTAGCATTTCTTCCATTCTGTTGTAGTAGTGTATATCCTAAATCTTGGAGTATCTGCTTATGGGTATCTGTTAACTCGATGAGTCTCTGCACACATGTAGTATGTCTTCGGAATGTACACCGTGTTTTATAGATGGTTTTCATACTGGTTTAAGATGTAGTTTGTAAGCTACGTACGCGTGCTGATCTAAATGAATAAGCTGATTATGTTTATTTACAAGTCTAAGAGTAATGTTGCTAATGTGTTTTACAGACACAGGATGATAAAGAACTACTGCTGGTTTCTCACAAATAGTATATCCACGTTCCTCTGTAACAATAAAGTCGTGCAGGACGTGCGAAGGTTGTAGATTACTATTCAAGTCTGTAATAATATTACAAGTAATGTTCACATTATAATCATCGAAGAGTTTTATAGGTTGATCAGACTCGTAACGTACGTTCGGTAGGAGCTCCCTCGATGAAAATCCAAGCAGTGGGCCAATCGAATCAGGTTGTGATTTGAAGTCAATCTTAAATGATGATTCAATAACACATTTATGCGTAATGTTGCTTATAGTGATTGAGAACTTGTAATTATGATTACTAAAACTATCTTCCCCAAACTGATCAATTAACGTACTTTCAATATATTCGTGAATATCATCTACTGTATAACTACCTGAGGGTAGTGTTAGCACATACTCATCGTAATAGAACTTGTTTAAACCATCACGCACATTATAGATTTTATTGTAGCTTTCAAACGATACTAGTCCAAGACTATGCGGCTGATAACCAAGTTCGATTGGCGGATTAAAATAGATGGTTGTTTCAGGTCCTTCTCCACGTACAGCAAACGTTCTTTCACTGTTCGTCATCACGTAGATACTAATACACTTTCTCTACTGTCTGGGTTTGATATAAGAACATAAGACATAATCGTCCGCACATGCGTGTATTAAAGTTTTGCACACGGTTTTTATTGTAAACAATGTCTGCACTGCTTCCGAAATAACGTATGAGCTCAAAAGGAGGAGGTAAATCTCCATAGCTATCAAAATACCATACTTTAGATTTACGTTTTACATAAGCAACGTAATGAGTTCCAGGTCCACGACTGTCGTCCAAGTTAATTACGGCACTTTCACGTTCACGTGGACGTGCTGGTAGTTGATCGCGCATATACACTCCTCGAAAATAATGAATTCCTAGTTGTTTAGCAAACGTAAAAACTTCATCATGCGTTAGAGCTCGATATGGCAGTGCATTCAGTAGACGTTTTTTGGAGAAATGTAGATACCAAGCCCTTTCTTGTATGGCGCTAGCTTCATGTTCACACCTTTGCCTCGTAACGCAATTGCCTCCATCGTCTTGTTATGACGTTCACTCTCTTTCAACTGTTGTTTCGCTTCTTCTACAGCTTTGACAGTTCTCGCTACAGCACTAGCACCACCTAGCAATGACCCTAAAGCTGCTAAGCCAGCAAACAGCGCAGGAAGAAATCCTCCTCGTTTTGGTACAGGAATAATTCGTGCACGTTTACTAAATATTGCTCTGCACTTTGGAGAAATTCTCGCTCTTGCTGCGCGTAACGCCTTAGTAATAGCTACACGAGGATTGTATGCCCCTCGAATAGCTTTTTGCGCAGCCTTTATAACATCTTTCCATCCAACAGTTTTTACTTTCTTCTTCTTCTTCATGTCGTTTGGATATCGTTGTTTCACCATGCTGGACACGACTTTACTAGTCAAGAGCAAATCATAAACTAACCGTTGCCTCTTGTTTCGTTTAATATATATATTACTATTACGTACTTTATGATTCAGTTATCATGAAGATTATAAAGCAGCAAGACACGCTACCTGTTACCGACATTGTACCACATCTCTTACCTAGTTCTAGTACAACTACAAGAAAACGTCATGGAACGTTGTTTCCTTTTACTGTCCGATGTATTACATCAGGTCCGTCGGGATGCGGTAAAACAAATCTTTTACTCACACTTATTACTTCTGTAAATGGTGTACGCTTCGAGAATATTTACGTTTTCGCAAAGTCACTCTATCAGCCGCTATATACTATTCTACAAACTGTAATGCACGATCTAGTTAAAGATGGAATAAGATATTTTAAATTTAATTCACATGAGCAAGTACCATCACCAGACGATGTGCTTCCTAATTCTCTAATGATCTTTGATGATGTCGCAACAGAACAGCAAAACGTTATTCGTGCATTCTTTAGTATGGGTCGACATAAATATGTTGATTGCATCTATTTGTGTCAAACCTATTCTCGTGTGCCCAAGCAGTTGATACGCGACAACGCAAATGTTATTGTGCTTTTTCGGCAAGATGAGCGCAACATGCGACATGTGTATAACGATCATGTTAACACTGATATGACATTCGATGACTTTAAACGTATGTGTGCTAAATGTTGGTCATTACACCGTTACAGATTTTTAGTTATTGATAAAGAAAGTGATGTACAGCATGGACGATATCGCATGGGTTTCGATCATTTTATATGCATTAACACAGAATTACAGTAACTACTTGATTTAAAACCACCATCATGTTAACATCTAGCAAGGAGATCACAAAACATATCATCCAAGCTCGAAACAATATTCGACGGAAATTTAAAGAGCTTAAACGTATTCAAGCAGACACGGAATTATTTTTAAAAACACAACTAAGTACACCACTCAAAGAAATTTTTAATTCTACTTCATTACCGCAGTCTACTTCAAGTTTTGCTTCTATGCAAACATCATATCATAAAGAGAAGCATGAAGAAGAAAAGCATGAAGAAGATACGGAAGAGAAGAAGCAGGATGTAGATCAAGAAGAGGAAGATAAAGAAGAAGAAGAAGAAGAAGAACTTAATGATGCATCACCATCTAAGCGTGTTGAGTTTTTAACTACAGATGTTATTGCAGAAACACCTACTACATCGACGCAAAATCTACCATCTTTGTCTGAGGTTATGATTACACCAGAGTATCGCAATCAGTTTAGAACTTTTATTCAAGATACCTATGGATCTCTCTTTGCACCTTATATAGAAAAACTTTTGCAGGACAAACTGACACTACCTATGGTATTCGCTACGAAGATGACTGTTTCCGGATAGGAAATTCAAATGTTAAGATTAATAGCAACAAACTCATTGTAAAAGGTGTTACCTATAAACCTACGAAAGGACTCTTAGAACTCCTTTTCTCACGAATACCTGACAAGGATATAATTTTACAAGATGATCTTAAAAAGTATAAAGCAATACTTTTTGCTACTGATGCAACACGACGTAATTACAAGAGAACAGAAGCTGTAAATGCGAATAAGAGTTACAAGTATCGTGAGTTTATTTCTAAGCTGTTTCCGACTGCACGTAGTCTAGACGTTATCTACAAGCCTTTGTTGCCGTATGTGGATGTAAGATACTGGAATGACCCAAACTTACTCGTTGAACGATTACAACTTTTAAGAGCATCGCAAGAGGCTGGTCACACTGGTCACGGATCAGAAATTCTAGAAATAGAAAGAGAACTACGTTATGCCGGTATTATTTTGTAATGGCTCGTCAAGAGAAGATCTCACCTGTAAAAGTAAACATCGCACATGAGTTACATAAACCAGCACGTCGCACATACTGTCGCAGACGCGTTATTACACGAGGAAAAGATGATCTCTGGCAAGCAGACTTAGTAGAAATGATTCCATATGCTTCTAGTAATAAGGGCTATAAGTATCTACTTACTGTTATCGATGTGTACTCAAAGTTTGCTTTTGCACAGCCCGTGCGTTCTAAAACAGCAGCTCAAGTTAAAGAAGCATTTAAACATATTGTTGAAGAATCGAAACGCTGCCCAAGGCTTCTTCAAACTGATCAAGGTAAAGAGTTTTACAACAAGGATTTTTCTTCTTACCTCAAGTTACTTGGCATTCAACACTACTCTACGTTCAGCAATCTCAAGGCGAGTGTTGTAGAACGCTTTAATCGTACACTCAAAACAATGATGTGGCGAGAATTTACAGTGCAAGGTTCATATCGTTGGATTGATCTGCTACCTAGTCTTTTATCTACCTACAACGATACACCTCATCGCACTATCGGAACAAAGCCACGTCTTGTTACAAAGAATACACCTCGTCTAGATGCTATTCATCTTGTAATCAAAACAGCTGATCCACGTCGCTATCGCTTTAAAGAAGGTGATTTCGTTCGCATCAGCAAACACAAGTCTATCTTTGCAAAAGGATACACACCTAACTGGAGCACTGAAATTTTTCAAATCAGAAGTGTTAAGCTTACTAATCCAGTTACGTATTTACTTCGCGATCTCAGAGGACAGCCTATTGAAGGAGGATTCTACATCGAAGAACTGCAGAAAACAAAATATCCTGATCACTATTTAGTTGAACGTGTTATTCGACGTCGTGGTAATAAACTGTATGTTAAATGGCTTGGTTTTAATAACAGCTTTAATTCATGGATTAATAAAGAGGATGTACTTTAAATCTTATGTGTGTTTTCTTTTAATCCTCTACGTTTCCTTTCTTCTAAGTCACTAGGACATGCTGTAGGATTAAACAACACCTGTAATATGTTTTGACAATTCATATTTATTTTAGAATATATATACATACATTTTTATCCTTTGTTTATTTTACGGTCTTTGTCACTCAGTTTTTCGTTTTATTGCACCAACAACGACAAGTGCTGCTATATTCTTCTGAGCAGCTAAAGCACTAGGTAATAACACACACACACACAGCATAACTTTACGAAGCAGATTTTAACAGCTACACTCTATGCAGGCAGCATGTAACTACGTATCAGGCGAATGTGTTCTAGGGCCGCAGGGGAGATGAAGCACGAAGAAAAGAAGATCAATCACTCTATTGATGAGTCCACGCCCAACATGCTTCCTCATCTTTCTCCCAGCACGTTTCTTCACCTTTTCCTTGTTTACTCTCTCTACAGCCATGATAAGTGTTTATAAGCGAAGACAACTCGTTAGTTTTAGGTCCGTGATACAGTTTAATTAGTTGACATGTACGGCACTGTCTCACAGAAGGTCTTCTAGCTAAACTCACGTGTTCATGATGTAAACTACACGTTTGAAGCTCTGACAAAACAGGATCTTGAGTCCACTCACGAGGCACCTTATCCCAAATCTTCTTTACAGCATTCGCAGCTACATTGACCAAAAATGCCTTTGGTAATGCATTTAACTCTTCTTCAGTAAAAGTGTTTAGTTTCTTTTTGCATGCATAAAACTTTACGATCGCCTTTTCAACTGCGTTACACTTAGTATCTGTTAGAAATGACATGATGTCTTTACTCTACAAATGTTTCTTTTACACTAAGTTTATTTCGACACTGCAGTTTACATATGTTGTTCACTTCCCGGCATGCACTGCGACACAACCAATCAAAGAGCATGCATACATGTTGTAAAGACTGTTTAGTTGTTTCTCTACTATGCTCTTTCGGAAGAGTTTTAAATGATGGGCACCCCAATTCATGCATGTCGATAACTTCACATGATGATGGTAGAAAATCACGCAACCATTCTTTCTTTTCACAACCCTTTAAAAGAACAAGATCTGCTCTTGACAGATGTGCATTCATCATTAAAGGTAGAAAACGATAAGGTATTCCTTTTTCTTCCCACTTCAAACCTAAATTGTTTTCAATCCACTGAGTCTGCTTTTTATCTTCATCTGTTTGCAAACAGTAAGGGAACGGTGGACTAAATACTAAACTAACAAGTTTTGGAGCCCACAACACACTGCAATCTAACACAGCCACCTCTTTAAACACAAATTTGTTTCCGTTTACTTTAAAGCCTTGCACATCAACTATTAATGTTTTCGTCATGTTTGCACTCCACACTCTATCACTGTTTCCCGAAGACTAAAGCTTTTAGTCAACGAACGGGTTTAAACATGAATGATGACGTCATCACTGCAGCACGTGCTTACTCTAGCTTTCCCGATGTGTGATTAAACTTGTTCGAATTAGCCGCCACCAGCAGCGAGGTAAGCGATGTAGGAGGGCGGTAGCTAAAGATGTCAGCACGGTGCTCTGTTGATTAAAGATGGCTGCTTGTCAAAAAGATTTTTTCAAATTATCCGCCACCACATAGAGTGCAGCACTGAGGTTTGCGATGCAAGATGGCAGGTGACAGCTCGTCAAAGGTAAGTAGCTAAAGAGGGCAGCACTAAGGTTAGCAATGCAAGATGGTGGATGACAGCTGTGACGTAAAATATTACTCGCAAGATAGCACCACGATGCTCTTTTCATTAAAGATGGCAGCTTGTTAAATAGAATTTTTCAAATTAACCGCCTCAAAGGTAAGTAGCTAAAGAGGGCAGCACTGTTCTCTCTGGATTAAAGATGGCTGCTTGTCGAAAAGAATTTTTCAAATTATCCGCCTCAAAGGTAAGTAGCTAAAGAGGGCAGCACTGTTCCCTCTGGATTAAAGATGGCTGCTTGTCGAAAAGAATTTTTTCAAATTATCCGCCACCACAAAGAGGGCAGCACGGTGCTCTCTTGATTAAAGATGGTGGATGACAGCTGAAGAGCGAGTAGAATTTGTTTCCAAACAAGAGCACGTGGAATTTACCACCACCACATAGAGTGCAGCACTGTTCTCTCTAGATTAAAGATGGTGGATGACAGAAAAGCGCATAGGTTTGTAAAGCACGTAGAATTTGCCGCCACCACATAGAGTGCAGCACTGTTCTCTCTGGATTAAAGATGGTGGATGACAGAAAAGCGCATAGGTTTGTAAAGCACGTGGAATTTGCCGCCACCACATAGAGTGCAGCACTGTTCTCTCTAGATTAAAGATGGCGTATGACAGCTGTCAGAAAAGCACATAGGTTTGTAAAGCACGTGGAATTTACCGCCACCACATAGAGTGCAGCACTGTTCTCTCTGGATTAAAGATGGCGGATGACAGCTGACGAAATTGCCCGCATGATAGCAGCACAGTGCTCTATTGATTAAAGATGGCGGATGACAGCTGTCAAAAAAGCACGTGGCTTTGTTTCCCAACAAGAGCATGTAGAATTTGCCGCCACCACATTTCAAAGGTATCTAGCTAAAGAGTACAGCACTGTGCTCTGTTGATTAAAGATGGCGGATGACGGCTTTCAAAAAAGCGCGTGAGTTTGTTTCCAAACAAGAGCATGTAGAATTTGCCGCCACCACATAGAGGGCAGCACGGTGCTCTCTTGATTAAAGATGACTGCTGTCATGTGGAATTGCCTGCCACCACATTTCAAAGGTAACTAGCTAAAGAGTGTAGCACGGCGCTCAAAGATGGCTGCTGTCAAAAAAGCATTTTTTCAAATTATCCGCCACCACATTTCAAAGGTAAGTAGCTAAAGAGGGCAGCACTGTGCTCTATGGATTAAAGATGGCGGGTGACAGCTGTCAAAAAACACGTGGCTGTCAAAAAGCACGTGGATTTGTTTATCTCGAGCTAGTGAGGTTAAGTTGGTAGCACTAAGGTTTAGGCCCGCCAAGATGGCAGCACTGCCGATGACAGGTGACGAAAGAGGGCAGCACAGCGCTCTGTAGTTTAAAGATGGCGGATGACAGCTGTCAAAAAGCACGTGGCTGTCAAAAAGCACGTGGCTTTGTTTATCTCGAGCTAGTTAGGTTAAGTTGGTACCACCGAGGTTTATTCCCGTCAAGATGGCAGTAATGAGGTTAGCGATGCGTTGTTGTCTGTCAAAAAGCACGTGGCTTTGTTTACAAATCTGTCAAAAAGCACGTGGCTGTCAAAAAACACGTGGCTTTGTTTACCTCATGCTAGTTAGGTTAAGTTGGCACTACTGGGGTTTAGGCCCGTCAAGATGGTAGTACTGAGGTTTGCGATGCGTTGTTGTCGATGACAGCTGTCAAAAAGCACGTGGCTTTGTTTACAAATCTGTCAAAAACACGTGGCTGTCAAAAAGCACGTGGCTTTGTTTACCTCGCGCTTGTGAGGTTAAGTTGGCACTACTGAGGTTTAGGCCCGTCAAGATGGCAGTACTGAGGTTAGCGGTGCGTTGTTGTCTGTCAAAAAGCACGTGGCTTTGTTTACAAATTCAAATTTCCCGCGGGAGGTGGAGGAGGCATCTGGGAGGCCTCTGGCTGAGGTGGAGGTGGAGGTGGCCACTGGGAGGCCTCTGGCTGAGGTGGAGGTGGAGGTGGCCACTGGGAGGCCTCTGGCTGAGGTGGAGGTGGAGGTGGCCACTGGGAGCCTGAGGTGGAGGTGGTTGCCCGAACTGTCCAATTATACTACTCTTGGAACTGCATAGAATATTCAAATCCAATTTTTTATGGTTTGGGGCCGTTTTGGTTCTGTAAGACATGTATCAATCAGTACATGAAGCATAGACGAAGCCATTGATACCAAAACATGGATTTTTCATATTGGTGGAAAAGGAATCCTTTGGAAATGAATGCCTCAACTGCCAGATAAAACAAAATACCCTTTCTCCGATTCAGGTGGAAGAAACTCGTAGTTAATCTTTCGTAAAATCTCATAGCGGGTAATGGTGCAATTCGTCAGATTTTCCATTTCTTTTTTGGTGAAGTTTATCTATCACGTATATTTTTTGAAGTTCTTTCCCTCGCCAATTCGCAGATTAACGTAGCTTTCACTCTGTACCGCCTTCGAAGTTTCTATCAAGTGTTTGAAGGGGGGAGGGAGGAGGGCGTTAAATCTAATGACGAAACGTGAGGATAATGTAATACGTTCATGTGCAAGCGACCGGCAATACAATACCGGTATATATATAAATTAAGATTTCACTATACGTCAATGCAGGTTGTAATATGTTCATGTTATTAAGGAACTCAGTTTTTTAAATAATTGCTTGCTTCAATGAAAATAAACTCCATAAAGAGACCCGTATAAAAATACACAATTATTCAACAGGTTAATCGGAACAAAGGTTCTTTAGTCACCTTTTGTGTATTTATTTATGAATATAAATGATACTGCTTCGATAGTTATATTACATCCATTTAGAGATCGTCCAGACGGAAATTACTTCAAACCAACGCTTAAAGACAGTAAGGGATTCAACTGGGATACCAATTAGTCTGCAAGGGGCGCAATACGGAAACACCGCTCAGTACAGTAACTTTTACAGCTCCTAAAGTGGAAATTACATTTATGTGAAGATCTTAATGCTTTCACAATAACCATAAGTGAGCTAAAATCTACTTAATGCACTTGTTTTAATCACCAAAATTGCTGGTATATGTGTTCGATTGGCTGTACAGTTGAAGATGTGCCGTAAAAATTTGTATCCATTTACTAATGCCTAATGGCAACACTATGTAGTAGAGGGTTAAATGGGATTTGTTCAGCGTATTATTTTGATGTTTTCCCGAAAAGTAACTGTTTTGGACTACGGGCATTTCTGAATAAATCGATTCATATGACACGCAATCTGTGCAAATGATTTCTGAGGAAGGCGGACAATTATGTATTTTATAACTGTGGTACTAGTTATCTTCTCAACAACCACGGAAAGTGATGGTTTACGTTACGAGTGATGGTTCGGATGGAATTTCGGAAAGAGTAACGTACGCTTACCATTTTGATGGCTGATACTTCATACTATGGCCACCGAAGACAGCAGCTGAGAGTGCTAACCATTACTCTACACAGGCGTACTTGAATACAATGACAAGTATAGAGAACAAGAGATTGTTAGTTGAATACATTTTAACATGAATACATTGAAACGAAATTTTGTGAGTACTCATTTTTATAAAATTGTTGAGACCCAACCCTCACAGTTCCGGGGGATCATTTTGCCCCAGAGTTTGTATTTTAATTTTAAATTAATTCACTTAGAGGCGAACAGTTACGTGCAGTTCGTCCCGCGCGAAGTCCCGGTCTCTTATCCAGCAATCCGTCTCCACAAACAACAAGTTCGGTTGCAGACGCACCCAGTCCATCCAGTCGTTCAAAGCCTTCACCCGCCGTAGAGGTAGTCGTCCCTTCGCACTGCACCACTAAGTATGAACTTCACGTTCTCAAACTTTTTCTTAGCTGCACTCGCCAGTTCATACACCTCTCCCATCAAATAGTCTGCTGACACCTTTCTTCTAAGATCATTGGTCCTTACATGAAGCACTAACACTTACACATCGTCGCTCTTTCAATTTGCTGAGACAGCTGTTCGGTTTTTATTCCTGATTAACACTGTACCTTTTTACCACTCCTCCTTGAAATATCACCACTCCAGCGTACCATCGAGTCACCCATGATGAATACGTTACGTGCACGTTTTACGATCGAATCACTTTCCTCTCCTGAGTCAACTGTACGAATAGAATCAGGTCGTGCTTTCTTGTTCCTTTTTGTGGTAATTTTTATCTGTGCCTTCACTGTTCTTTCGAATTATGCAACCTCTAGATTCGCTATTTTCATGTCTCTCTCCTTGATTGCTTCCCTCATATTCTCAACAGTGTCACAAATTCTACAAAACCAAAAGTTGTCCGGACAATCTTCTTTCCTCACCTTAGCACAACACACATTTAAATCCATTCTCTAAGTTCTTGCTACACGTTGAACACTTAATTACCGTCGTTTATGTGGTGGCCTGAAGATCACATTTCACTGCAGGTCCTGAGTTCAACTCAACACCACCAATAGCCCATAAGGCCGCTATAACAACTGGCAAAAAACCACAAGTTACTAGGTCCAGAAAGACCGCACTGTCGCTGGAAGGAGGGTCCTACTCGTTCGTATCACAACAACTTCACTTCAGAGCGCTGGGAAAACACGTCAGTCCATTTCAACAGCTCACTCGGTTATTTGAATTCGTAAAACGAGCTGGCTGCAGATCGAACCAAATGGAGAGCGTTCCTGGATACCCTTTGCTGCACAAGGAGAAAGAGGGATTATATTTCAAGTTGCTTTTACATAGCACCGACTCCGATAGTTCTCATGGCGACGATGGGGGAGTGTTGAGGATGTGTATGGAGTATACACATTCAAGATTGAGTCAGCGTGAGAGTAACGGTAAGATTTTTTGTCAGAATTGCCGAGGAAAAAGATTCGTCATTTACCTTCTACCAGTTTAATCATGTTATGAACATCTCACAAAAGACGTGAACGAGCCAGGTCCATGGTTTATGTACGGTGAGGAAAGCAGAGAAAATGCGGTTGAAAATCTGGAGTAACAGAGAGAGTGGCTGTGAAAGGAGGAGGGTTGAAGACCGGCTGTTAAGTAACCAGATTACTAGTGGTGTGGAGAAAATGGTGAGATGGAACTGCATGGTCACAAGCTGGGTGGAGTTAGAGATTTCAACCACCTAGAGTCCTACGTTGAAAAGGAAAGGACGGGTCGAAAGAGAGGGTTTACAGAGGCTCCAGGGGTTACAATATATGGGACCGTCATCAGAATTACTTGATTCTAGAACTGGAAAGAGTCCAATGTAAAGCAGCTCGATTTGTTTTGAGTAGAGCTACAGAAGTGGTGCAAAGTTTGAGCTGGAAAAACTTGGGGGAAAGGAGACGAATTGTGTATGTTCCGAGCTATCAGTGGAGAGATGGGGTGGAATGATATTAGTAGGCGAATAAGTTTGAGTGGTGTCCTTAAAAGTAGGAAAGATGACAGTATGAAGATAAAGTTGGAATTCAAGAGGACAAATTGGGGCAAATATTCGTTTGTAGGAAGAGGAGCTAGGAATTGTAAAAACTTATCAAGGGAGATGTTCAATAAATTTCCAGTTTTGCAATCGTTTAGAAAAAGGCTGATAAAACACCAGAGAGGGTATCTGCCACCAGGGCGACTGTCCTAAATGCTGATCAGTAGTGACTAATTGATTGACTGATTGAATGAGGTGAACCATAGAATTCAGGCCAAAACCAAACCCCACGGCACTTAATGCCCTTGAAAGGGCTTTGGCCCGCCCAGCAACCGCTGCTCAGCCCGAAGGCCTGCAGATTACGAGGGGCCGTGTGGTCAGCACGACGCATCCTCTCGGCCATTTTTCTGGGCTTTCGAGACCGGGGCCGCAATCTCACCGTCAGTTAGCTCTTCAATTCGAATCACGTAGGCTGAGTGGACCTCGAACCAGCCCTCAGGTCGAGAGAAAATTCCCTGACCTGGCCGGGAATCGAGCTCGGGGCCTCCGTGCGAGAGGTAGGCACGCTACCTCTACACCACGGAGCCGGCCTATATAGAATTCAGGCAGGATGGAGAAAATGGAGAAGGGCTTGAGGAGTGTTGTGCATCTAACGAATAAACGAATCAACAGAGGGAAAAGCTGAAAGATTGACGATACTGAAAGGTGGACTATGAGAAAAATTCACGAGATGAAAGTGGAGGGGGCATAGATGGTTGACGGGAAAGAAAAGAAGAGATGTGGTGCAGAGTTAGTGATTATTGTTTTAAGAGCAAGCACTACAAGACGACCAAACCTTCTTAACACCAATCGGATTAAAATATTCCAAAACTTCAAAGTATGAAGGTATCAGAAAGTGAATGAGAAGGCCTACGAAAGACGCTAAACTGAAAATAAGTGGAAGCAAAGCCAGACTCAAATAGAGGTCTTGTGTTTGCCAGTCCACGTTCCTAGGTTGAGAGCCTCTAGGCGTTACAACGTTCATTTACTTCTCACGACAAACAGGGGATACCGTGGATGTCTCCTGCTGCTTCATTCTCAGATGAACAAGAACAACAGTGCTCTCTAAGGTTCGGAAGTTTATGGCCTAAAGAAGTACAAAATATGCAAGCAAATATGACCTAAAAATTAGGTAAATATGACCTAAAATTTGTAAAATATGACTTAAGCATTTTGGGGGTAGGTAGCAAGTTTTATAGTAGTACAAACATTAAACGTGTCAAAACGTGATTAGCTATAATACAGCAGACACATTTAATCATGCAAGATAACAGAGCTAGAGTAGGTAAATTAGAACTTCATTCAGCAACAAGCCTCCGTGGCTCTGGTGGCAGGGCGCCGGCCTCTCACCACTGGATACCGTGGTTCAAATCCCGGTCACTCCATGTGAGATTTGTGCTGGACAAAACGGAGGCGGGACAGGTTTTTCTCAGCGTACTCCGGTTTTCTCTGTCATATTTCATTCCAGCAACACTCTCCAATATCATTTCATTTCATCTGTCATTCATTAATTATTGCCCCAGAGGAGTGCGACAGGCTTCGGCAGCCGGCGTAATACCTGTACTCTCCGCTAGATGGGGCTTTATTAACTCAATTCCCGACCCGGTCGAATGACTGGAAACAGGCTGTGGATTTGACTTAATTCAGTATCATAGCGAAGCTCTCATTCTCATTCCTAAACAAATTAAAAATTGAAGTATTAACATGCTTTTTCGAATCTGTCGGCGTATGTTCGTACAGCGCCTCTTTCTCGGAATCATGTCTTCTTAACATGATACCTATCTCTTTCCGGAAAAGGAAGAAAAATACATCTACTACAGTATTTCGAAATTCTGTGTTTGACAATCGACGCAGACACCATGTATCTTGTTCAATTTAGATAAAAATTCTCAAAGTATTACCAGATATGACCTTATATTACTAAAATAAACAAAATAATAGTAATAGAAACGTCCGAAGTATACCTACATTTATATGCAACATAAGATTGCTTTAAACGCGGTCAGGTACCCATCATTCCCAGCTATTTCTCATATTTCTGGTAAAATCACCTCAGGAATGAAATATGACTTTTCCTTAACATCCGAAACTCAGTGCTCTCTTAACACCAGTGAGAAGAAAAAATAGAACAAGACCGAAACTTCGAGGAATGAACGTATCGTAAAAAAAGGCGATGAGCCACGAAGGCCGTAATAATAATAATAATAATAATAATAATAATAATAATAATAATAATAATAATAATAATAATAATAATAATAATAATAATAATAATAATAATATTTTTTTTGCTAGGGCTTTACGTCGCACCGACACAGATAAGTCTTATGGCGACGATGGGATAGGAAAGGCCTAGGAGTTGGAAGGAAGCGGCCGTGGACTTAATTAAGGTACAGCCCCAGCATTTGCCTGGTGTGAAAATGGGAAACCACGGAAAACCATTTTCAGGGCTGCCGATAGTGGGATTCGAACCTACTATCGGATGCAAGCTCACAGCCGCGCGCCTCTACGAGCACGGCCAACTCGCCCGGTAATAATAACAATAATAATAATAATAATAATAATAATAATAATAATAATAATAATAATCATATGAAAAGTCAACAATAGGAAATTTACCACGTCACAGAAAAATATCGCAAATACAATTATAAAAAAGGCAATTTAATTTCTACGGACATCCATAGTACACAGAATGGAATGTAAACAGAAACAAGAATAAAGGAAGGCCGCTTTTGAACATAGCACTCCCCCTGTAAAACCATGACAATTGGTTAGTGGAAATAAAAGAAGATCGGGAATAAATTGGTGTTACCGAGGAAGCCATTCCACATATAACAAAAATAGAAACTTCGTAAGCAAACGCAAATTTGCACAGAAACCGAAAAGAAAATATGCACAATGGATAGAAGAACGGAAAAACACACGATGAATGAATGAATGAATGAATGAATGAATGAATGAATGAATGAATGAAGAGATATTTTAAAGAAAAGAAAAATCTACTAAATATGTTTCAACACGCTCCTTAGTTGGGGATAACGAATTAATAACAATAATCATATGATGTCAGCTACCATGGGTAGGAATGTTGAAGCAACTCATACGTGTAAATTTCATCGTTCCGTATTTCTCCACCAGATGGCTGAGTAAACCGACTTTCTCTTGGATGAAATATGGCTGAGGTGTAATTCATTTCGTCCCGTCAATAGGAAACATGTTAGCAAAGATACTTCATATGGAGAAGGAAAAAGTAAAACAGGTCCGAAACTTCTAAGAATAAACGTATCGTAAAAAGGCGATGAGCCACGAAGGCCGTAATGCCACTAATTTAATATAATAATAATAATAATAATAATAATAATAATAATAATAATAATAATAATAATAATACGATATGGAGTTTCGAACTGATCCTGGACCTCGCAAACATAATGCCGTCGAGTTCAAAAGGCATGAGTTTACCATAGCCAGTCAGATAGGAAAATGAAAGTGAGGAGCCGAGCATAAGTACGAGGAACTAATGCCAAGCTCAGCTACGGAAGCCATATTTGCCAATCAATCAATCAATCAATCAATCAATCAATCAATCAATCAATCAATCAATCAATCAATCAATCAATCAATCAATCAATCAATCAATCAATCAATCAATCAATCAATCAATCAATCAATCAATCAATCAATCGATCAATCAATCAATCAATCAATCAATCAATCAATCAATCAATCAATCAATCAATCAATCAATCAATCATCACCGATCTGCATTTGGGGTTATCGCCCAGGTAGCAGATTTCCTTTCATTTTTTACGTAGTCTTTTCTAATAATTTGGAAATTTATCGGACGACGCTCTTGCTAAAGTATTCCAATCCCTAATTCTTTTTCCTATAAACGAATATTTACCACAATTTGTCGTATTGAATTCCAACTTTATCTTCATATTGTGATTTTTCGTTCTTTAATAAACGTCACTAAAATTTATTCGCTTAGTAAAATCATTCCAAGTCATCCCTCCACCGACAGCCTGGTACATACCACTTAGTCGAGCAGCTCGTCTCCTTACTCCCAAGTCTTCTCAGCCCAATCTTTGCAAGATTTTCGTAACGCTACTCTTTTGCCTGAAACCACCGAGAGCAAATCGAGATGCTTTTCATTTTTTTTTTTCCAGTTCATGAATCAAGTAATCTTGGTGAGGGTCCCGTATGCTGGAACCAGGCCCAAAATCTCATGCGTGCAAACCGAGGCTCAGTTCGGACAAACATTTTGTCTCTGGGCCATTCGCCTAAGCTCGGCTAAGGTGGGCTCAACTTTGCTCGTATGATGCAGTGCTGCGGAGTAAGTGAGGAAGGGGAAACAGGCGTAGCGAGTGAGACAGCCCTAAGGACAGAGAGAGACAGCGCTATTGTTCAAAATCGAGGTGTGGGAGTCTACACTCTGGTCAACTTAACAAAGTAGTCTTATGCATCTTGCGCCGCGCAATGCACCAGTGCATGCACTCTGGGAGGCCCTGGCTGGTACCATGCTGTAATTGTGGACATACCAGGGACTTACATGCCCCCTCTTTTACATCCTTGCTACAACCCCTACACACCCTCATAACCGTGGGAAAAGTTATGCAAACTTCATTTAAAATCCCGTTAGTGTGATCACCCCAATGAAGATCTTTTCTTGTCAATCGACCCTTGCAATTGGGGAGGAGGGGGTTCCGTGGAGGTGCGTAGCGTCAGAAATATAGGAACAGGGCGATAAGAGGAGTGACAGAAATACACAAGGATTTCCAAGGGGAAATATTACAATCGCATGGTCACATTGCGAGGCAAGAATAGTTGGCAGGATTGTGTAAAAGAGGATTAAGGGGAACGTCCAGCAACAAACATGAATACCAGAACAGAATAATATGAACATTCCTGAAGTAACGATGGCCACTTAGAAAATTAGGGAAGATTCAGACAAAAACAGAAGTTAGTGGCGTCTTCAACATTAAATTGACATGTCAACAACGGGTATATTTTGCTAGTTGAAAATAAACGAGGAAATGCCGGTAATTCAATACAGACATGCTTTAGCAAGTTTGTTTCAACTGTCCACCCGCCATATAAAATCACAACGCGTAGAAAAGGGAAACAAAATTATTAACGCATTCCAGTGCCATACGCGGTCTGAATCGATTTCTGCATTCATATTCCATTAATGAAATATTGATTTTACCTTCCCCCTCCTCACCAGCAAACCCTATGTTCCCACGTTGTGGACCAGCCATGTACGTTTGATTAATCCGTTTATTCGACATAGATTGAGTTCTTCAGTGTGAAGCTCGCAGAATTAGTCATACATTATAAATTTCTATTCGAAATATTAGTTCTGCGGTTCTGATTTTGCATTCACATGAATTCAACTGACTTACAGCAGAGTGCATACAGACAGGTACCTAGTGAGTTCCGAAATCATACACCTTAGTGAACAGAAACCTACATTTGTATGTGACCAGCACCACGTATTGGTGGTTCCCCATTATTGATCATTTCTGCATATCAATAAACTTTCTGAATAGCATTCAACTCAATGCTGAGATGTATATGTTGTAAACGGATGCATATTTTGTTTAAACATTATCAGAAGAACACAAAATGAATATAAGGAATTTATGAGGATGTTTTGGGACGATCAGAAAGCGAAAGCCGTCGAGCCAACAAACAACAAACAAGTTCCAACGCGTTTAATCAATAGGCTCAACGACGAAGAAGAAGAAGAATGGAGTTTGGGTCACATAGCCCCTAGTTTGCACTTGGGAGATTGTATATTCGAACCCTTCTGTCGGCAGCCTTAAAGATGTTTTCCCATTGTTTCCCATTTTTTCCCATTTTCACACCAGGAAAATGCTGTTAATGGAGCTTAATAAGGATCACAGTCGCTTCCTTCCCAATTCTGTTCCTTTTCTCTCCTGACGTCGCCATAAGACCTGCCTGTGCCGTACGATGATTCTCTTTTTTAACAAGCCCTTGAATCGTTATATTACAAGTTGAAACGTTGATAATGATAATATTCAAGTGTTCCTTGGCCAGGAAAGTCACTCGATACCAACCCCATCGAAAATGTATGAGCCACTTTTAAGAAGGGAATGACGAGTCTGCGCAGATCAGCTAAAGTAAACACGGTATGTTTATGATACAGAAATACATTTCCTCTTCTTCTTCTACGGCTTTCCCCACGCCTTGTAGGATAACGGGTGCGAATGAGGATTGGCCCCGTTTTGCAGTCGGATGCCCTTTCTGACACAACCCTATCTGGAGGGATGTAATACGTAATGCGTGTTTCTGTGGTGCTTGGTAGTGTGGTGTGTTGTCTGAATATAAAGAGGAGGGTGTTGGGACAGACACAAAAATCCCGTCCTCGAGCCAGAAGAATAAATCACATGCGATTAAAATCCCCGACCCGACCGGGAAACGAGCCCGGAACCCTCTGAACCGTAGGCCCCAATGCTGATCATTCATCCAAGGAGTCAGACAAATGCAATAAAGAACATGCAATAAGGAACTCTTTGAGAAAGTTGCCATTTTACTAAAAGAGCACTAAAATACTTTATAACTTACCATCCTTAACGCGCACGGACTATTTGTATAAGAAATGCAGACTTCTGACACTCCTTATGTCACATGACAGAGCCTGAGTCATGATGGTATATAAAATAAAGCGTAATTTGGTTCATGCAAACACTATCTATATCATAAATTCTGAAATGCACTCATATAACACTCGAGCAGCAGAGTGAGTCCATTGAGAAGTTGTAAACACTAGTAAATATGATTGTGACTCCTTATGGCACTACTCTGTAAAGGTGTACAATGTTCTCCCTGAATATATACAACAAGCAGCAACAATGCCAAAATGTAAACAAAAAATAAATAATCAATGGATGAAAGGAAATGAGCAGTAAATTTTGCATACCAAGTAATGTACAGTGGTCTTCGGCATACATATTATATATTTGTAAGAGTTTCCTCTTCTCTCAGACTGTAACGTGTTTAGAAATAAGGTATTATTTTATTTCAAATATTTTGTAAACTCTGCCAATATTTTATCCTTGTATTGTACCGTTAGCAGCCTGGGCTCAGGTGCCCTTTCTTGAATAAAATTATAGTTCGGCGATGACTAAAGAGAATTAGATACATCAGTAGGTGGGGCAGTGTTACGCACCAGGTAGATCGGCAGCTGCATACTTATCAACACATTACTTTAATAAACCGCAGAATATTGATGAGTCTCCTAGTAATGGATTCGGGCGACCGGTTTCCTGTTAGAAGAAGATGTTGTCACTAATGAAATCAGTAGCAATTCTTGTTGAGTCAGTCACGTCGTAAAAAATCTATCAATTTGGACATAATCAGTATTCTGGTCATATCGTGATATGCATCACTGCCCTGTCTAACCTTGGATCACAGAGACAGCATATGTATCTTGAAGGCATTCGTCTCAAGGACGCGCTGAAAATACGTTATTGAGGGAGCTTTTTTGCCCTCGGTTCTGCTTCGTTGATCACTTGATCTAAGTAGGGTGTGTCCCATTCCTACGCTAAGGTTAAGTTATACGGTGTTTACTAATTACTAGTAAAAAGGAACAATTGATGACCACCCCGGAATACTGATGTAACCAACAAATCAATAATTTTTCAGGAGAGAGGAACGTTATTTTTTTGGGTTTATTTCATGGTATACACTACTTGAACCAACTGCATATGCACATGTACAAATTAGTTCTCTTATAAATAGAGCTCGGATATTTATGCATTAATAAGTTAGAATACAAACTTACTGAAGCGAGTAGCAAGTATAGTCTACCTTCACAACGATTGTGCTATGGGGTTTGCATAAACATTAAGGGTTCGGCCTATTAGAACCCCTATAACGTATGTTACTCTTGCTACACTATGGAAGAGAGGGTGGCCGACACCTCCTACTAAACAAATTTGTTTGCAGTTTAACCTGTTACTGCATACAAATCCGGGCTTATAAACAATATTTTATTGTTATAGCTAAGGTACAGGTGTTAAAGGAAAGTCATATGTCATTTCTGAGATCATTCTATCCCATATCGGTAAAATAACTGATAATGATGGGTCCCTGACCCCGTTTAATTCAATTTTATGTAGCATTTAATGTATACTTCGGCCATTTTTATTGCTTGAGCCATATTTTTCTACTTTAGGTGACATCTATATAAATAAAATCGTAACGACCGTGTGCCTGTACATTGACTATTTTGACGAAATTTCCGTACAGTTATCCGTTTCAGGTGTAATAATGATATTCTGCATACTTTTCAGCTTTGGTGCCTATTTGTCTGTTTATCTATAACAGAGTTATGCATTAATAAGTTAGAATGCAAACTTACTGAAACTTTATATTTCGAATCCACCCGTCCTTGGGTGGGTTTTAGGGCCGACATTGTTTTTAAATCCTTGAACTAATCTGTGGAGTTTATACAAAATAAAAACCGTGATTTTGCGCTCCCACAAAATATTTACAACCAGACTTAAAGTAAAACCACCTGCCTTAATGGAAATCAATTTCTAAACCATTTTTCTCATGTGCTTCATTTCGATCCGAGGATTAGTAAGGGAGACATCATTAACGGACCGTTTTATGGTACAAGTCCCACCGGACTTAACTCAAGGGCGGGTGCGTCTAAAGCGTATTTCTTATAACTTGAAAACTACTGAAGATATTTTAACCAAACTTCGTATTTAGCATCTACCTGTCCAAAGGTAGTATTTAAGGTCCGAACATTTCAAATTCGCGGAAAGGGGCGTGCGTTTGTAGGGAACCGGAACAGTGATTTTACTCTCTCACAATATATATAAAACCGGGCGAGTTGGCCGTGCGCGTAGAGGCACGCGGCTGTGAGCTTGCATCCGGGAGATAGTAGGTTCGAATCCCACTATCGGCAGCCCTGAAAATGGTTTTCCGTGGTTTCCCATTTTCACACCAGGCAAATGCTGGGGCTGTACCTTAATTAAGGCCACGGCCGCTTCCTTCCAACTCCTAAGCCTTTCCTACCCCATCGTCGCCATAAGACCTATCTGTGTCGGTGCGACGTAAAGCCCCTAGCAAAAATATATATATATTTATAAGAGACCAGCCTGACTGGAAATCGACCAACCTTGATGAAAATCAATTTCTAAAACATTTTTATGTAAATTTTTCGATAGGAGGATTAATGAGGGAGATATCATGAACGTTCGGTTTTGAAGGCTAAGTTCAGCGGACATAGCCCAAAAGGTGTTGTACTTGAAGCAGATTCCTTATCTACACTTGCAGTTTAAGAAAATCGTATTCACTGCATGTACAATAATTTACTTCGATGTCCGTATACAATGTAGAATACCGTAGCGAAGCACGGGTACATTTTCTAGTAAGGCCATATTTGGTTATATTTTTAGCATATTGTTTAAATTGAGGCGTCGTTTTTAACAATGTGCATGTTATCTGGGTTGATTTTTCAAACACAGAACTTCAAAATATTGCAGTAGATGTATTTTTCTTTCTTTTCGTGAAAGCAGGTGGCAGGTTTAGGGGGCATGATTCCGAGAATGAGATGCTGTACGAACGTACGCCGAAAGTTACCTGAAGGCATGCTATTACTTAATTTTTGGCATCCGGGAGATAGTGAATTCCAACCCCACTTTAGGCGGCCCTGAAGAGGTTTTTTTCGTAGTTTCCCAGCAAAATGTTGGTGCTGTACCTTAATTACTTAAATGGCCGCTTCTTTCCTACCTTTGACAAATTCCTACCTCATCGTCACCGTAAGACGTAGGTCTGTCGGTGTGACGTAAAGCAACTTGTAAAAATACTTCATTTTTGGTTATTTTTTAAGAAAACAGAATGAGAACTGCTACTCATTGGTATGATACTTAATGAAAGTATAATGTTTCAATTTACCTACTGGAGCTCTGTCAGTTTGCATGATTAAATGTGTCCGCTGTATTATCGCTTATAACTTTTTGACAGGTTTAATGTTAGTATCACTCTAAAGCTTGCTACCTATCCCTAAAATGCTTCTATCTGTTTAGGACATATTGTACCTCTTCCTTGGTCATATTTACCTAGCTTCGAGGGCATATTTACTCTTATAGTTTGCACTTCTTTAGGTCATGAACTTTAGAACCCAAATTATAATTTAACTTTTTAAAGCTAATGTATGATTTTGAAGTAATACAATGGAAAATAACCTTCAAGTATAACTTACGTTCGTATATTACAGAAGATAAATCCTGTACATGCATTTGGAACAAAAATGATAGCAAATAATATTGTATGTATGTTAAGTATTCAGCACGGAGGCTGGTTTGATCCTCAGCAGTGCGGTCTTGAACAAATCAATATCGACACATATATTGAATCGAAAATGCTCGAATGGAAAGTTATGTATCCGAAGAGGAAACATGCAGGTACATACATACTTACTGGTGATGGGAAGAATCGAATACTTCCCAGAATCGATTACTATGCATCCGAGAACATTTAAGAATCGAAACTTGCATTCGAAACCAAGTTGATCTCTTACTGAACAGAGAATGCATGTGTTTGACTTTGGCATCTCGGATCGCGAGTTTCGTTTTATTACGCAAAATGCGAAAGGTTTCAAAGTCTCCAGGTTTCCCGGTTTTGATGTGCTTTATTTTTGCATTTCCCCGCGCAGAGATTAATTTCCTAATTGTAGACATTAGCCACGGGTTAGTTGGTTGTTTGGCTCAAATTAATTTTAATGGGGCATGCATGTCGTACAACGCAAAAATTAAACCATTAAATTTGGTGACGATATTACGCTGAGAAAATACTTCATACCACGGAGCCAAAATTACGTCTTTTCGAAACTCTCTAGGATTAAAACTGCAGAAATCTCTAAATGTAATCCATTTTATTTCATACTTGCGTTTTGATATCGGGAAGACAGCGTAGAGCATATCATGTCCAAAAAATTCACTCGTTGGGGTCTGCCCAAAATTTTAGAAGGGTATCATTACAATTTGAAGCTATGGCATCGAGATTAGAATGACAATATGCAGTGTGGTATGTGCCATCAAATGGTATTCTAGTCAAATTGCACGAGTGAAGTGCATAATCGATTACTACAGTTACCGACGACCCTGATCCGATAAGTCCCTTCATATCACCTCCAAGTATAACATATTTATAATGAAAAACGTACTTATACATCGCCTCTACAAACGAATCCATGAAACCAATTTTGGCAGGTCGGTAGATGCATAAAAATAATATTTTACCCGCAGCTAATTCAAGCTTACGGGAATATTCTGCAGGGGAGGTGTGAACTATTTTACATTTTATGTTGATCTTCACGTACACAGCTACTCCTCCTCCTCTCTTGCCAAATCTATCGTTTCTACATAAATTAAAGCCCGGAATGCTGGTCTCCTGAGTCTGGTGTGGACTCCTTTAAAAATGATTCAATTACAGCAATAACATTAATATTTGAATCAGCAAAGCAGACAAAGAACTCATCGAAGTGTACCTGATCAACTAATGACTGTGCATTTAAGTGAATTATTTTAAAAACAGAGGGATGGATTTCTGATAGATTTTCAAAGATTTTGTGAATTTCAGAAGACGTAAGTTTAGAATAAAAGCATGAATTTGGATGGCTACAAATATTCCAGGAAAGTAGTATTCAATTATAGGTCCTAATAACATTACATGGTATTTTAGGTTACGTGAAGCGAAAGAAGAGAAGAGAATAGTGAATAGAACATACTGAACCCTTAAACTTACCATTCCATCGTTGGTCGGCCACGGCTGCTACAGTAGAACAATATAGAACTCTTAAATCATGGGTCGTTACGGGAATAAATTCGGTCACGATCTTAACCAAACGATGGGGTTCAGAAGAGAGCCTAACTACTTGAAATGAGGAGCAAATATGTGCTTTTATTAATTCTAGAAATGGCACGAAAACATTATTATTTTAATATAAATCCTTGAAAAAAAAAATAAAAAATCATTTTTTATTGAATGTTTCAAACGCAGTCACATCGCATAGCGTTGATTTATATCTCACAATATCGAAGAGTTGCTTCGGAGAAAGTAATAAATTAGTGGACAGCGAAACTGAAAAACTGAAAATGGGAAGACCTGAAAACCGGGCACCCATTACTCCAAACGAGAACTGAGAATTAATCCACACGATCCGTGGAAAATCTGACTTTCAACAAGTAGAACGCCTGATTTCCTCTCAATTAAGTTTATCCACCAGTCGAATACCCTTTACGGATACGGAACACCCGCCGAATGGACCCTTAATCGAACCAAATTGACTATCAGTTGCTTTGGATTGGTTGCGAAATATTATGGGAAAGCATCGTGTTCACTACGAGTTAACAGCGTCATTCACAATTGAAATAAAATTCCACCATGTATTTGTCATTCATGACACCCTTAAGTGATAAGGTAATCCCGATGCTAAATGTGCATCACCCAAACAACTGTTCGGAAGGAACAAACAACAACATGATCCACGAGGATCTTACGTTACGTCGTTCTGAAGGAACAAAAACTGCGAAATGCGGGAAACACTTAATCATCACGCATTTAGAAGAAATGCCAAACACTGAAGTTAATTAAAAAGTGGTAAATCACTTGAAAAGTATTATTATTGAACCGATTTTCAGGTTAGAAATGGTTATGTTACGCATAATAAAATTACCAGTCCACATTGAAAAATACAACAAAAGGAATTCTTTCCTTTCTCAAACAATGACTACCATTACAGATCCATCTACTTATTGTTTGTCCCAACACACTACCTATAAAGTGATCACTTAATCGAATTCAACTACGTATAAAAATGAAAGAACGACAAAGATTGAAAATAAAATAATAATACTGGCTGACGAATCGAAACCACATTCGCAGCTCAAGTCTCACACTAATACATTGAGTGTCAATATGCACACTATCAAAACGAAACGGACATCAGAACGACAAAACAATTAAATCCGTAAAATAAAATAACATATCGAAGTCATTTAAAACTCAACATGCATGGAGAATTACAGTAAAATATTTAATCTCCATCAGGTCGATATCCAAATGTTTGGGCAACCCTCATTCGCCGATCACGGTCCCGTTATCTTAAGGAGCACCTTCCAACTGTTTGGAGCTGCGCACAAGTTGGTCTCATTATTACCGATCTAACCCTCTTCATATTTCGTATTTTACTGTAGATGCTACCTTCGTCCAAGTCACTTCGCGAAAACAAAAGAAACATCTAATATGAGACTTGAGTAGTTACAGCTGACATCCCAGACCTATCGTCGGGCTCACTTAAAATCTGTACATCCTAACACTAATATCTATGTACACGATACCTTCCAAATTCTATCGTCGGGCGTGAACTAGGACGTCGCATCATCAGTAACTCCAAGGATAACATGTGACGTCCTAGATCTATGGTCGGGCGTAAAAATTGGTCGTACTATGCATTCCCTAGCATATCAGGCGAAATAGCAATTTCAAACAAACTCTGACATTTCAATTGTAAACCTGGTCAGACTAATAACACACACGGAACCACGTCTCTTACCATTAAACGAATGCAAGTGGGAAAGTGCAGTAAGTCTCTATCTCGTTACAGAACGTGAGCTCGAAAAATAAATATACGTGACGAACAATTCTCCAACTCAAACACAATCTCAGCCTGTGCAATGAAGTTTTTAGGGAAGAAATTATAATTCCCAACACACTACCTATAAAGTGGATGTATTCAAAATATTAATAATCACTACCGCATTAGAAACTCTCAAATCGCCTACCGTCAATTCCAAATATTTATATCAATGACATATCCAGTGAAACGAAATTCAATACAACACCAACCATGTATTCTAAATGCTCTTTTATCCTTGAGATCACATTATCTTAATATTCATACGGGCTTTACGTAACTAGTCACTTGACTTTTACTACCAAGATTTTGAACCTTTACTAGAGTCGTTTTCACTTGGGATCTTACTAGAAATCTACGGTGCCTCACACAGTAGTCGTCTCAAATTTCGGATTGGTAGCGGAAAACACTACAGCCTGCCACAATACAGCCTGTCTCACAACTCATTCTCCTCGCCTTATCCCAGCGGTATCACTTAAAATCCAGGCTCCCTTTCATCTTTAGTATTCCTATCCCTCTCATCTCCACATATATAAATTCTTCGCTCTCAATCCATTTTTCTTATATTTCCAAGACCCTTTTCATATTTCAATCCTCTTGTGAAAACAACAACCATTATAAAATACACCTCTTTACTTTACTGTTACTACAACTTTTGGACCTCGAGAATACAATAACACACCGCGATTTTTCGTATGATCGACATACATGATGTCACAAAATTTTTCTTCCCATGAATAAATATAACTCTATCGAATTTCACTGGAATTTTCAAAATGCCTGCGATCCTTGTAAAACATACTGGTTAAATGCACTTTTAACAGAGGACAATTTTATCCCGCGGTAGACATTATTATTATTATTATTATTATTATTATTATTATTATTATTATTATTATTATTATTATTATTATTATTATTATTATTATTATCAAACACTTCTGAATTCAACTGATATTTGAAATTAAGACATTCGCCACGACTACTTCACCATTATAGCTTTCCTGATTTTCCTCACTTTGGACAATCTCTCATAGAACATGAACACCAGATTTAAACGTCGCATTTTACAGTTTCTTGACGTGAAATTTTACAAACTAAAATTCTCACACGCTGACCAAAATTATAACACTTTTCGCCTGATAATTACAAATATCAACCCGACAATCATCTTGAAATTTTTGTTGGGACAGAAGATAAAATCTAACTACAACATAACACAAATATAGACAGACCTGCAAGTGGCGTCATCTCCAGTATTCTGGCTACATTGTCGGCAGCTGACCTCGTGCTTTTAGCCGCACATTGGTACAAATAACATCATCTTCTCCAACATATCAATCTTACAAACACTGCCTTTTCACACGATATTAAATTACAACACAAATCACGCACTTTCCTCGTTATAATTTGTACAACAAACCTCCCTCATTCTGCAGTCAACCGCGACTGTCTACCTTCTTCCCAGAGTCGTCTCTCTGTTTCACCCTAACACAACAGGTGTTCAACAGATAACGAAATCAGAACTACTCTGACTAGCTTCCCAACTCTCTTGACACTTTCAAACGCACATGAGGTGATACAATAAAATCTGCTGTGTACTTTAACAGACGCCTATGCTTTCACAGTTTGTCGGCAAAAGTTCAGAAAAATTTCTATCTCCTTCCCTTTCTAACAGATGTGGACCTCAGCCACGAACATGTACTAAGTTATTTGTAGATCAATCTCGTACAATTTTCTGCTGCTGACGAAGGACGTAAGCTGCCGCTGCTTCAAAAACCAGATCGACACTGAGAAAAATGCAGAGGGGGGTTTCTTTTATAGTCTTATGAGGGACGCTACACACACTACTAAGCTTGATTGCGTAATCTGCTAATTTCGCGTCCAATAGTCCGATTTTCATGAAACTTGTTCCAGAATTCCGGACAGACTTGTAATTATTTTAGATGTTAATCTCATAATTTTACCACACTCGCAACAGGTGAAATAAATTATTTCTGCCCGGGCGTTTCGCGGGTTTTCTTCATCCATTGACCTTGGCACGTGGAGCTAGTCCACTGATCTGACGCTGATATGTACTTAGGCTTAACTGCATTTATATTTTACCCTGGGGATTCTGTCTTCACGTAGGGTTTAATAATAATTTAGATTATTTATTTCTGTGTTTACTGTGTTGCCAAAATCTCTCGTTACGCATAATTCCGTGAATTTGAAGAATTATTATGTGCTCGAAGTCCGCCGAGGTGTCACGGTATTTCACGAACTTGCCGCGGGTGAGATCTTTCCCACGCGACAGCGAGGCTCTGGGAGCGCAACATGGCTGCCCTCAAAAATAAAAGTAGCTTGTTGATTTGAAATAAATATTGAGAAAAATAAAAAATATTTTTCTCATCGTAGAATTATAGGTTCAATACTAATTTTACTTCAACAAGGAGTGATCTTTTTAAGTTCAGCAGTATTTTTCACACGTTGTTTAAGAGCCCCTTGTAGAACGACAATTGTGTCATCAGAAGTCCACAGCTGCTTTTCTCCGAAGATGAAAATTGCCTGTTTCAAAAGGTGATGTCTGCTGGAGGTAAGATCTTCAGGAATTGTCACCTTGGATCCATGTAACCGCCTTTTTGCACGGAAACCTGCTTATCTCTTGGTGTAGTAGACAAATTTTCATATAATAGCCCTTCAATTCCCAGACCCAGGGGCTCCAACCCTAAGCGAGAGGTCAGTATCTTCCGCGCTTAAGTTGACCTTCAATTTTTGGGCCACATTGAGCACTAAATGAGTTGTATCTTCACCAGATTCTTCGGGCAATCCAAAAAATTCGAATACTATTTCGCCTTTGGCATTGTTCAATTTCGTGCATTTTATGATTTAATAAAGACTTCAACTCCATATTTTCACTTTCACGAGCTTTCAACTCATTTCCTAAATCGCTGATAACTTTAGAATTGAAGTCTGTTGTTTCTTTTAGTTCTTCACAAATGTTTTGTGCAAGAACTGTTACCAGGGGTTGAAGGAAGTCCCTATTTTGTAATAAGTTCTCCAGTATACCTTGCACCAAGGTCACAATCTTGTCCTCAGTTAAATTAGTGTTACCTGTGGAGCAGGAGGGCGCTGTGCTCAGCATATTGGTGTTGCCGCTACTTGGTGGTGTGAGGGAGAGCTGCTCACTAACAGTTGACGATCGTGAGGCACGGATCGAGCCAGATGGAAGAGAAGGCGCGGCTTCCTGCGAGGTGGTGGTGGGGGTGCCGTTAGTCTCCGAGGGACAGCGCTTGCAATCAGCCAAAGGTACAGTAGCAGAAGGGAGGAGAGTTGACCGTGTTTGTGAACGCTGTCTAGAAACAGTTGACAAGCGTGATGTAGTAGTCATAGCTGCACCCTGCCCCTGGACAGCTGAAGATCGCGCCACATTTCTTCTGTTTTTCTTACTTCCGGCCATACCTAACCTTACTTCTAAAATTCTTTTGATTTGAACGAAATAAATGCTATATTTCTACAACGAAATACACTGCTCTAACACATTCACACGTCACATTCACTTCACTAAATCAGTGCTTGGACACAAGACCGTACTGAGAGACCTAAGAGTACTATACACCTTCAATTCGCCTGGAATTATGAGCCGCAAAATACGCCACCATGAAACTACCAGAGTAGCACACCTAGGAAGCTACGTGTAGAACGAATGAGTGAATTACTTTTAGATAGAACAAGGGACCTGACATCAGACTGAACACAAAATAATTACAGGTCTTAGTTTTTGGTACCAGGAACATAAAATTACGGTAATTTACGTGCACAGAAATGAAGAGAGGCAAAAGAAAATTGGTTGCATGACGTATGCCTAAGCGTAGAGAATGATATGAAGGTTCGGAATGTTTAATGAGCTTACAGTCAAGTCAAATGACTACAATTCAAGGGTAGAACGAAATCCAGTCTAATGAAAGGAAAAGACGCAAATCTGTTAATGAATTGGAATGCTAGTTGCTTCACGTCGCACCGACACAGATAGGTCTTATGGCGACGATGGGAGAAGGAAGGGCTAAGATTTGGAAGGAAGCGGCCGTGGCATTAATTAAGGTACAGCCCCAGCATTTGCCTGGTGTGAAAATGGGAAACCACGGAAAACCATTTTCAGGGCTGCCGACATTGGGGTTCGAACCTACTATCTCCCGAATACTGGATACTGGCCGCAATGAAGCGACTGCAGCTATCGAGCTCGAGCTGTTAATGAAAGATGACGACTTAGTGAAGGGATAGAAATAATACCTCCAGGAGCTCCATAATTGTGTTGAGATTATTAACGTGGATGAGTACACAGAAAAATATGAACTAGTCCCAGGAGATGAACTAGATCCTCCTATCATGAGAAGTGAATTAGAATGAGCACTGAAAAAGCTGAGTAGCAACAAAGCACCATGACCTGATAAAATACCGTCCGAACTATGGCAAAACTCGGGAACGAACCTCAAAGGTGAATTTTCCCAGATCATAGGACAATGCTATCGAACTGGAAACTTGCCATATGATTTGTAGAAAGCAAAGCAGTGCTGTTGCACGAAATAGGAGATGCAACATAGTGCTAGAATTATATAATGTTATGTCTTATTTTACATGCTGCGAAAATATTCACATGCATAAAAGTACAGTATCAAGAGGAAAATAAGCAAAACTTGGAGGCTGACCAGTTTGGATTTAGGACAGGTGTAGGAACCAGGGAAGCCATCATTGCACTAAAAACTATCTTGGAGTGGGGATCCTAGGTGAACAGAAATACCAACATAGCTTTCATTGACGTAGAAAAGGGCTTTTGACAATATCCAATGGAAGAAGAAGTTCATCATTTTGAAACAGGTAAATTTGGACTGGAAAGACAGAAGAGCAACACTAAACCTCTACATTAACTAGAGGATAAATATTAAGAATGATGAAACGATTTGCAAAGTCAAAATCAGGAAAGGTGTGTGGCGGGCTGTTCCTTATCACAATTTCTGTTTAATCTATGCAATGAAGCTGCCATTAAAATAATAATAATAATAATAATAATAATAATAATAATAATAATAATAATAATAATAATAATAATAATAATAATAATCGTAAGGCCTCAGCAACCGTGTGCAGACATTTCAATTTGACGCCATCTGGCTGTTTGCTCATCAATTTCGACGTTCCGTTTTACTCTAGGCCCAGTAGATGGCATACCGAGTAAACCGAAACTCTCTTGGGAGTCTATGGCTGAGTTTTAGTTAATTTTGTCGGGTGAACAGCAAACGTGTCACCAGAGATCTTTTACATGCCGACATCGTACGACATGGAGTGTCGAATTGACTTTTTTCCGCCCTTCAAAAGTACGACTACCTCTGCTGGGTTTGAACCCGCTATCTTGGGATCCGGAGGCCGACAATCTACCACTGATCCACAGAGGCAGCTTCCATTAAAATATTTATAACGAACACCTGGAATAAAACTAAATCTAGAAACTATACATTGTATTAGATTTGCTGATGATATTGCACGTTTGGCTGACAGCCAAAATAATATGTAAATTATGCTGATAAACTAATAACCATCTCAAAAATGTTCTTATGAATGTTAACATGTTAACATTTAATGTTATGGGGTTGTAAGCAAATCAAAAGAAAAGACAATAACGTATCCAAAAATTGGCTAAAGCACAGTACAGCAAGTGTGTACGAGGTACGTTCTGCTAAATGGGATCAGTTATAATGGATGATAAAAGATGTACTGCAGAGATTAAAAGGACAATAGCATTGCGTAAAAAAGCCTCTCAAGACAAGAAGCAGCTGTTAGTGAATAAATTATTGAGAATTGACCAAAAGAAAGAGTTCATAAAGACACTCATTTAGAGCATGCTTCTCTGCGATGGTGAAACTAGACTTTCCTGAAGGAGGATGAGAAACAGCTACCGTTAGCTGGACCTATAGGAAAACCAATGAGGAAGTGCTTAAAGAAATACACACACCGAGGCTTCTTCTGGCAGCAGTAATGAAGAAGAAAATTCAGCAAAACTTGGAGGCATGGCATTTGCTCATTTGAAGGCAAGGTACAAGGTAAGAAGGGTAGAGACAAACCACTCAAGAAGGTTATAGAAGATGTGTTAGGTTATGTACATATGAAAATAATTTAGTAGGAGCTTCTTACAAACACCGCTGAAGTAATTTTAACACTACTTTTCTGTGTTAAAAATTCTCATTAGAATGACGTGTTCGTGCTCCTGTACAAAACTGTGCAAAAAACATTTCACTCCCAATTTGCATTTGAAAACGCGCGAAAACCAAAATCTTAAAAGTCTAAAAAGTGTTTTAATTTGTATTTGAAAAACATCTCCTCAATCACAGAGAGAAGAGATCAACGGTTACAGCGACAAGGCGTTGCCCATTAGAAAATGATGCTGCTGCTGCTGCTGCTGCTGCTGCTGCTGATTATAATAATGATGTGCTAATATTATTTTATTTATTTATTTGGGAAACCAAAACAGCGAGAAGCCGAATTACAGAATTCCGCAATTATTTGTGTAATTACAATGGAGTATCACAATGCAATAAACAGATACGCGGAATAACAATTAGGAAAATACATATAATTTTAAAAATAAAGAGAAAAATTAAAACTAACTAAATAACTGTAGAGACACAACAATTAACAACAAAACGTAAGGGCAAAAGAAACAACGAGGAAAATTGAAGATTGAAGGTAAAACGAAGAGAAGAACTTAAAACTAGACTCAATAAGATCAATACAGAAAATAACACATAAGTAACGGTGTAGTACAGTAAAAATAAATAAATAAATAAATAAATATTACGTTATTTAGAATAGAGGGGAAAGCAATTATAAGAGAAAAATAAATATGTAGAGAATGAGATGGGTTAAATTAAGGAAGAATCGATTAAACGAGGCATACGAAGATTAACAGTCCAAGTTCCTGCCATGAAATAAAGAGATAAGGAGGGTTGATACACGGATAAATTAAGTTTTTTGAAAAATAGAGAGGGGGGAATACGGAATATGAAGGCGAGGATTAATCCTGTTTTAGCGAGTTGGAACGTGTAGGGAAAAGAAGGATGCAGGTTCAGGAGAACGAAATAAACCGTTAACAGCGTTATATAAGAATCTAAGGTCGGCTACTTTCCTGCGACTAGATAACGGGCGAAGGTTTAACTTATTCAGTATCTGATTACTGCTTACGTTTCGACAATCAGATACTCTGGCTTTAACAATGGCACAGAAGAATGATTGCATGCGGTCAATGTGATTCAGATTAGAGGGAGGAGAGTTAGACCAAATGGGAGGAGCTAATTCAATAATCGGTAGGATGCAAGATACATAGTAGACTCTGCGGACGTGGATATCGGTGATATCAGAAAATCTATATAACAAACCGAGAAGTGACATTGTTCGTTAGGTTATCTTTTCTATATGAGGGAACGCTCCTAAGTCATTTTGTTCTGTTAGAGTTGGGAACGGGTTACCGACGAGGGCGAATTTACTAAGAATAGGGGATTAACGAAGCGTGAACGAAATAGAGGAACACTTGGTAGGATTAGGCTTAAGACGCCATGTACAGCACCATTCAGTGAGTGAGTTAAGCTCACTATGTAAGGTGTTTACGTTTGATGGATTAAGAACAAAAGGAAGAACAAAAATGTGATTATATAAATGTTTAATAGTGCTTTCTGAGGTGTTTAGTTTGTGACGACAAGTACTGATATATGTAATTACAGAGGTGCGAACTTCTCCTGAATAGGGAGTGAGCTTTCTAAGTCAGTCTGCCCTTCTCATTTTACGTGATATTTATTCTCAATTACTTCCAACTCCCTCGATAAAATATCTATCATATTTCAATTAGAGCGAGAGGAAGTGTGTAAAATACGCGCCGTGGTCAGAGGGTTGTTCCGGGGAGGCTTGTCGTTTATCTTACACCAGCTTTGGCTCTCTCATGACTAATGCCATCCTCAATAAGTGATGAGTACTCAATACCCATTACAGAGAACAAAATTAATTCTTGGTGTATTATGTCGGGGGCAAAACAAGCCATAAACTCCACTTTCACAATATTATTTTTATTTCTTTTTGTTATTTAGCAGCTATTAACGATATGTAGTCTCGTAATTCATTGCTCGCATTCCCAACTGTGAAACAAAACTTTCAATGAAACTATTCCTCGGCTAGAGATAATAGTACGGTCTGCGGATTCACAAATACGGCTCCTCTGTTAGCATCACAAATTAGAAAGGAGTGAACATGTTAAAAATGAATTACGGTCTGTTTCAGCTTTACATTCACAAAGGTAATAACGTTCTTTGGATTTCCAATAAAACGTTAAAGAACCTCAAAAGATAACCAACACAAAATCTGAATAATCTTACAATCGTATTGTATTGTACAGATGTACTAGCAGAAGTGCCCGTGCTTCACTACAGAATTCTATAGTACATTAAGTGGTATACAGAACTGTATATGAAGTAATCTACACATTGTAAGGTGTAATCAAATTGCACGGTCTTTTGCCTTACCAGAGAAATACCACAGGAAGGTCGACGTATGCCACTCCTCATGTGTAGTCCGGGTTGTGGAATTTTAATTATATTGGTAGGCCCCCTTGCCTACAGCCAGTCACAATCGACTTGGGACCGAGCGAGTTGGCCGTGCGGTTAAGGAGATAGCGGGACCGATCCTCACTGTTGGCAGCCCTGAAAATGGTTTTCCGTGGTTTTGTACTTTTACATCAGGTAAATGCTGGGACTGTAACTTGATTAAGGCCACGGCCGCTTCCTTCCCACTCCTAGCCTTTTGCTGTCCAATCATCACCATAAGACCTATCTCTGTCGATGCGAGGTAAAGTCAACTGCCAAAAATCCAGTTGGGGAGTTTTCATAATAATGTCACATCCCATTTCCTGCTGCCAGTCAGTATCGCGTTGGGATGTATTAATTTCACTATAATGGCAAGTACCCTTGCCAGCCGCCGGTCTCAAATCCAAGACGAAGAGATGAAGGATAAAGCATGCGCCAAAACCAGCAAAATATCTTTTCTCGAAAACTGTTAGAATACGAAGAACATTCATGTACATTTTTTTCTTGGAAATAGATTTCCACGTACTGTTGGTGCGCTCCCTTGTTCAATAGGATTAATACTCTTGGCAGCGTATTCAGTTTTACCGGTTCCAAGCGTACGTTATCCTCTGACTTGATTAACTTTTTTTCACTGCAATAGCCCACTTAAAAGGTAGTGTGATAGTAATAAGCCTGTCTTAACCAAAGGTAACGGCTATTAACTTAAACAGTTTGAACTCCATGAGTAATGCAGTTTTTACGTGAAAAGACACAGACAGGTAATCATGCAAACTTTTATATTTATCATTGCTACCATATTTCCTTAAATTACGGTTATCGCCAGAACCTTTTGATATTGCGAGATGATACATAGCCGGATTGGTATTATCGTTCAAATGCTAAGAGAAATTTGGAATTTACCGAGATCGATAGCTGCAGTCGCTTAAGTGCGGCCAGTATCCAGTAATCGGAGATAGTGGGTTCGAGCCCCACTGTCGGCAGCCCTGAAGATGGTTTTCCGTGGTTTCCCATTTTCATACCAGGCAAATGCCGGGGCTGTACCTTAATTAAGGCCACGGCCGCTTGCTTCCTATTCCCAGGCGTTTCCTATCCCATCGTCGCCATAAGACCTATCTTTGTCGGTGCGACGTAAAGCAAATAGCAAAAATAAATAAATAAATAAATAAATAAATAAATAAATAAATAAATAAATAAATAAATAAATAAATAAATAAATAAATAAATAAATAAATTGGAATTTGGTCTGATTTCTGAGATTACCCGTTATATATAAACAAATTCACAGTTCCCCTTTATATATTAGTATAAATATAGAAGGATAGATAGATATAGATATCGTATAATGCACCCATAAACCTTGAGAAGGGCACAATATTTTATTAAAGTTATGAATCTTGTGTTTACAGTGCACTATGTCTTCTGGTATAGGCTAGAGCGAACTTATTACTTTCATTGACCTGTCTCAGTCTTATCCTTGGCTTTGACAATATGAAAGTGGCTGAGGTATGAGCGATGCTAGTAATGCCATTCCTTATTCAGCCAGTCCCTGCTATGAATGGTGTGAAAAAGTTGCTCACAGAATGAGTTGGTTTATGCACTTCAGTGGGCTTGGCAGACTGAAATATAATAGCAACGTATGGCTCGGTGAGGAAAGCAATGGAAAACTACCTCTCTCCTCATTTCCCTATTACACCTCTTCGGTGATGCCTAGGCCATCTATGACTTCTGATGGCGGAGCTGTTAAGAATCCAACCAACCTTATTGCTGAGGACTGATCATGCATACATACATACATACATACACACATACATACATGAAGACACTGCCTGATAGCTTCGAAATTAAAATAAGATTCAGACAAGGTAATGGACTATCACCAGTGCTGTTCAACTTGCTTCTGGATGAAGTAGTGAAACAATGTAGGCAGTTGAACAAGACCATGGGTATCGAAGGTGTACAGATTGGATACACAATCAAACACAACGCCACAGTAGACTGCTTGGCCTTCGCAGATGCAATGGCATTGCTACGCGAGAAGGAAGAAGATGCTAAAATAGCCCTAGAAAACATGGCTTGGACTGCGGCGAAGGTTGGCCTGACGATAGCGTATAAGAAGACCAAGATACTGAATGCACAGTCCAACCGGAGAGTCCGATATCAGGTAGAAGGGAGAGTTGACAGTTTCCGGCACCCAGGTGAGAATGTAATAGGTAAACTACAGAATAAGAGTGTGGGAGACAAAGCACAACTCCTACAGAAAGTAGGATTCACGGCCAAGACTACTTATGTGAAGAAGAACCTACCGAGCAACGCCAAACTGCGACACTATACGATGACCATCCGGAACGCTGCATTGTACGCAGACAATGACATTAGGAAAACGAGCTCGAGTTCGATTGGAAAGGAAAGAAAAGAATATCCTGAGAGATATACGTGGGACCAAGAAATCAGGGTGAATTAATACGGGTTCAAATATCAAGATAGGAGGTGTAAGAGAAAGTAGAACCAATTTCAGGTGTGTTACGGAAAATAAGGTTAGTTTTGTGGGACATTTGACGAGGATGGATGACAACAGGTTAACAAAGAAGATGTGGAATGAGACATGCTTAACGGGAAATAACTTGATGAAGGAAGTTAGGAAGGACGTGAAGGCTATTGGCATAATAGGCAAATATTCACTAGCGACTGTGCAGGATAGATCTGATTTCAAAAAGCTCGTTGAAAGTCACAAATGAACCGATACTAAGATCAAGATCGAAATCGCAGAAGCGGGGAGAAATAGGAGCAGTGAAATAATGAAGAGGAATTTTGGAAGGAGGAAGGAGTGCTTAACAAGTCACTCGAGATCCTAAGGGTCAATACGAATAAAATAAGTACATAAAGTTATGAGGAAATATCATGTATTTTTTTCTCGTAAATTGAATTTTAAGTGCACTTGCTCTCCAGGCAGCTTATTCACTTTTAAGGGTCCCAGGCGTACGTTTATCTCTGACTTGTTTCACATTTATTTCTCTACATACCCCACTTTAAAGATGCGTTTTAGTAAGCACCATGCTTGCGAACCAAACCTATCCGCTTCGTAGATTAACACTAGCTAGGAGTTTAAAACATTTAAACAGACCTTGCCTACACTGATGCACGTGCTTGCTTCGAACACCCGGCCTGTATTCTGGAACCTTTGAGCTGACGTTGCCATGGTTACGGTCGATAATTTCCTAATCTAATTCCAACAGCGGGGGAGTGTGGTGCCAATATTAAAAAAACGGTTCATTTTAGGGCCTTAAAACCTGGCTTAACGTACATGATTTTGTTCTTCACCTCATGAGGCTTAAAATTACCTTTGTCTCATCCTTGAACGACAAATTCGACATTTTACCTGTACTACCCTATACTAACGTGCCAAATGACCTAAATCACTGTTCTCATAGGGACCTCTTGATATGTGATGTTGCCCGGGATGATGATATATTTCAAATGGTGAAAGAAATTTTCAGATCCATCCAGTAGTTTCTGAGATTACCCGTTACATAGGCACAGTCTACCTTTATATCTTGGTATGGATATATACGATAAACAATACAAAAGATGAAATATCTTAGGGTCGAGTTACCGTACATTATATTACAGGAACATCTCTCCGTGGCTCGACCCGCGTCTACGAGGGTTTTAGAATCCAAGTGACTCTGTCGTGTGAGTTTCATAAGATATCACGAACTGGAACACGAAGGTGTACCACTAGCCTTAGCTATTGCAGTGAAATGGATTTGATTGAAACCTTGAGTAAATCTTGACAGTCAGAGGTTATAAGAAAAATTCGAATTTCGAACAGTATTTGATTAGAACGTTAGATGTTAAGATTGTACTGTCAGCTCTAGAATACCAATCACGAAAAAAAAATTATTCCACTGTTAAGTGCAATATAGAAACTTTTATTATGTGTGACCTTTTATGAAATTGTGTGTGGTCCTGGGCTCGATTTATAAAACACCCGTCGTTGGCATATGTATGATTGCAATTTTTTCCACCCCTCATAGTATTTCCCACATTCTTAGTCACATAAGTGGCCATACCTCTCCCTTTTAGAGGCTTGTCGCTTCCTTGCTCTCTGTTGCTCTTTTAAGTTGCGTTATTGCTTACCATTTGAATTACTTTCTTAAGTGTTAAGGTCACATTCATTGGGCTCGGCTTCTTTACAGATAATTTTTAAATATGCTCCCTATTTTGATTTTCAGTTTGGAACTGTGAGTCTGTTTTAATTCTTCGACGGTAGCCTAACTTGTGGAGCGAAAGAGAATTCTAAAAATATATTTTCAAATAAATTCAAAAAATCTCCGTTTGGATCTGGAAGCCTGTCAATAAGAACTATCTCTTTACCAGATAACCGAGCGAGTTAGCCGTACGGTTAAGGGCGCGCAACTGCGAGCTTGTATTCAGGAGATAGTTGATTCGAACCCCACTGTCGGCAGCCCTGAAGATGGTTTTAAGTGGTTTTCCATTTTCACACCAGACAAATGCTGGGCTGTGCCTGAACTCCTTCCCACTCCTATACCTTTGCTGCTCCATCACCGTAAGATCTATCTGTCTCGATGCGACGTAAAGCCAATCGTAAAATTTACCAGATATTCACATAAATGTTTACAGCCTTCATTCTTCTGCGACATAAACACTCTTTTTAGTAGCCTAAATCAAAAGGAAACTAAGTAACCCTGCAGTTAATTAAGGGTAAACTGAAGGGGATGTAATTATGACAGCCAATGATCGATGTGAAAATTTCTATTCTGTGTGACTAAACTTTTTTCTCTTACAAGTGCTCGGGTAAGGCTTTAGTTTCCCAACGTCGAGAACTATAATTCGATCTGCCGTTATTGTAAGGATTTAATAATTTTCACCTAACCATACCGAGCTCGATAGCTGCAGTCGCTAAAGTGCGGCCAGTATCCAGTATTCGGGGCTGTACCTTAATTAAGGCCACGGCCGTTTCCTTCCCACTCCTAGCCCGTTCCTGTCCCATGGTCACCATAAGACCTATATGTGTCGGTGCGACGTAAAGCAATTAGCAAAAAAAAAAAAAGAAGAGTGGCCCCTGTCCTATTGAGGAAGTTATACTGTTTTAATATAATAATCCAGCACCATAGTGTCTCTTGGGGGTGTGTGAGGGGTTTACATTTATTTCGAAGCACGTTATTCATCTTATGTCCACAGACATGAAAGAGTATACTCCAAGAAGATTTCTATTTGTTTCAGTCAACGTACGTAAGTATTTTGTGTTTCTCGGTCTTCCACCAAATTCCTCAAACCCTAATATTGTCGCATGTGCAGAGAGTGTCGTCGTGTGGATCTGGTCTAGTTTTCTTTCCGGATGTCTATCTCGACACCAACCCTATGTAGAGAGATGTTTCCGTGGTGGTTGATAATATGGTATGTTTTGTGCATATATGTTGAGATAAACATAAAACCCAGTGATCGGGTCAGAGGAATCACACAGATGAAACTTAAATCCCCTATTTACCTAGAAATGGATTCTGGGTCCCTTTGAACCAAACGCTGCGACGTTCGCCACGCATCCAAGGAACGGGTCTGTGCAAGTATTTTACCTTTATGAATATCAGACTGTGAACTCGAGATCATCGCAAACGAATGTGGAATTTCATACTGTTTGGTTTTCCGATCATTCCAACTTCAATAGCTGTAGATACAAAACATCATATACGAAGAACTTTTTTTACAAGTTGCTTTACCTCGCACGGACACAGATAGGTGTTATGGCGACGATGGGATAGAAAAGAGCTAGGAGTGGAAAGGAAGCGGCCGTGGCCATAATTAATGTACAGGTGTGATAATGGGAAACGACTGAAACCATTTTCAGGGCTGCCAACTGTGGGGTTCGAATCCATTATCTCCCGAATGCGGGCTCACAGCAGCACGCCCCTAGCTACAGGGCCAATTCGCTCGGTACGAAGATTTTTAAGAGTAACTTCATTAATATCTGCATGAGAAAAGAAGGTTATTTTATAATCTTGAAAGCGTTTAATTTCGTCCATGATGGTGAGTAAAACTCATGGGGTCTCAAGTTTCAAGTTGGTGACAGAATTTGTTGCTCTCTGCGAACGCCCCTCAGGTAGCTCCAGCTGTAATCTGTTTTCGTTTGCTGCCAAGTGTCAATAGACTGGCAGCGTCTTGTTTACCATCACTAATGACCTAGCTTTAATGGATTTCGACAGGTGGAGTGGATGCTGCGCAACGCCACCAGCCATTTCACACGCCACTCTGCCATTCTTAACAGAAACAGTCTGTAATCAGGGAAGTAACGAGTGCAGATGTAATCATGTAGGGCACTGGCCAAGATATAGTCAACTATATTTGTCAATTCCATAACGATCTGACTTCTTTTACCCACACAGTCCGCGTTTTGGGGAAAGTATTTCGCTTTCGCGTTCGACGCTTCTTTCTATCATAACAAAGGAATGACAAGTTTAACGTTTACTGTGCGTCACAGTCCTTCTGTTCGGATGAAAACAACGTATAAAATTCTCTTATTTTTCTTCTTCTTTCGTTATGGCTTTTGTAGGTCCACGGGCAGCTTTGTCATGGTTAGAGATTTTTCTTCTGCTCCCAGAGCCTCTTCATGCTCTATCTCCTTCTCTTCCGTTCCTCGGCTGAGATTTTTAGTATCCTCTTATCTTGTCTTCCCCATTTGTGCTTCTGTATGTACCGGGCGAGTTGGCCGTGCGGTTAGGGCCGCACAGCTGTGAGCTTGCATTTGGGAGAGTGGTTTCGAACCCCACTGTAGGCAACCCTGAAAATGTTTTTCGGTCGTTTCCCATTTTCACACCTGTACCGTAATTATGGCCACGGACGCTTCCTTTCCACTCCTAAGCCTTTCCTATCCCATCGTCACCATACGACTTATCTGTGTCGGTGCGATGTAAGCCAATTGTAGAGAAAAGAAAAGCTTCTCTATTCTGTTCCTCTACCTTCGTCCGACATTGGCTCTGGCATATTGGTTCGTGAACATTTATTTCTGTTTCTGCCCCCTTGATCCCTATCACAGTCTCGCCCGTCCGATGTTCGACAACCCACTTACTTCCAGTCTTTCCCCTCGTCCTGCCCGTTGTCTCAAATATTCTTCTAGTCATTTTCTCCACGTCCATCTTGATCACATGTCCTGCAAATCTTGCTCTTTCGAGTCTTATTCCTTCTGAGGTCGTCATCACGTTTAGATGCACTTCGTCCCTTGACCTTCGTTCCCAGCTTCCACCTCCTTCTTTTGGCCAAGTATCTACCTCAGGATTGTTTTTCTCTCTTCCTTCTCTTGTTACCCTTCTCCATGCCATCCTAGTGCCATCATTTCGGCCTCGTACACTACTGAGTTCATCAATGTTCTCTTGTAGTGCCTGAGGTCTGCGCCCGTTCATGTGTTTCTTTAATTGTACACAACTCTAGTCGCAAGGTAGATAATAATCTTCTTATATTCCCTCGCTGCTCCTGTTCCTTTCTGTTACATTTCTCCAAGTTTCTATTAGGTAATAGTATTTCTTTTTGCAAGTTGCTTTACGTTGCACCGACACAGATAGGTATTATGGCGACAATGGGAGAGGAAAGGACCAGGAGTGGGGAGGAAGCGTCTGTGGCCTTAATTAAGGTACAACACCAGCATTTACTTGGTGTGAAAATGGGGGAAAAACGGAGTACCATCTTCAGGGGTGCCGACAATAGGGTTCGAACCCACTGTCTCCCGCATACTGGACACTGGCCGCACTTAAGCGACTGCAGCTATCGGGCTCGGTACGAACTAGTTGTATCAATCGTTGATGGGTTGTGTTTTATACTGTTGCAACAGTATTTCCATCCAGAGGAGATGAGTGGCAGCAGACGAAACAGAGCAAACGTCTACCAAGAAGTCAGTCAGTGCAATGCTATTTTTAGTTAGTTTTGGAAAATTGGAACATTTAGACCATCACACTACTTTCCTGTAGGTCGCCACTTATAAACTTCACTCCCTGTTCCATAGTGACTTTGACACAAAATTATTTAATTTCTTGCGGAATATCAATACATTGTCACTATTCTTGTTAAATAGGTACATATATTTTACAGGATATGTTTCAACACAGAAGCCTCGGTGGCTCAGGCGGCAGCGCGACGGGCTCTCACGGCCGGGTTCTATGCTTCAAGTCCCGGTCACTCCATGTGAGATTTGTACTGGACAAACCGTAGGCAGGGCAGGTTTTTCTCCAGGTACTCCGGTTTCTCCTGCCATCTTTCATTCCAGCAACACTCTAGATTATCATTTCATTTCATTCTCAATCATTAATCATTTCCCCAGCGCAGTGTGACAGGTTTTTCAGTAGCCTGCAAAGTTCCCATCCTCACCGCTTTGTTTCCTCCGGGATACATTCCATTCCTGACCCGGTTGAAAGGAAACAGGTTGTGGGTTTTCATTTGCATATTTAGAACCTATTAGGCCCTTTTCAGCTGAAAATTAAAAACTATGAATATATTTACATTTCTTGTTATTATATGTGGCACGTTAAAAAAACTGTAGGCCTATAAAGTTAAACATTATTTTTCTTCCTCTTAATCCGTTTACCCTCCAGTGTTGGCTTTTCCCTCGGACACAGCGAGGGATCCCAACTCTACCGCCTCAGTGGCAGTCCCATGGAGCGTGTGACACTCGGTCAGAGGATACAGCTGGGGAGGAGGAGCACTACCTCGCCCAGGCGGTCTCACCTGCTGTGCTGAACAGGGACCTTGTGGGAGGATGGGAAGATTGGAAGGGATAGACAAGGTAGAGGGAAGGAAGCGGGAAGAGAAGAGTTGGGAATCGAACCCGGTTCTCTGGGCGTGGCAGCTAATCATGCTCATCACTACACCACAGAGACGGACTGTAAAACATTAATACAGTTAAAATTACAGTGGGAATTTAGAATATGTATGTAAGTTTTGAAAGTCTCTCACAGATCACTTCATCCAAATCATTCCCTTGAGACAGCTAGGGTCTAAACTCGTAACTATTGTTCCTTACAATTCGTTGCACTGTCGACCGAATATTATTTCCGTCTCGCCTATGTCAGCCTTTCTAGGACTAGTAGTACATCCATTAATATCACCTTGTCATAGTTCTTAAGAGTAAATATGTGGGAGACATACGGGATCAAAAGGTGCATTTTCTGCTACCTAAGTTTTGTACAGATTTTCGACACTCCTTTCACACCTGACGCAGACGATGATGCGAGTCCATTTTTTTTAATGTGACCCGCTGACGAATCACTTCTGCCGCGTTAATGCGGGCAGTATTAATTGTGTGCGTCATATAGAGTGTGTATTTACACTCATGTTCATAAAAAAAAGACCACCTGGAATGACTAGAAATAGGAAGTTTATATTCACAGGTCATATTCATTAGTTCTGTACCCTGCGTAGGAATGAAGGAAAAAGCGCACGGGCCTGGGCCTGTTTCAAGCTAACATTCCCTTTAGCAAATAACCACATTTATTTTCAATACAAATCCCCTTAGTGGGTTTTCCTTTTAGCGTGTTAACACGTACAATATATTAATCTCAAGACAGCCTCAGGCTGTGAACTAAGTACATTCATACTGGGCATTGAGCCAGAACATTAAAAACAAACTTCAACCATTCAAACTGCCCTCCGTTCAAAAGCACTCAGTACATACAATAGCAAAGAATCTATTATCCTTAACCAATGACGATGGAGGTGGCAGCTAATATTCAAGGTGCCTGCCCGTATACAATAACATTGAAAGGCACTGGGTTACACTCATGTCGTTGGACTGAATATTTCGGAATCCCAATAGTGAGATCCTCCCTTCGTTCTACCCCGCGCTAGTACATCAGTTTTATCTAGTAGAAGAGCTTACCTCCACACTATGGACAAGACAGGGTTCGAAACCCAAACGGACTACCCGCCGCAACTCAAGGCACCGAGTACATCTGCTGCTGCTGGCTATAAGGCAAGTCAAGTTCCTCACCTCAGTCCGTAGCTCGACAAGCGAGCGGCGGACCGGAGGGAGGTGAGGAAGGCCAGCCCAATTGGCTGGAAGAGCGGGGAGGCATGTTGCCATAGTAGCGCGGCGGCAGGACGAAGGAAGAAAATCAACGTCGAAAGAAGGTGCTAGTTAGTGACATTTATAAATCATAACCCGTAAAAGGCCGTACACAGCTAATAATAATAATAAAAAATAAAGGGAATTGCCTAAAACACATGGCACAAGTACGATTAGCATTTCAGTCACCTAAGTTCAGCATGTGTCCTGTTGCCTAGTAGGCACTGTGTCCACCATGGGCACTGATAAGTTCTTCCATGCGTGATAGCATCGACGCGTATAAGGCGCGAATGCCGTTCTGGGGTATAGCCATCCATGCTTCATTCACCTGGTTCCACGGTTCATATTTGGTGGTTGGCACTAGGTCACAGCGCCGCACCCGTCGTTTCACCATATCCCACACAATTTCAATTGGCGACAAGTCCGGTAATTGGGTGAGCCAGGGCAACAGTCTGACATCCTGTGACATCCCCGGTGACGTTGTTCCATACACCATTGAACTCTAACATGTTTATGCACATTAGTCAAAGGTAGGCGGAGAGGTGGGCGACGTACCGGTATCCCAGACCGTAACAAACGGTGACGGACCGTCACACCTGATAGTGTACAACGTGTTCCACTTTACCACTGTTGCCCCAGAGACGAGAAGGACGCAAATCTCTCCTGAAATGCCATTCGGATGAGGTGTCTATTTTCTCGGGATGTGGTCTGGGTGGTATGACCAGACCCATCTCGTCGTGTTTTACGGCCTTCTATGAACAATTCTGTATACCTCCATTGCACTGCCGACACAATTTGTCCCACACGAGCAGCAATTTCCCGGTTGGTTGCATCACGTTCTCTCATGCCAATAATGCGCAATCTTTCAAACTCACTCATTTGACGGTATGGTTCTCGCATACTTCTGCGAGGCACCCTGCACGTCTGCTCAAGTCACGCTGATACATTACCTTCGGTTTATAGCAACAACGAGAGCCACAGGCGCATTTTACCAGTCGGTATCGATGTGGACCTTGAACCTGAAGGCTGACATACTTCAAATGCTGATCATTCCTTCAGAACATACAGTAGTAGGGGAACATTGAATATGTACTTCCTATCTCTAGTCTTTCAAGGTGTTCTGTGTTATTATGTACATGCGTTGTACCTAATTTCCTGCGGTCGTTTGTCACAGGTTCCAGGTCTAGAGTTCATCTTTGTAAAAGTTGAACCAAACCTGGCTGTTTAGAAATAATTGTTTTGAATGTTCCGAGCATGCGTGTAATGTTGAAAAATTACCCCGTAGAAACCTATTAAATTGAACATCTCACTGACTCTTTTTGAAATATATTGTTCCAATTTTGTTAAAATATGAACATTATATTACGTTGTCCTTATTTGGTGAATTCTTTCTAGGAAGTTGAAGTTGTTGTTTTGTTGCTGTTGTTTGGGTAATCAGTCCATAGATTGGTTTGATGCAGCCCACCATGTCATCCTATCCTGAGCTAATCGTTTCATTTCTACGTAACTACCACATCCGACATCTCGAATAAGTCATATTCATACCTTGGTCTACCCCTACCGTTCTTACCGCCTACACTTCCCTCAAAAACCAACTGAACAAGTCTTGGGTATCTTAAGATGTGTTATATCATTCTATCTCTTCTTCTGCTCAAATTTTGTCAAATTGTTCTCTTGTTACATATTCGATTTAGTACCTTTACATTCGTCATTCGATCTGTCCATCCCACCTTCAGCGACCTTCTGTAACACAACAAATCAAAATTTTCTATTCTCTTTCTTTCTGAGATAGTTATTTTCCAGGTTACACTTCCACACAGTGCCATGCTCCAGACGAAAGTCTTCAAACACATATTTCTAATTCCTTTATCATTGAACGATGTGAGCAAATTTCTTAATAAAGGCCTTGTTGCTTGTGCTAGTTTGCATTTAATGTCCTCCTTACTTCTGCCATCATTAATTATTATCCTAGTAACAATATTTATCTTCTTCCTTTAAGACTTCATTTCCTAATCTAATACGAGCCATTTCAAATACTGAATTTCTATAATTCTTTTACATCAAATAATGCGGAAACTTGCTTAAAAACAAGGCAGTATTTTACCAGTACGTTTTCATATCACGAAAAGTAGACTTCTTGTTATCGTGCTCTCTTTTTTACACTACGTATTCAGCCCACAAGTGTATTTACTAAAGAATTTTTCAGGTGAGATAGTGCTAAGGGAGAAATTTAATATTTCATTTTTTGCTCGGCATAAATGCAGACTGATATGTAATAGCAACTCTGGCTCGGTGAGGAAAGCAACGGGTAACTACCTCACTCCTCATTTCTCTAGTACGCCTCTTCAGTGATGCCTAGGCCATCTATGACAGCTGATTGCAGAACTGTTGAGGATCCCACCAGCGGCATCGCTGACGGGCTAAACACACATATACATACACTTCTTCCAGAAACAATATTGAACCTAAAATGTATAATACTCGTTGTGGGTATCAAAATATTTTGTATCTTCATGGAGTGTGATTTCTATATTCATTATAATTAACTCTGAAAATTATTAAATGAGTGGAAAATTATATAACATGCCCTCATTTTTGAGTGATTATACAAGCTAATTCTGAAGCCTGCATCTATATATATATGAATGTTTGTATGTATTGTCCCCTTCGAATTGGCGATCTCTAGAATATTTACGACAAGTTAACATTTTTGTTCGTCGGGAGCTGTATTTGTCATTTGGGAAGCAGTGAGAGAGCTCCAAATCCGTTTTTTTTCATTCAGAGGGGCGATGTATTGATCCATCTTCGACTGAGTGCAAGGTAGATCACATGACGAGCCTGTGTTTCTAGCCTGTCACGCGCGGACGACCTGCACTGCGAGCAAGCTTCGAGAACAGTCGTAGCCAATTATAAGAGACCCCTTGAATAATGATCGTCTTCAAAAAATACACACCTCCCCAGCCAAGACTATAAAAAGACATGTTCAAAGTAAATCATTCTCTACTCTACTCTGGTTTACTCTGCGCTACTCTACTGTTCATCGTAACGACGTGGAAGGAGTACCTTGCCGTGCAAGCAGACATCCGTTCTGCCGAATTTAGTGAAGTTTATTAACAACACCTTGCCGGCCCCGTGGTGTAGGAGTAGCGTGCCTGCCTCTTACCCGGAGGCTCCGGGTTCGATTCCCGGCCAGGACAGGGATTTTTACCTGGACCTGAGGGTTGGTTTGAGGTCCACTCAGCCTACGTGATTAGAATTGAGGAGCTATCTGACGGTGAGATAGCAGCCCCGGTCTAGAAAGCCAGGAATAACGGCCGAGAGGATTCGTCGTGCTGACCACACGACACCTCGTAATCTGCAGGCCTTCTGGTTGAGCAGCGGTCGCTTGGTAGGCCAAGGCCCTTGAAGGGCTGTAGTGCCATGGGGTTTGGTTTGGTTTGGTTTGGTTTGGTTTGGTTTGGTTTGGTTTGGTTTGGTTTGGTTTGGTTTGGTTTGGTTTGGTTTGGTTTGGATTGGTTTGGGTTGGTTTGGTTTGGTTTATTAACAACTCTTATGGAGTGAATTCCAACTTAAGAGATCCAAGTTAAGTGTATTTATCCAGGAGAACATTCAGTAATTCTGCGTGTGTGAGCATATCTTAATATTTGTCGTCTTAGTTACAGCCCACACTTCCGGAACGCGACGTAATTTATCCCAGTGATTGCTGTGTACATCAAGATGGATTACTCCTCTACTCTATTCCTTACTTAGAACTAAGGTTGATATGTTTATCCAAAATCTCCTGTGCTCTGCATACGATATTGTTGTACTTACTGAGACTTCTCTATCAAATAGTATATATGATAGTGAATTATTTGACAGTAGATATTTAGTGTTCAGAAATGACAGAGATCCTTTAGTATCTGGTAAGGAGCGGGGTGGGGGAGTTTTGATAGCCGTCAAAAAGAGTTTCAAGGCGAAACTATTATCCAAGTACTCTAAACAGTATTGTGAATCACTTACTATTTGTATCTCAAATAATAACAGGAAGTTATTCATAAATGTTGTATACATTACTCCAGCATCATCTTTAACAGTTTATCAGGACTACTTTGGTTATTTAGAAAGCACTGACAATCTTATGATTTCGGATTGCGTTATCGTGGATGATTTCAATCTTCCTGAAATTAATGGTACTGGTTATTCATTTACAGAAGGAGCTGTGACTAGTAAAAGATTGGGTCAATTGAGATCATATTTAGGTTTAACGTCGTACAATAATATTCTTAATTACAATTTTAGGACGCTGGATCTTGTACTGGCCAATTTCATAGTTGACGTGAAACGTGAGGAATTTGCTCTTGTGCCTGAAGATTTACATCATCCCCCACTATGTTTATCGTTACCTCCAGTAAAGAGGTGTTCATTACCAAAAAATATAAATCGAGAATACTATGATTTCAAGAAAGCGGATTTTCTACAACTGTATTACGAGTTAAGAGATATTGATTGGAACACGTTGTAAAAGTATCAGAATGTGGATGAGGCTGTGGATTTCCTTTACTCGTCAATATATAGATGTTGATATATTATATGTCAGCGAGATATCTGGTTGAAGAAGTGAAAAATGCTATTAATGGTAAACTAAAGCCTAAAAGATCGAGTGGTCCTGATGGCATACCTCCATATATAATTAGAGCTTGTGCCGATTTATTGGCTAATCAATTAACTTTCATTCTTAACCTTTCTATTCGCACTTCATCCTTTCCTCAAAAATGGAAAGTCGCTAAAGTTACGCCCATTTTTAAGACAGGCAGTTTTGTAACCATATCTAATTATCGTCCAATGTGTATTATTAATGCCGTAACTAAGGTGTATGAACATATATTGCACCATAAGATTTATAACCATGTTAAGATTGCTCTGTCAGAATTTCAACATGGATTTGTACCCAACAGATCAGTTATCACCAATCTTTTGGGCTATACTCAAAGTTTGTATGATACCATAAATAGCAACGGAAGGACTGATGTTGTTTAAATGGATTTGGAAAAAGCATTCGATAAAGTCGACCATGGAATTTTAATTACAAAAATGTATAAATTTGTTTTTTGTAAACAGTTGTTGCAGTTAATGTGTTCATATTTAAAAAACCGACAGCAGTTTGTTTATTTTAACAATGGAATTTCAGATAATTTTATCAGTCCTTATGGTGTTCCGCAAGGTTCAAATCTTGGACCTCTATTGTTTTTAATTCTAATTAATGATTTACCAGACAATATTTGCCAGTCTAACTGTTTACTTTTTGCAGATGATTTGAAACTTTACAAATACATTAGCGACCACCACGACCAAGACGAGTTGCAAAAGGACATTAATAATGTCATTTCTTGGTGTGACGTTAATAAGTTTTCTTTGAATGTTAGTAAATGTAAATACATGACCTTTACCAGGAGGAAGAAATTTGAAGTGTCAGCCTATCATATACAGGGGGAAAATTGGATAGGGTTTTAACGTTTAAGGATCTTGGTATAATTTTTGACAATAAGCTAACGCTCAATAATCATATCAATACAATAACAAAGAATGCTAACCGAATGCTAGGATTTTTGATAAGAACATCGAGATCATTTACTCAGCCCTCTGTACTGAATACATTCTATATTACCTTGGTACGGAGCATGCTGGAATATTCTGTAATAATCTGGAGCCCGTACACAAAGCAACAAGTGAAGGCTATTGAAATTGTACAAAACAATTTCCTACGTTACCTTTATTTCAAAACTTTTAATACTTTTTGCCATTTCGAAACATCAACCAATTTATTAAGGAATATATTTAAATTTACTTCATTGAAAACTAGACGGTCCCTAATTTCTATACAAATACTAAGAAAAATTGTAATAGGACGATTTTTAAAGGCAGTAAAAGCCTAATTTTGTTTGTTGATTTTCATTCCAGAGCAGTAATGCTGGAAGACGAGAAGTACATTTGGTTACAAAATGCTACTGGAGAATGAGATATTATGAAAGTTTGCTATAAGAAATCCAGCAAGGATATTTTATGTTATAAATGCTTGTGTTAATAAACGTAAGAGTGTTGTTTTTAAAAATTTATTTTATTTTGCTTGGTCGTCAACCCCTTTACCCTTATGTGCCTCTAGAAAACGGAAAGCCAGGAACGAACGGTCTACCTCGGGATCTTTCGCTCACTGCCTGGGAATAGCGAGGCAATATTGGGGGCAGTATGTATGTAAATGACACATCTCCTCCTAAACCACTCGAACAAAATCAAAGAAATTTGGTACACTCATAACTTACTATCTGGAGACGAGCACTGTGGGGGTAAGCCATCCCTAACTCCCTTAGGGGTGGGGGATCAGGGGGGTTATATATAAAATTAATAGAAAATAGTGTTGAATACATAGTTTCCGGGTTCGCTGGCATGAATAGTGACACGCCGGATTTTTTAAAAGTCCAAGTCAGCTCCCTTCGTGAAGGGGGTTGAAGGGGATTTATATATAAAAATAATCGATAATAGCGTCGAATCGATTGATTTGGGGGTCGCTGAGATAAATAGTAACACTCCGGAAATTTTTAAAGTCCAACTTCAGCCCCCTTTGGGGTGGGGGCGAGGTGTTAGTGATATATGAAAATCGAAAATTATTTCGAATCCATACTTTCCGGGCTTGCTGAGATAAATAGTGTCACTCAAGATATTTTAAAGTGGGGTGGGAGGCATACAAATATCACCTACTATCTGGAAAATATACTGTGGGGGCACGACGACCCTTAGGGAAGGGGTTCAAATATAACATATATTAATAAATGGAAGTCAGTTTGGAACGATCAATATACGTAGTACACTGTACTGTATATATAAGTTAAGGTATACAAATTAACATTGACGTGAATTAATGAGACACTTCTAGACATCCTAGAAACTTAAAACTTGGTACCAAAGAAGCTGATGACTTCAGGATCCCTAGAAAAATAGAAAATTTTCAAAATACTTTGAGGGGCCTCACTGGGAGTCTCAAATTTTGGGCTCATCAAAAGAACGCATTCGGATATATTTATCCTAAACGATAACCTATAGGTTTCATGGGTTTAAATGTTTCCTGAAAGTCCTAATTCTTATGTCACCATAGCAAGATGGCGGCATAATCTGCCAGACGAGCTAGAAAATTTAAATTTAGCTAAATTATAGCTTTTAGCCCGTAACCGACGGAAAAATTACGAGATGTTTAAAATATTTATTTTTTACCCCCTAAAATATCGAAATATGGAGGCAATTTTAAAGACGGTGCAGACCTTCCTTTTGAGGTATTTGGTGGCTAAACGGTAAGTCGTATCACAAAACGGATGGCACATTCTCGGTTCAATTTGGAGTGATCTACAACTTTGGTCCTACGCCTTTTTGTCGTATCTTTATCCCTTAAACGTTAAATTTGGCTCTATTTCTGGATTGTACGTATTTTTTGCAATGTTTAGACGTATAATTGGTAGTTTGATTCACTTATCCGAAAGATAGGATCATCAACTTCTACGTGAACCTTGGCCCACGCAGTAGCTATATGTGTACCAAATTCTATGTGTGTAGCTGTCATATATGTGTTCGAAAAGTAATTCACTGTGAGAAAACCTTACCAACCTTACCTCACTGTATTCAACCTTTCTAACTTAATCTTACCTACAAATACATGAGATACGAGAACATATCATAGGAACAGCCATTTAGACTGTTATGTATGGCGTCTTTTTGTAGCCCTACAGTCCTTTTGTCGATATGATGCACGGGTACATTTGGTAGTTTAATATAAACGTTGGTGTTATTGCTCACCCTTCTTAGTAAAATGAGAACTGAACTGAGAATACTTAGGCTAACCTTCAGTGTTGCTCTGCGCATTAGATATATTTCAAGAATGCAACGCACTTATGTGTTTGCGTTTGAAATGTCAAGAATAAACATTTTACACAACAATTCCACAACCAAAAGTTCTTACAACATGTTAAAGAATGAATAATAAAGTTCTTCAAGTGGTACTGAATGCTACGAGGAAAGTGGCCGGAGATAATTGAAGAAAATTTCAGAAAGTTTGTCTAAATGTTGCAATCAACTTTTCAACTTTCAAGATTTATTAATAGGAAACTGATTCAAAGACATTAAGGGGAGTCGGAAACTAAAAAATTCAAAAATGACTTTTTCAAAATGTTGCCTCAATCAATTATTTGGATTCTGCTTATTAAAATGGTGTATAATTTATTTTAATACGACACATGGAAGCATTTTTAAGAAACATTTTACAAATCAATGCAAAGTGTCAAATTGCGCAACTTAGACATGTTTCTTTTTGAAAATATAAATATCTGGAACCCTTTAATCTAGAAGGCTCTAGTTTTCAGTGTTCTATTCCTGAATGTTATGCGCAGAGGTTTCCGGTACTGCCATAACAAACTTTTCATTAGTTTAGATTAAATAGAGTTGGATTTTAGGCACTGTTGTGGGTAAATGTGTGAGTGAACATTTTGTTTTACTTTGAAATCATATTCTGGAAAATGTCTTTTCTCACATGTTTGACCCATTATCTCAGACACTACACTAGATAGGTAGTTCATTGTTTGCAGAGAGTCACCTTGCGCCATGATACAGCTACTGAACCAGATAAAAGCACTTCACGTATACAGTTTCTGATTTACCTACATTTTTAATGACATTTTTTGTTAAAATTTTGGAACTTATTAAACAGATTCATAACTTTACAATCGTTTGCTCGAACCATTCCATCCTAGTTCAGTTGTTATGAAAATGTTATAAATACATGTAGTAAAAATATCAAAGCTCTAAATTTAATGCTTTCTGAGATAACGGGGCATATTTTCTGTCAAATTAACATTATCAAGATAGAGCTTTCCAACTTCAATAACGTTTGTCTGTTGTAATACAGTAATTTACCACTGATCAGCGTTTTCTGCTCTAGTCTAAGTGGCAGATTTCACATAAATTGTTTATCTAATCTCTTCTTCAATGATTTCAGAGATTTATTGAACATCCTCCTTGGGAAATCATGTATATCCGTAAAATCCACTTCCTATAAACGAATAGTGTCCTCTTCAGTTTCAACTCTTCGTTCTTTTGCTATTTTTAAAAATCTAGCAAGCTTATTTGTCCATTCCACGCCATCTCACTGACAGCTCCAAGCCTACCACATAGTCGAGTTGTACGTCTTCTTACTCCCAGATCGTTCCAGCCCAATCAAAGTAACATTCTCGTAATGCTACTCTTTTGTCGCAAATCACACAGAACAAGTCGTGCTGACATCCGTAGGAACATTTCCAATTTCAGAATCAAGCAATCCTTGTGGAGGTCCCACACACTGGAACCATACTCTAATTCTTAGTATAACCGCTAAATAACCTACCCTCATAACCATACGAAGAAAAGTCTAACTCTAATTTACAACCCCGTTCGTGTGATTACACCAGTGAAGATTTTTCCTTATTTTGAAACCTAGACACTGATGTGACGACTGATTTTCGTCCCTCTGTTCTCTAACCCTTGTTATAAACGAACGACAGCGGTGCCTCGCCCAAGTAAAAGGGTATTTCCAATACGTAATACATAACGCTACGGCCTGAAGATAGTTAATCTACACCACAACATGCTTCATGACAGAGTGAAACGGAGATAGCGGAACAGCATAGCGGATTCTACACCACAAGACGGGAAAGACCTTAGTGACTATGGTGATTGTCCATTGATTGCTCTGACCCAACAATGACTGGAGACCTATCACGTATAAACAGTATCATCTCTACGTAATTTTTCTTTTTTTTGCAAGTTGCTTTACGTCGCACCGACATTGATAGGTCTTAAGGCGACGGTGAGACAGGAAGGAGTTATGAGTGGGAAGGAAGCGGCTGTGGCCTTAATTAAGGTACAACTCAAGCATTTGCCTCGTGTGAAAATTGGAAAAAAATGGAAAACCATCTTAAGGGCTTCCGGCAGTGGGGTTCGAACCCACTATCTCCCGAATACTGGATACCGGCCGCAATTAAGCGACTGCACCTGGGTACGTAATTATTACAGTTTACATCTACCTCCAAACAGTGTGCCATATTTACGTCTTGGCCGTACATTTCCTTCCAAAATTACATTATTTTCCGTATGAAACACAGCAGTTGATTTATTATACAAATGATATAAGCTTATTGGGGATTTGTCTTGTAAGGCAAACAAGGCGAAATTCTTTGTTTCGCGTATTCAGAAGAAAATCTCGACTGTTCACGAAGAAGACTTCTTCAAGTTATATCATGTCTACAATAACGAGCCGTGAAAATATCAATCTAAGAATTTTTGTTATTTATTTATTTATTTATTTATTTATTTATTTATTTATTTATTTATTTATTTATTTATTTATTTATTTATTTATTTATTTACCTCTATAAGATGCTGTCGAAAAAATCGCAGGTTTCCAGCGTGTTTTACGACACCGCGTAAACAGGCAACGTAATTACTTATTTCGTATATTTCTCGTTTTAAAAGAGACTATATAATAGTTTAAATAAAATGCGTACACCATCACAGTACAGTATTACATCTTCCTGGTATCCCGGCTGCGGTATTTGAATCACAATTTTTAAATATCGTGCTTAACGTAGACGATGGAATTCCTAATGTATCAAAGAGCTGTTTCTGGTTAATACTACCGACTTCGTCTTTCATTCGTAAAATTTCTGATTAATCCGAAAAGAAAAGTCCTTAACTTATCAGAATTACTCGATACGATTTAATTTCTAAAGGAGCATGATTTTGTTTTGGTGATTTACGGCAAAAGAGTGATGGCACGAAAATATTGCAAATTTTTCGCTGGGAGGACTTGGGAGTAAGGAGATAACGTATCCGACTAAACATTGTGTTCCAAGCTGTCAGTGGAGAGATGACTTGAAATGACATTAACAGATGAATAATCTTGAGTGGAGCTTTCAAATGTGGGAAATATTATGAAAAAAAATTGGAGTTCAAGAGGACAAATTGGGACAAATTCTCATTTATTGGAAGAAGAGAATGTATCAAGGAAAATGTTAGAAAAATTTCCACGTTCTCTGAAATCATTTAAGGAAGGACTAAGTTAACATCTGTCCGTCCCCGTGGTGTAGTGGGCAACGCGTCCGCCTCTCACCCAGCGGCTCCGGGTCCGATTTCCGGCCGGGTCAGGGGTTTTTAATTGTAAAATATTAATTTCCCTGGCCTGGGGACTGGGTCCTTAACGTTTATTTCCTCACATTCAACACTTTACACTTCCGCAATTACAATTACACGCAGGTTCATATCATATGCTGCAAGTAGTGGCAAAAGATCTATAGAGGTCGACGCCACGAACAAACTCATAGGGAATTTTCCCCCGGGGTGAAAGCCCTTAACGCAGATCAGTTATGATTTATTGATGACTTATTCCTTTTCACATTAAAATTCGCAGGTCAGCTTCAATACAATGAACACAATATTGGAAGGCAATCTTAGAACTGCCCAGGTAAACCATTAAGGCTTCTTCTCTCACTTCATTGTCCATGATTTTTACAATGGCATGCAACCATTTGTTTGTATTAAATCCTACATTGGCCTCGACTCGCCTCTACAGAATTAGTCCGTCAGTACAATTCACACTGATTGCAAGGTTGGACTGTCAACATTCTCTAAATAGCCTTAAGCTCCATGTAAAATTTACAGTTCTCTTCAGGTCTGTAAGGGAGTAGCATTTTCCATTTTTGTCTGAACTTTGCTAAAAGTTAACCGAATAATGTTCCCTGAAGGAGTATCTTAAACGGGAGTGAAGTGCATAGCAGAAGGCGATGGTACAGCAATCTGAAAATACTCCAACCTGTCAGGCACATGAGCATATGTAATTCTTCGTACTGAATTCCGAGCGTTCATATAGCAAACATTTTGGATTCCGGCTAATAGTTTGTTATTCCAGCAGACGCGCATTTCAGTTTCGCACAGATTGAAGACAGTCTGAAGAATTTGAGGATTGTTTGCTGGTTTCTACATTGAGCCTTATAAATGTACCGTATATATTTTCTGTTATTGTTGAAATATAAACATTGCTTGACCGTAGTATAATAATAAAAATCGTGTAATTAACATACGTAATCTCTTAAGTACTTGTAATAATTATAGTACCGTCGATTGACAACAATTCCACGATAAAAGTATACGTTCACTGCAAATGTAAGTATGCCTACAGTACTACGATAAATGTTTAATTACATGTTATGATAAGTTACTGGCACCAGTGCTTTTAAAAACATGAGTAGAATCACTCAAAAAAATTTGATATTATTCAGTAGCGTATGGTAATTAATATTTGAACAAACGCGGCAATGGATAAATACTATTTGCCGCAGGACTCAAATTGCCGCTTATGACCTCAACCAAACGCATCAAAGTATATTTGTGTAGCCTAAAATTATCTTTCAATTCACACTCATTATACGTCATGAGAGCATTAGGCCGACGATGATAATAATCATAGTTGTTCTGGAACGTTAACCATATCTAGAACTTTTTCGTAGAAAGATGATGGTAATTTAGGGCCCGGATGTTTATGCAGTAATAGGTTAGAATGCAAAATTACTGAAGCGAGTAATAAGTACAGTCTACGCGCACGACTGTAATGCTATGAGGTATGCATAAACATTAGGGGTTCGGCCCATTAGAACCCTTATAATTCATGTTACTCACACTACATTACATTAGAGCGGGCTAGTCGACATTTCCTACTAAGTAATTTTGTTACTAAGTAATTTTGTTAGTAGGAAATGTAGAAAAGCCCCCTCTAACGTAATGCAGTGGGAGTAACATAAACTCTAGGGGTTCTAATGGGCCGAACCCCTAATGTTTAGGCAAACCTCATAGCAATTTTGTCGTGCGGGTAGACACTAAATATTACTTGCTTCAGTAAGTTTGCATTCTAACTATTACTGTATAAACATCCGGGCCCTAAGATAATGCACAAAAACAATAATATTAACTGCCGATATATAGTACGGTACTGCGCATGCGCTCGCCAAAATAACAAATAGATATCTCTTGTTCAGGCCCTCTAATGAGGCAATAGCTTTTATCATTCTGCGCAGCCAAAAACCTTGAATGTGGAAGAGCGCCGTTGAACCTCTGGAAATAAACAGTAGATGGATATGTTTTAGAGTAAACTTTGAGCCCAGTCTCACGGACCCGATATTCCACTTACAGTCGCGGGTAAGTTTCAGCGATGGTCACTTAGTTATCCACTTACCACACAACAGAAACGTACTGAAAATTGAAACCAGCAAGTTATGGCAAGTAGCGGGTCACGTCCCAGCGGGTAATGGCTAACTACTCCAAATATTGTTGGTAATAGGGCAGGAAGTTAGTTATTCACAACTTGAGCAGCGGTCGTGACACACGCCTGGAGGACTCTCTAGGGAGCTACCAACATGACAGACTCGGAAATGTACCGAATGATAAGAGAAAGACTATATCATATACCGAGTAGAGCTACACTGCACAGTGTGACAAAGCCATCTCTAATTTTTGTCTTATCTTGAAATTCTACATCAAGCGGAGAAGACTAAATTGGTTTATCTGCGTGATAATATTGCATGATTTTTGGGACAGAGATAAGTTCAAAGACCGCAACTTGAAATGTTGCTTTGCTGCAATAATTTAAAGTAGCGACTTGGCTACTTTGTTGGCTAACATTTCGCAAAATGCTAAATAATCTCCTTCTTCTTCTTCTTCTCCTGCTTCTTCTGTTTCCTGTGCTACATCTGCTGAGTGATCGTTGGAGATCTTTCCCTACCGACTGATGCTCAAAAGAGCTCAGTTCGAAGGTAGATTTTCCATACCAGTTCCTCTGGTTTTTTATTCAGGACATTGTTTCTTTATTGGAACCTCGTTTGATTTGAATCTTACCTAGCATGATGATATGCAATAGACTGTATTTCTCTGGGTGGTACATGACGTGGACAAAGTATTCCTGCCACCCATTTTTCACATTCCTTACTATTTCTGTCGTCTTCTCTCGCAACAGCACTTCAACATTTCTCACATCAGCTTACGCTTACGCTTAATACTCATCAGTAATTCCTATATTCGTACGGAACAGTCAACATACAATACGTTTCAGAAAAACAAAAACGGTTATGTGATTACGTCGCGGAAAACGTTCAATGCGTTATTGTGAGGTTAAACCACTAGCAAAAAACAAAGCAAAAACAAAACCAACCAGATGTTCCTCCCCGTTTACCATCACACAAATTGCCTGTTGTCTGTCTCCCAAAAGTGTCGAGGTCTTTTTGTAGTCACTTACATTTTGTAACTCCTTTACTACTCTGCACAGTGTAGCATCATCCGCAAAATCCTTAATTGTGATTCTAGTTCCTTTTTCATATAATTTACAATCTGTATATAATAAAATATGAATTACTTATTTAGAGTATGATGCAATAACGAAAAGAATACAGATCCATAAGTACATCAACAGAAATGTTCTGTCTCACACAACTGAGAGATTAGATTTGTACAGCTAAACTCTTCATCCAATCCACCACTGCAGGAGTAGATGAGTTTAGGGCCTCTAGACTTACAGGGAAGGCACGGAGGGGACAATCCAGCACTACGTGTTCCATTGGTTGTGGAATGTATGCGCTCTCTATCCAACCCCACTTCGGAAGACCAGAACGTCCAATCTGCCTTGCGAAACACATCTCCTAATCGTTAGAAGATCAGAAAATTCTTAAAGTTTACTAATCCTCTGAGTTCGATCGTTGCCCTAGAACGACGGGGGTCGGTCACTTTGACAGCTAAGATAATTCTGGACACGATTTCCCTTAAATGGCTAATTCCAGTCGATTGAATATAATGACATTTCTGAAGTTTATTACTTTGTTAAGCACACAAAATACAGTATGTATTTTTAATGTTTTATTGCAACTAAATAAATTAACGTTTTGTTTACAGGGAAGGATACCCAACTGTTGTTTCGCACATTTTGAATATATACAGTGTGTTGAATAGACAATATCGAAATATGCATACCATGTAAATTACAGATGCTATGGGCAAGAAACAAACGAGCTACGAGCTGCCAGATACAGACTATGAGTACACATATAGACAGGAATCCTCGTGCAGATTAGTCCAAACGAGGATGAATATTGTAGATGGGTGAACGAATGCATTCAATAACGTTTATATAATGCAAATAAAATAAAATAAAATACATTACGCACCCATTGCAGTTCAAGTTCAGTATACACGAAGGTAATCCGTAGTCTAGACATAAACATCTTTCACAGTGAGTACATAGAATGAAGGCAAGCTGAACACAATCAAGTTTGAAACAATTTTTTTTTTCCAAACCACTCTCCAAACAGTATTCGGAAGGTGTCTGAAATGATCCTGGATGTTCATCGATGTAACCATATCTGAAGAAAACAAATCGGATCAATTGTTTGAACCTATTTGCAGGAAATTGGAAGTGCACACAAAAATGAATGCGAAAAAATTGTTCTCCTTGCCACAATTTAACTGTGGAATATAACACTATCGGATCAGTGGTGAACTGTATCATACTTTTCAATGTACGGAAAATCAAAACGTCCACTTTTTGTAACAATCCAGTACATTACGAAGGGATCAGCTTCTTGTGAAGTTGAACATTTTCTGGAACTGTCTCATAGTATAGAGCTGTCCATGAATCAACCAAAAGAAAAATTCCACCTCTGCCGTGTAAATCCGGCCATAACACCTGTTCCAGGGACACTTTCAAATCCCGTTTTGTCTTGGTTGGTGATTGCTAGCACTTGCTTTCACATTGGGAAGTTCAAGCGCCATGCTTGCTGGAAATTTCGCACTAGGTTCCGAGACAAGAACACTCATACGTGGAAGAAGGGTGCCATCCATTACAATAACAGGCATTATCATATATGAATGGATCGTTGCTGCATCTGAACCCACGGTAGCATGAGTCGTCTTTGCTTCCTTAACGGAAAGAGTTCTTCCAGATCGGAACTCTTTACAAGATCTTGACTGATCTGCATTAATCATCTGCTCTGGTGTAAAATTATACTCATCAATGAAACCCCTTACTTCCATAACAAAACCTAGTAGCTTTCTCTTTTACATCAGCGGAATCCGCAACAAATCTGCTACCAACTTCATGCGTGATCTTGAGAGAAACAATATTGTTTTTCCTCTTCAACCACTGCAGCCATTATTTGGAAGCTTTGAATGTTAAGGTGTTCTTTGGATCAATTTTGTGCTTTACAATCGCCCAGATTCGTAGCGTTCGGTTCTGCTTAATTCCATGTTGATTTCGCATTGCAATGAATTATTCACTTACCTCGTTATGTACTATTTCATGTAGCATCTTCCTGTTTCTACCATGTCATATCAGCCTATTTTCGAAGTTCTGCAAAATTGTCTTGTTTTTATTTGTCTTTTTCTGCCATTACGGTAGTGAATTTGACTCTAAGAGACATGTCTAGGGCTACTCCAGGAGGTCACCATTGTGAATGATCATTTCCTCTTGGCTTTTTCATCCAGATATTTGTAGCTATCAGCCAAGTAACCTTCAGGAAATTTTGTTCTATTCTTCTTTGGTGGTGATGGGTAATACGAGGAACCACTGCTCTTGTCACTGCCACATAATGCTGGACCACTTCCTCAAGTCGTCTCAACTCCTAGCAGTATTGCGGGAACAAAATCACTTTCAATATCATCTTCATTTAACATGAGAATTCTTTACTCTTCAACAAGAACGCCTACATCAAGTAGCTGTATTCTAATCTGTTTGGAAACTATGTGATCTACCCTAGTTGTCTTTCCCTCCGAAATACCGAAGAAATCCACTAAGAATTTAACGACCATAGCTGATTTCATTTTGTAACAGCCTTTGCATACGATAGGTCACATTCTCCTCTAATACACAACTATCAGACCAGTTCTGCGTCAAATCGTTTCTTTGCGCTCCATACTACCCCCCCCCCCCCGCCTGCTCCCACTTCCGTGTTCCATAGCACGTCAAATTGTTCCAAGTTGCAGCTCTTATTGTTTTAGTGTACGCAAGAGGAACCGAGCACTGATCTTCGTTAGATGTGAACGACGTGTGGTCAAAGGCCTCAAGTATTTGCCAAAACCATGCCGTGTGACCATTTCAGGGAAATTTTTAGATTCCCCCAGTTTGACAGAGGAACAACGCATTAAACTCGGCGTACCAACGATAAATTTGCCCTAGCTTTTGATTTATGGTTTCCTTTTTGTTGAGGACTCTCAGCTGTGCTCTACAGGTGGTGAATACATCACAACTGATGAACAACTCTTACCATGTAAAGGGCGTTGTAAGTTCATCCAATACACGGTGAAAAAGCCTGATCATTTCGGAGTGAATGTCTGGTTTTCTGTATATATTCAAACAATATTTCTTGAATGGTTTCATGTACTTGGGAAAAGATGATTTAAGGGACACAAGTACCTAAGAAACTTAGCGAGTATGTGGTTTTGAAGTTCATCGATCCGTTTCTTTGTAAACAGAGACCAATGTGTCACCTATCGTTGGTACCATGCAACCAAATCACCGAGAACTTCCTCTAATGCGCAAAGACACAAGTGGGGAACACATTTTGTTAATGATATTATTCAACTAACAAAAACTCTTTATATTCAACGATAAGAACAAAAGAAAAAATGTTTGCATCCTTAGCACGATACACAAGGACTTTGAAGTGGCTGACAGAGACAAAAACATCTAGTAACTGCGATATTTTACTACTCCACAAAGTGCGGAGTGGATATTCTTGACCAGATTAGCTACTTCTACACGACTCGATCTGCATGAGGACGAGCAGCATGTCATCATGTCGTGGCTTCAGCGACTGGGCGCAGATTTCATTCTTGCCTTGGTGTACTGTTGGAACAAGTGTTTGGCAAAGAACAGTTCCCTATTATTGTGTATTCTTATATCTCCCTGTAACGTTTGTCAAGAAGTTTTTCATTGTCGACTCAGTAAATGTAACCTTAAAGACTGTCAGTCTGCCGAAAACACATATAACATTATAACAAACATTATAACACTATACCATAACTGCAAAAAAGCATACTATTAAACAAAGAATGGCATGTTTAGTTCTACAATAACATCCTCAGATTCTGAGTGTTATATTCAGTGTTTTCGATACTTTTCGACCACAAGTAAGAAAAGTTTCACCGCACGAGGTCTTGTTACCTTATTTTCAACATGGATAATTTTTTCCGCTGAAGACTTATCTTAAATTAGCGTGGACAGTTTTGGGAAAATACACTATACAGAATAGGTGACACTTTGCGAGATATCGCAAAACATTGATTGACAACACACCTGGCTGGACGGCCTTGAAACTGTACATAGTAGTACACAATACACCATTAATTATGCCGAAAGTGTCAGGTTCCAAGTCGCCTTTAACTCAAAATTGGTTACAGAATTTTCCCGATTTCACATCAGATGATAAAAGTATATTATAAGGCCGTTTGCAACAAGAGGTGAGTGAAACATTTTTATATTTATCCCTAACGAGTTATTATGAATTTTTCAACATAAACATTGTATTTTAATTGATGCATATTTAAATACGTAAATTTGAAGGTACCTAAAAGTATTTTAGAACCTATTTGAGAGCCTATTTTAGGCAGCTAAATGTCATTTAAGCACCTAAAAATTCGAGGTCCAGTTATCATTATTGCATGTTTCTGTTGTAGTCGGAAGTGTAATGTGTTGTCTGAATATGAAGAGAAACGTGTTGGAACAAACAGAAACACTCAGTCCGCAAGCCATAAGAATTAATTAGACTCGACTAAAATCCCCAATCCGGCCGGGAATCGAATCCGGAACCTTCTGAACCGAAGGTCTCAACGCTGACCATTCAGCCAACGATTCAAACAAAACGAAATAGGCTCATTATTGAGTTTCATTATTTATATCAATTTTAACATGCAACATTTGTAGTGTCAGTCTCGCCGCTTGATGTTTGAAGTCGGGTGCGCCACTGTCAGAATGTCACTTAGTTTAACACAGGAGAATACGGAAGTGTCCGGTATCGTCTATAGTGTATTTGTTTTAGGTCGACAAAAAACGGACACCGTAACCTGGCAACCAGTATGCGTCGTATGGATGAAATAACGACGCCGTTTTTTTTGGACGGAAAGACATGTTTTGGAAGATGTTGCTATTGGACGCATTAGACTTATAAAGAAAGGCTTTTTATGAATTATTTTAACGGAGAAACAAAATATTAAAATTCTGAACTGAAGGAGAAAAAAATATTTATTGGACATAACATCATGCTCCCTGGACCAGTAGCACTTTCTATTATATTTTCTCGTAATGGCACATTTATTTCTTATTCGTTGCACTACCGTGACTTCGTGATTCCGGCCACCAAAATGGTTTCGTTTTATCATCCATTGTCTATCATTGTTTATGTTTTATTTTGTGCCCTAGGTTAGTGAAACCATGAATTTATAAGAAAATAATACTAAAGCGCAGTACTAGAAGTAGGTAATGGTCTCCGAGCAGTACGCAATAGTAATACATATTATACGCTATAAGATAAATATTTCTCAAAGAAACTACTAGAATTCAAAAGGAAGAGATGCTAAAGTGCAGTGCTAGAACTAGTTAATGATCCCATAAGTAACAAACTTTCGTATAGAATCATCAGTTTTTAGACAACTTGAGACTGATTGAAACCGTTTCGTCTTCTAAGCTTAAAACTTTAGCATGATTTAATGTTTCTCTGTATATCTAAAAAAAAAGTACATTTTGAATATACTATGTTCTTCTGAGTTGAATTGCTGGCCATGAGAACCCTAAAGTAAGCTGAAGATATAAATATGACTAGTTGATTTAATAGCTATGTAGAAATGTGACGTTCGGTCCACATTAAACTAATTTATTGCTACTTTTCTCTCTATCATATCTCCTACAGGAGTGGGTAAACGCACCCTTTATGTACTTATGGACGTAATGAAAAATAAACAGTTATGCTAAACGTGACCTGACTTCTAACCGCCTCCTACAGTACTGTATAGAATAATAAAACTAGGCTAGAATGCGTTGTATGAGTCAAACATAACATTTAACGTTAATTGGTTTTCATGTGAGACAAAAGTGCGCTGCTTAGCGCCCCATATCCATGCTAATGTAATTGGCTTCAACTCATCTGCCAAATTACTGTACCTTCTACTTGACTTCCACTCCACTGAAAGGTAAACCTTCTGAATCTTAGTATGGCTGTGAAGACGTAAAACAATGTGAGGTATCGGTGACACTCCTGAAACGTAATTTCGAAATGCTTAACAAGTACATGTATCTATATATTGTGTGAGACATACAGTATATATGAATTAAATTCAAATATTAAATGGCGTACTATATTTTGTAGCTTAGGAGCTGCTTGGTCGAGCTGATTAAGGCGTGCTTGGTTCACCCGGAAGGACGTGCTTTCGATTCCCCGTCAGGAAGTCGGAAAATTTAAGAAACGAGATTTCCACCAATCGTTGCAGGGTGTTTTATCTTTACAGTTTCTCGCCTGAAATGTGAATTATGTCTGTTTGATGAAGCAGAAAATGTGACTAGCCGGGAAGTACAAATCTTCTCCAATTGAACGAGTTTCATCTCCGACAGCACCGTGCTGATAGAAGCGTTCTCTGTCGATGCACCTCAGTAAATAGTGACCTGATATTTACTTCGGAGTCCCATACACAGTAGGGCTCACATTAAATTGACTGCTAGCTCCTGATTCATTATGATGGTGTAGTACTTCACTGTGATATGTCAGCCAGTCATCACGCACCTTCGTAAACTCAATTCACCTCTCACATCAGTCGGCTGCGGTACCGCAAAGACGTTGGTTCTCTTCAACGGGGCCATTTGTCCATTCACGATACTCCACCAGCACAGCAGTACGTGACATTTCGTAAACTGAGCTGTCTTAAGAACATTTCCACCTTAGCTCGAAAGCCGATATTTATTCCTTTCTTGTATTTCCAGGACCTGTGACGATAACAGGTGGTATTTGTGCTGACGTCCTATCGCATACCTTACGTACTCACCACTTCAGCTCATGATACGTTGTTATAATGCAACTTGATCCCCCTGTGGGTGTGGGTGGTAGAATAACAGCCATGGTATCCCATGCCTATCGTAAGAGACAGGGGCTATCAAATTGGGAGCCTGGCAACAACGGGGCCCTTAGCTGAGGCCTGGCATTGCTTCCACGTACTTATGCCAGGCTCCTCACTATCATGTCCGACCTCCTTTGGTCAACTCTTGTTCTTTTCCGACCCCGACGGTATTAGAGTACCCGACTCCTAGGGAGTCTTTCATTTTCACGTCCTGCGTGGCCCATTTCTTCCTTTGTCCGATACCTTCATGTTTCGAAGTGCCAGATACCTTCAATTTTTCTCTCTGATTAGTGTTATATAGAGGATGGTTGCCTGGTTGTACTTCTTCTTAAATCAATAATCACCACCACGGCCACCCAACGGTGAAACTTCGTTCAATATATTAGTATTTCGCTCAAAGTAAAGTATGTATCCAGTAGCGGTATGGACATTGGAAGACACTTAACAGATTAAGATCTGGAGTGACACGTTGTAAAACCAACCTGAAAAGATTTGTGTGAGTGTGGTGAAAAGCAAGATGAAGGACACCTTCTCATCTGTAGAAATCTGCCTAAACCATGTAGTATGAAGGATTTGGTGGAAGCCAATGAATGTGCCATCTCGGCGGTTGAATACTGGAAAAACAAAGTGTAAATAGAGTAGTTGTAAATATATTGTAGTAATTTCGGACACGGATAAATAAAAAGTAGCGGTACATGAGTTGCCAACTTTATTTGTTGATTTCCTCTCGTACTTTCTACGATAAAGGCTCAACGATTTGGCTTCACGGTGAATCGGCCAATGAATACCATTATATATTTACCAAGCTTGAAACCCAGCACAACCGCGGGTCTTATTGACATCAGAGCTGAGCAGTTATAGAACTTCGGTCCTAAAGCTTCTGAATGGTTGCTATTTCGTTTCAACGCCTAGGTTAATACTCGTACATTGAAGATCCCTAACTATGGAGGAAAGTTCGTGTCGTCGCTCAGTTAAAATTAGGGAAGAAGACCAACAATCCAAAGAATTATCGACCTATATCACTCTTCTGCAGTACCTTAAAGCTCCTTAAAACAATGAAAATAAATATAATCTATAGTCACATTCATTAAAAACTTATTCCTCAACAAGCTGACTTTAGATATGGGAAATTCTCCTGTGGTTAAATATTAAACCCTGTCCAACACAATAGAAGACTTTTTTTTTGAGTAAGGAAAGATTAGAGGCCTTGTTCTTGCTGAATTAACCGCTGCCTGCGAAACAGTTAACAAACTAAACTACTGCAGAAGACAATGAGTTGATATCTACAATTGGCACGTTTCTCCAGAATCTCATATTATACGCCAATCTCTTTGAGAAAAACAAAAGGTGTCGTTTGAAGAAGAATGGAGTCAGGTTACGAGTTTCGCAAATAGTAAAAGTCCTCTCAATTTTAATTACTGAGTTAATAGGGTGAAGGTTCCTTATGGGATCCATCGTAAGTACCTAGGTGTTATTATCAGGAAAGATCTTCAGTGGGGAATCACATAAATGGGATTGTACATAAAGGGTACAGATCTCTGCACATAGTTATGAGGGTACTTAGAGGTTGTAGAAAGTACGTAAAGAAGAGGGAATATAAATCTCTGGCAAGCCCCCAACTAGAGTATTGTTTCCTTATATCGGACAATCACTAGGATTACTTGATTCCAGCTGGAAGAAATTCAAAGAAGAGTAGCTAGATTTATTCTGGGTGATTGCCGACAAAGGAATAGCGTTAAAAATATGTTGCAAAGATTGGGCTGGGAAGACTTGGGAGAAAGAAGACGAGTTGCTCGACTAAGTGGTATGTTCCTAGCTGTCAGTGGAAATATGGCGTGGAATTACATTGATAGACGAATAAGTTTGGGTGGTGTCTTTAAAAGTAGAGAGCCGGGCTGAGTGGCTCAGAGGGTTGAGGCGCTGGCCTTCTGACCCCAACGTGGCAGGTTCGATCCTAGCTTAGTCCGGTGGTATTTGAAGGTGCTCAAATACGTCAGCCTCGTGTCTGTATATATACTGGCACGTAAAAGATCTCCTGTGGGACTTAATTCCGGCACCTCGGAGTCTCCGAAGACCGTAAAAGTAGTTAGTGGGACGTAAAGCAATATAACATTATTATTATTATTATTATTATTATTATTATTATTATTATTATTATTATTATTATTATTATTATTATTATTATTATTATTATTATTATTATTATTATTATTATTATTATTATTATTATTTGTATCAATTTAGGAAGGCTCGGCTTGTGCCGGTAACATAATGGGCTGACTCGGCCTAAGCAAGGAGTCACCCTCTTGATTATGAAACTACAGGTACATATATGTACAAATATTTACAACAGAAATATTACAACATATACATTTATACAATAAATACAAACAACTTCAGACTTCTTATGTCCCCGTTTTGGGAATCTGTTCTTCAGTGTTACTGGAACTGCGACCTGGAACTTCATGTTGTTTATTATTATTATTATTATTATTATTATTATTATTATTATTATTATTATTATTATTATTATTAAAAGTAGAAAAGATCACAAAATGAAGATAAAGTTGGAATTCAAGAGGAAGAATTGTGGCAAATATTCATTTATAGGGCGGAGAATCAGGTATTGGTATAACTTACCAAGGGAGATGTTCAATAAATTTCCAATTTCTTTGCAATCTTTTAAGGAAAGGCTAGGAAAACAACTGATGGGTAATCTGCCACCTAGGTGACTGCCCTAAATGGAGATCATTATTGATTGATTTGATTTTTACTCCCTCAGGAGAATGTTCTAGTCTCTTTGTTTTATAATGACTATACAAACGGTTAACCGCTACGTCAAACAACGAGGCATTTTATCTATGCAGATGATACAGCTTTTGCTGCACAAGGGAAGAGATTGGAAGAGGTAGGAAAGACATTGACATTGGCTCTGGACAAACTGTCAAGCTACTTTGTTGAAATGTTTAATGATAATTAGAGGAATTGGATAAATATCTAACAGCCCGTCAGCACTGACACTGAGTTAAAAATGTATTCCACAAGAGGAATTGCAATAAGTGAAGTACTGAATTACCATTAATCAAAAGCTGAAGTCTGATATAAATATTTACAATAATATGCATTATTAAATGATAGTGCGTAGGATACCGTGACAATGTCATTATGTAAAGAATATGATTTACAGTTCCACGAACTGTTAAACATTGATATACTTTTATGTGGTTACCATCAAACACAAATGAATTCTACAAGTGATATCGTAACAAATTCTTTTGGATGTCTAAAGTTTTGATTCATCTTACCATATCGAAGGGCACGTGAAGTTGAAAGAGTCGGCAACTGATGGATGACCCATGCATATTCACAAACATTTCTATTGAAATAGAATATTACTCGCGTTAGAACAAAGTATTAATACTGTTACGTGCCAGGTTTGTCGTGGCCCTCTGCGGTACTTCCTGCAAGGGATAAGTGAATCAATCCGGTGAAACTTCAGCCGGTCTGGAGGGCATGACCGGCCTCCCATTGCATCGTTCTCTTCGTCTGTGCTCCTCGCGGGGCCTTCTGGAACGGGAAAAGAGAACATTTCCTCCCTCGCCGCACCACGAAGATTCTAGTTTTCCATCATCAGGATATAAAAGGTAGGCGAGCCACGAACTGTCAGTTGTCAGGTCAGGTAACGATCATTATTGACATACTCTAAAGCCCGCTTTACATTTACGAGTAACTCTTATACGAGTAGGCTACTCGGACTGACTCGGATAAGAAATCGTAAATGTAAACGATGACTCGTACGTACTCGTAGCTCGTATACGAATAATAATCAACGTAGAGAGGCTTCCGACTTGCATCCGAGTTAGACTGTTTTAAAAATGGCGGAGACTAAATACGGCAGGATGTCTCGTGAAAATCTGGAGGAGTTCATTAATTTATACTACAGAGCGGAGTGCCTGTGGAATGTTAAGTGTTCTCAATATCGGGACATCAATGCGAGAAATAAGGCCTATGAAGTTAAACATAACTACGGATCTAGTTAAAAAGGAAATCAACAACTTTTGGAATGAACAAGGAAATAGTTGAGGCTGATATACGCGTCAAGAATTCTAATGATTTGAAGCTATCTCCAGTAGCTAAAAATCTGAGTCATTGCCAGTTGCAGCTGAGAATTCATACAACTTCTCATCTGAGTGTTTTCTTTGGGGATATGAGGGGCAACCTAGAAAAAATTATTACTAATAATATGCCAGTATTTAGCATATCGGTACCGGTATTATAAAATTCATTTCGTCCACTTACCAAAAGGTACAACATTTCAAATGTACTGAAATGAAATGTCGTATGCCTTTTGGTGCCGGGATATCCCAGGACGGGTTCGGCTCGCCAGGTGCAGGTCTTTCTATTTGACTCCCGTAGGCGACCTGCGCGTCGTGATGAGAATGAAATGATGATGAAGACAACACATACACCCAGCCCCCGTGTCATTGGAATTAACCAATTAATGTTAAAATAGCCGACCCGGCCGGGAATCGAACCCGGGGCCCTATGAACCGAAGGCCAGTACGCTGACCGTTCAGCCAACGAGTCGGACAATGTACTGTAATCCATCCTTAAGAAGTCTCTATAACCATCTCCTCCCTCGTTTAATACATCAACTAGTAAATGTTCCTGTATTCTAAAAACGGGTCTTTTCTTCAAGGATTCTTTAACCCAAAAGCTCCTGACTTTTTTCGCTTCATTCTGTTGTCTTGTTTTAAAACACAACAGCAAGATACCAGCCATAGCAAGACGTTTTCGTCTGCTTGGAGCCATATTGGAAACTGTACTGTTATACGAGTAAGCACCATAAATGTAAACGCGTTTCTTACTCGTATACGAGCGCTCGTATACGAGTTACTCGTAAATGTAAAGCCGGCTTAACACACCTGTTTTAATTAAATAGACTGCACCATTGAGAGCATTATATTAATTACGAAGAAATGTTCATGGATGTGGAGTTCGTTCTGATCGTAGGTCAATTGTCGCTAAAGAGTTCGCTTCAAAGTTAAGAAAATCGTGTTTAACAATTTGCGTCAATAGACTACGGAAACATTACTATTTCCTCAATAGGATTGTCATAATGGCAACCTATATATTGGAAAGTAATTAAATTTCATTAAATTTCTGATTTAACTTACGTGTCTATTCTCCAACGTTAAAGAAGCCGTGTCTTCGTATATTAGAACAGCCTATGAACTGAACTGTCCTCTGTTGAAATATTAATTAAAATGGCAATACCCTAGCTTTTTGAATTATCAGAGTGTAGTACATTAACACATGTGAATACTACCAAGATTACTGCAACTGTAGAGAAATTTGTAGATCTTAAATTGCCAATGTTTACTCCTTTACTCTTTGGGTTGATTATTCTGTGGACTGGTGTTATCAACTTCTATTATGAATAAAACTTGTTTATGAATATTGAAAACTGAATACCTTGTTATAAAATAATGTGTATTTACGACCTAATCAACATATGGCGAGCGTGACAGGACTCAACGTTGAATTATAATTTGATGATAACGAGTATAACTGTGTCTGTATATCCAGTATACCGTATCCTGTTCTTTACATTAATACATCGTAATTATGGCATCTAGACAAATAACTAAGAAAAGAGCGGTTGTCCGCACATTGTTCACGAAAGCTCGCAATGCTATAGATGAACTAGTGACAGAGAGGGATGCAGATTTACAATTAATACGTGGGCGTTTACTAGTACTCGAAGAGAGAAGAAACGAGTTATTGGAACTGGACAGTCAGTTTTGTGAAAACATATGTGCTGAAACAAAGAAAGTGGAGATTGAAACTGATGGCAGAAATTGAGAAAGCACAGCATTAAAGGTAAGGCCTCCGATTTGATCACAATGAATAGCGCTGTTCATACTTAATCTAGTAGTGTTGGTGATCGTTCGAGAAACGAAATATGTCTTCGTCTACCGAAATTGCAATTAAGTAAGTATGACTGGGAAATAGCCGGTTGGATATCATTCTGGTCACAGTTCTCACGAATTGACGAGAGTCAGTCGTTAATTTGGGAGGAAAAACTTCAGCATTTGATTCAAACCACGAAAGAGAATTCAAGAGCACGCGCAGTTGTGAGTTTTCCTCCCTCAGGTGAAAATTACGGAAAGGCCATTCAAGCACTTAAGAATAGATTTGGACGTATTGATCTCCTTATCGAGTATTATATTCGGGAGCTACTGAGTTTGGTTTAGGAGAATAAGACAGTCAAGATCAGCATTTTGTATGACAAACTAAAACTCCATTAGGACACTGCATGCATTAAATGCCTTCTCGGATAATTATGCCGCATAATTGTTTCCGCTAATAGAATCGTGCCTGCCCACAGACATATTGAAGGTGTGACAACGTTCCAATGAACTCAATAGGACCCTACAGGAGCAAGGGAATAACTTAATCCTGTTTTTGGAAAGGGAGGAGAGAGTCGCAATGGCACATAATCAGTCTCTTTCCTATAGCCAGGCTGAGAATCTTGAGAAACGCATGATAAGGGCAAACATAACTTTGCCTCTGCTTTCGATCCTGAAACTCTCGAAATTGAATCTGACTCCCAGAAGTGTGTACTTTGTAAATAGCGAATCATTATTGAACAGAATGCCTCCATGCACAAAATATGTCACTTAAATACAGAAAAGGGGTTTTGTTTAAAGTTAGGCGCTGTTTTTCTTGTACCAAAGCGGGCCATGCGGAGCACGATGTGTTGTTTATTCGTGGACGACATGTACCATTATTATGCCCATCTGTTGAGAGGTACCAAGCAGAAGAGAAAGATTGTGTTGAGGGGTGGCGTCCTGAGAACGAACGAGAAGAGGTTCAATACTTCATCTATTGATAGCAATTTGTCAATTAGCTCCCAAACGAAGGTCTATCTGTAGACTCTGCTAGTTTATGTAAAGAATTGTGACTAAATCAGGAATGCCAGGTTACTGATAGACAGTGTTTCTCAAAGTTCGTGTATTTCTAGTAGTTTGGCCGAAGAAATGAACTACTTTCCGATTGGGGAAGAAAACATTATCCACTCTCCTTTTGGTGGTAAGCCAACAGGGGTAGTTAAGCACAGATGCTATAAAGTGCCCTTACTCAGCTTAAGTGAAGACTTTGCATGCAATTTCATAGCGTTAGACCAGAGGGCAATTACGGCAGCGATTCCATCAGTAGAAGTCAGGGTGGAAGCGAGGGAAGAATTACTGACAGGACACATTCAAATGTGCAGACATTCTAGGGCTCCAGATGACATCTTGATCGGTTCTGATATCACGGGAAAGGTGTAGGCGGGTAAAATAAAGACTCAATATTCTGGACTGGTAGCTATTGAAACCTGTTTAGAATGAACGGTAGCAGGGAAGAAGAAGGATGTATGCACCATAGAAAAGAACGATCTAGCCAAGCATACAAGTATTGCGAATGCAGTCACTGCACTCAGTATCACTCAGCTACCTGTATCTGATCTGTGTAAAATGGAGACCATTGGGATAACCGACCCTGTAGAGAATGCAACAAAGGAGGAGAAGAGGATGCGGGACTGAAGTATTTAAAAAAATACGGTTAATTTTGTAGATGGCAGGTATGGGGTACCTCTTCCATGTAGGAGAGACGCTCCAGACCTTCCAACCAATCGAGATATTGCAGAAGGCAGATTAATTCGAATCACCCAAAAATTAAAGGCAAAGCGTGCTTCCAACCAATCGAGAGATTGCAGAGTGCAGATTAATTCGAATGACCCCAAAAATCAAAGGCAACGCGTGGACTCTACGAATAACATGATACCAGTTTACGAGACTGGGTGAAAGAAGGCATTATCGCTACTGCTTTTTTTTTTTTTTTTTGCTACTTGCTTTACGTCGTACCGGCACAGACAGGTCTTATGGCGACGATGGGACGGGGAAGGGCTAGGAGTGGGAAGGAAGCGGCCGTGGCCTTAATTAAGGTACAGCCCCAGCATTTGCCTGGTGTGAAAATGGGAAACCACGGAAAACCATCTTCAGGGTTGCCGACAGTGGGATTCGAACCTACTATCTCCCGAATACGGGATACTGGCCGCACTTAAGCGACTGCAGCTATCGAGCTCGGTAAGGCATTATCGAAAGTGCAATGGATATGCCTAAAAGACACTACCTTCGTCACTGCCCGGTCCTGAAAAGCATTAGTCCAACTATGAAAGTGCGTCCCGTGTTCGACGCATCGGCAAAAGAGAGAGGTTTCCCATCACTGAACGACTGTCTTTAAGAAGGACCGAACCTCGTTGAAATCATATCAGAATTGCTCTTGAGGTTTCGACAATGTACGATTGGTATCATAGCTGATATCCAAGAGGCATTTTTGCAGATAAGAATACACCCAAAGGAGAGATACTACCTGAAGGTCTTGTGGTATGAAAATAATTAAAAAGGCCTACGAGTCCTTCGTCATGCCAGAGTGGTATTCGGTGTTACCAGTAGTCGTTTTCTTCTTGGAGCAGTTATTGCGTACCACCTAGAAAATGTATGGAATCAACTGATCCAAAGGAGGCTAAAATCACGGCATCATTGGAAAATAATATTTACGTTAAAAATCTAGTGACGAGCCTCGACCGAAGCAGAAGAAGTAGAGAAATGTGTTTACATTTCAAAGACCATCACGGCGAAGGTCGGGTTCGTCCTTTGAGGGTGGGAGTGGGTCGGAGACAACTAGCCCCAGGAGTCTACACTGCTTATAGGTGGAATCATCGAGACTAAATTTTGAAGATCAATATGGATTGGTGGGAGAAATCGGGGGAGATGGAAAATCTGACAAAAAAGGACTGTTCTTTCAATAATTCACTGAATTTTTGATCCGATTGGACTAACCGTTCCAGTAACGATTAGGTTGAAATTGATAATTCTAGAGTTATGGACCAGAGAATTGGGATGAGACGACCTTATTGACGAAGATACCCGACGACAGTTTGAGAGGTGGTTGAAGGACTTGCCTCACTTGAGAGAAATCGAGATGATGCGCCACGTCGGCAGGGAAGAGAATATACCACTGCACGTATTCTGTGATGTAAGTCAGAACGCATATACAGCTGTTGTCTTTATCAGGAGTGGTTACCAGGGAGATGTACATATTCGGTTAGCGGTAACTAAAGCAAGAGTAACACCGCTTAAGCGCCTGACCATTTCTCAACTGGAATTATTAGGAACTCTCATTGGAGCTCGTCTGCTGAAATCGGTTCAAGAAAGCCTAGGTTGAATGCAGTCCCTGTTCATTGTTGGACCGAGAGCACTATGCTAACCTGGATTCTTGGCAATGAAGACATGACTTTGTGTGTCAGGAATCGAATGAAGGAGATAAGGGAACTCGCTGATGCACGAAGATGGAGACCCATACCAGGCGATTTGAACCCCGCAGACCTACCCTCAAGAGGATGTACTGTCGCACAATTGCTCGAATCCAAATGGTGGAAAGGGCTAAGTGGCTTGCTGAAGGAGAAAAAAATTGGCCTGAAGCTCACATAAGCTATGAAGTGGCAAACGAATATAAACTTATTGCAATCACTCACAATACGACGTGACTGTATCACTAGTTCAGCAAATCTGAACAAATTGTGTGGATGGTGGGATGGATCTTCAGATTTATCAACAACTCTCGACATAATGACATTAAATAAAAGAAGAGGCCCGTTATCGACAAGTGAGGTAGCTTCAGCTGAAGATAAGATTGTTCTGCTCATTCAGGCAGAGTCCTTAGAATTCCCAGATGATCAGAACTTTAAGAATTTTCAAGTATTCCAAGATCAAAAGGGCATAATTAAACTCAAGACAAGGATAGTCGAACGTGTGGAGAAGGCCCCCTTCAGTCTACCAGCCTTGCTGCCTGCCGAACATACGGTGGTCAAAAGGTATGCGGAAGATGTACATCGTAAAAAATTATCATTCCGGTCTTGCAACTCTTCTAGGTGTGTTACGGGAGAGGTTCTGGATCCTTAATGGACGCCAGTTTGCGAGAGGAACTGTCAAGAAATGTGTTATTTGCCGGCGTTGTCAAACAAAAATCTTTGACACTCACACTCCTCCTTTGCTTCACCTTCGAGTTAAGGATGCAGCATTATTCGAAGTCATTGGATTAGATTTTTCAGGACCTTTGAATCTTCGTGATTCGTCAAAGACCTGGATTTCCCTATTCACGTGTGCTTGCTATCGGACTGTCCATCTGGAACTAGTTCCGTGGGAGTATGTCGAGAAATTTGTAGATGTTAAGGTTGGCAATATTTACTCCTTTACTATTTGGGTTGACTGTTCTGTGAACTGGTGTTAACATTTTTGGACTGTGAATAAAAAATTCCTTATGAATATTGAAAGCTGAATAATTTGTTAAAAAACTATGTGTATTTACGACCTAATCAACAGCAACTTTACAAATACCTTTTTAATTTATGAGTTTCAACAAACGATGATAGGAATTACTCGAATATTTGCACTGCTTACAGTAACTCTGTTCTGGAGATAAATTATGTTACGACATAGGACCAAACGTAGGTTATTTCTACAGTGAAATTACTGATATTTAATGAGATAATAAATAAGGAAGTAAATAAATAATTTAAGTCAGGAAATAAATAATAATTTAATGATGTCAATGGGCTTCTGAACTTGTTTGCGCTAACGGTACTCCCCTTTCTCCCTCCAAAATCTAAAATATAATAATAACAATAATAATGTCCGCCTCTTTGGTGTAGTGGTTAGTGTGATTAGCTGTCACCCCCGGAAGTCCGGGTTCGATTCCCGGTTCTGAAATGAAATTTGAAAAATTGGTACGAGGGCTGGAACGGGGTCCACTCAGCCTCGGGAGGTCAAGTGAGTAGAGGGGGTTCGATTCCCACCTCAGCCATCCCGGAAGTGGTATTCCGTGGTTTCCCACTTCTCCTCCAGGCAAATGCCGGGATGGTACCTAACTTAACGCTAAGGCCGCCTCCTTCCCTCTTCCTTGTCTATCCCTTCCAATCTTCCCATCCCCCCGCAAGGCCCCTGTTCAGCATAGCTGGTGAGGCCGCCTGGACGAGGTACTGGTCATCCTCCCAAGTTTTATCCCCGACCCAATGTCTCAAGCCCCAGGACACTGCCCTCAAGGCGGTAGAGGAGGGATCCCTCGCTGAGTCCGAGGGAAAACTAACCCTGGAGTGTAAGCAGATTAAGAAAAAGATAATAATAATAATAATAATAATAATAATAATAATAATAATAATAATAATAATAAATAATTGTACGTCTCAGCTACCGTTTGTAGGCATTTCAATTTGACGCCATCTGGATGTCTGCTGATCAATTTCGACATTCTGTTTTACTCTAGGCCTACTAGATGGCAGGCAGAATAACCCGAATCTCTATTGAGCGTCTGTGGCCGAGATTTAATGATTTTTTTTCGATTAAACACCGAATGTGTCACCAGAGGTATTTTACATGGCGACATATACGATATGGAGTGTCGAATGGACTCTTATCCGCCCTTCTAAAATCTGACTACATCTGCCGAGTTTTAACCCGCTGTCATGTGAACCGCAGGCTGAAATTCTACCACTGATCCATAGAGGCAACTATCTGAAATGTAATGACATGTAATGACAGGTCCTAGCCATTAATTTAGATTATTCGGATGTCGTGAGCCTGACTTCGTACAGTCGGTTTTCTTGTTATTTAATGTCAATTGATCACTTCATCATCACTACCTTATGGAAGTTGAAATAATACAAATACTTGACTTTTTTGGATGGATACAATACTGTTTGAGATTGTACCACAATACATGGCCAGGATATGTATAGTATACAAGTCCCAACGGATTTCAAGTGTTCGTTGTTTGTTGGAACACAAACTCACTTACCACTCGCAACAAAATGTCGAGTGGCCTCTCGAGCTAGAAAGCGCTATACTTCGCTGATGGCGAGGGCTTTCCGACCGCCTGGAATCTCGTGTGCCAATAAACTGGAAAGCGCTAAAATTTTCCCCGCTATCTATCATAAATACAACATTCATATGAGAGGTTAGAAAATGAGGACAGGGAGGTTAGCTCTCTTGCTAGTTCAAGGGGCAACGCGCAATGAGGATAGCAGTCGTAAAGACTGAAGAATAATGGAGAAGAATAACCTTACAAAGAATGAGGAATTTGGGGGAAGAAATGTAAAATTAATAAAAGGCTGTAACATGAAATAGCCGGCCCATGGCGTAGAGGTAGCGTGCCTGCCACTTACCTGGAGGCCGCAGGTTCTATTTTCGGCCAGTTCAGGGATTTTTACCTGGATCTGAGGGCTGGTTCGAGGTCCACTCAGCCTACGTGGTTATAATTGAGGATCTATCTGAAGGTGAGATAGCGGCCCCGGTCTAGAAAGCCAAGAATAAAGGCCGAGAGGATACGTCATGCTGACCACATGACACCTCGTAATCTGCAATCTTTCGGGCTGAGCACCGATCGCTTGGAAGACCAAGGCCCTTTAGGTCTGTAGTGCCATAGAGTTAGGTTTTCGTAACATGAAATAAAAAACAAGAAAGCCTGTAAGTAGTTTACTGTGACTGTAATATCGCGATCACAACCATCCGATCACCCTGACTACATGAAATTTGAACCAAAAGGATGTTACTTTTTAATCTGAAAGTACTGCCGTGCATTGGCGAGGATCTTAAACACTTCGTTTGGGTAAGAAACCATTGAATAAAGCACTCAACTGTAGTGCCCTCAATAATTATAATGTTGGTGATTGTTCTTTTTGGTGTACATATTGCACCCATAAGCGAATTTGCCTAATTTAATTCACAATTAAATTGAATATTTCGCATATGAGATACCACAGTGAGGCTGTGAATCTAGCAGTCACAAAGGAACTTTCTGGCGCCAGCCTGACGGCAAGTAAAATCCATGAAACTCTTCTCTAAGCATGACCAACTTGTAAACCATCCTTCCAATAAATTTTATGACACCGCATAGGAGCGGCGACTTGCTGTCCGTTCTCACGAGAAAAGCACGCGTTGAAGCCTGACCTACTTGGCTCGGACAATAGAGGACAACGACCATAACCGCCAATTCTTGGGAGGAAGCGGATGCACCCACGTTTGGAAGGGCGCGAAAGTCTCAGCCAATCAGAAAATTCTAAATTTGAATGAGCTGTCATGCCGGGAAATCTACAGTCAGTATCTCGCGATCTGGAGCCCGGTGTGGTAGTGAAAAACAGTGTCCTGACTTCTTTATAATATTTGGTGAATTATCTGTGCCAATCTGTGGTTAATTAGTGCCTAATTGATAAAATTTAACTTCACACGGAGGGGTAATAGGACTCAGAAGATGGAGCTATCATGGCGGAATGAGGCCATCCACCGGAAGAAAATAACACCAGTGACGCGCGACGTCGTGTGGATTATCCTGTGATCATTTCCCGCGGCGCAATATCACATGTGAGTCAGACAAAATTTAGGAAGTTTTGCACATAAATTTTGAAAACTATAACCTACGGATGTACGATAAAGCGCTCCCGAGGACTAGATCATTACGCCACATCCCTTCCACGGAACTATTTTCCAGGTGGTGGGAGAAGTCTTTACAAAAACCCAGCGACCAGAGGGTTGAATTCTCAGTTATCAGTTGTTTTGAGTACTCTCGATGTGTCTTCAGAATTCTCAGTTGTTTAGTCTTGGCAGTGATTCTGCTTGTCTTAGTGTTACTTCAGTATTCTCAGTGAATCTTCGTTTGACAGAGTGACAGAGTGAGTCAGCTAATTCATTTAGTCAGCTTTATTTTGGCTGGTAAGAAAGCGATTAGACACTTGTAGGCATTTTAGAAAGCCTTGTATTATTTACTTGGGAGAATAGCATTTCAGAAAATGAACACTTTCACAGACTTTTACTGTAAATTCAGGGAGAGTAGGCAAGAGCTACACTTTCAACTTAAATGAACTCACATTGCTAGTCGAGGGAAACAAGTCCATGTTTTCAGCATATTTACATACAAACATTTCTAACCAGCGGGGAGTGTTACATGTGAGATCAGTATAAAATTTTCTCCACAACATAAACTGTATTTTAGCTTGTTTCTACCATTCTATAAACTGTTTTGGCAAGCGAGATGTTTATGGGCAGAAACTAGTAAAGACAGACAGGAAGGAGATTGACTTTCTTCAATGAAGGCCGCAGTAGCAAACCTTGAGGAAACAGTTATGTCCCAGTAGGGTTAATGTACTGTAAGCTGTAGTGTAAACAAAGCTGAGGGATCGGCGAGCAGGCCAGCAGGTGTTTCCAGGTAAATAGCGAGGCGACCGTCCATCTACACAACAGGCAGGAGTCTGCAGTGGCATCTTCTAACTTTCACTGGAGTGAAAGAAAAATGCGAGTGTTTTATGCTAAAGTAAACGTGTGTCACGGCATGGCAAGAATGTGTCAAATTTGCGTGTGTAAAAATCTGGAATACCACATCAGCTTGAAGATGGCATTCTAATTTCCACCATGACCGGGGCCGGTGGGTGAACCGACCTGCCTCCATCACCACAGGTATGAGCATCATTAAAATATGTAAATAAATATGTAGGACCGTGGCAAAATCGATGATCAATGTAGTTTAGAGTACTAAGTAGGGTGGTAAATAATTCACAGTTTTATTATACTGATTATAATAATAATAATAATAATAATAATAATAATAATAATAATAATAATAATAATAATAATAATAATAATAATAATTATTATAATAATAATAATATAATAATAATGTTTATGTTGCACTTTCAGCTAGGATCATTTGTGCATTTTGTTAGATAGATGTTTGTTTGCGTGTTGTTTTATGGTTGATTTTCTGTAGCATGTCATTTTGACAGTTAGGCAGCTTTGATTTTTGATCTACGAGTGTAATGCCGTTTTATTATTATTTTTCATCATGTTCTTTAGATCGATGGTTTTTGAGTCATATTTTTGTTGGAGTTATGATGTTGTAGACGCCACCGCGATGATTTCAATGTTTATTTCACTATTTTGCGCATTTCAGCTTGTTTTATGTTGCGGAATCATCCTTCAGATGACCGGTTTTGATTGTACCGACCCCGCGTGTGTTTTGCGACGATTTTTGGTAGACGCGTATATTTATTTCTGCGTAGTTGCGGTCACGCATGTTTCAACATCTGTGTTTTGAGAGGCAATCTCGTCATTTTTATTATTTTAGAAACAGTGAGCGCCGTTGACGAGTCAGCTCTGAGATTTTTGTGATATGTTCAGCAGTGAATGATCGAGAGATCGAGCTAGATGATTAATATCCCTGATGATCTACGTTGATGATGGAAATATGATTTGGACCATGTCATGGTATTGTCGTAAGAAGCCGTAATGTGCACGACAGATATTTTTGCCCGCCGGATACGAGCGAGGCTGTATTGTGAGAGTAATGAATAATAATGACGTCGAGAATTAAAGAGTAAATAGAGTTGTGAAATGAAGAATTTAGCCACGAGGGTAAAATGTGTTACGACATGGGTTATGATACTACAGGCAGGAGCCTGTGTTTGTTTAAATAATTCCAGGGAGAGTAGATGCTCGAAAGATAATGCTAGCCAGTGTACAATGTGAACAGAGCGACGAGTCAATGTGTTTTGAATAATTATGTAGAGTCACGGATGACGTGAAGTAACAGTAATTTGTCCATCAAGGTTAAATTATATCATGTCCAGACATTTACCGTCTGAAATTTGAGATTGCCGTCAAATTCGCAATATTTTGCTACTCGCAGCGGGGTATCTACTTTCTGGAGACTCCGAGTTTGTTTTGCGCATTCTATCCTTATTAATTTCCAGTAGGCCGCGATGGTGGGATCCAGTTTTGCTTATTTGTCCTTCTTTCTGTTTGTACCTTTTACCGTGTAATTTGTAGGACGTAAGCGTATGTGAATTATTTATATTTGTTGTTGTTGTAAATAGATAGGCAGATAGGCTAGTTCTTTTGATTTCTGTATTCTCTTTGTCGGAGCAGTGTTTCTCCGTTAATTAATGTAATGTTGTAAATAAGATTTCAGATGTTAGGTTTATGAATCATCGATTATGTCACAGTCGAAATAGTAGTGGTATGCTCATACCAGGCATTTAAGTAATTACCAAACTTTCTTTTAAAATCCACTACATTTTATTTTGAAATGAAGCGATCTTTGAATAAACCAATTGTATAAAACTGCCGCAATGAATGGTAAATAAGATGGCATCTGCCTCCATCTAGTGGTAGTACCACAAAATCTATGAATTGATAATGAAATGCAGTTAGCGGCAAAGTCAATAGAAATTTTAATGTACAAGGATCGCTATCATTCGATAATGTTAACATCAGGCACTTGGCCTAAATTTTGGTTTATTCTTAAGAAGTCCAGTCTATCACAGACATGCAAATGAAGTTTAACATTTAGATGAGTGGTTGGATACACTCAGAGTGATGTTTCAATAATTTATTTTGTTTAATCAGGAGGTATTTGAATAAGACAACAGTTATGTAGGAATGAAGTGTGATGTTCATGGTTGTTCTGTTTTTCTTCGAATTATTCCTTAAGTGATACACTTGTTTCGTACAGTTCATGATTATTTAAATTTGGGTACTTTACCAAATGAACTACATGTGCTTAAACATTTAATAACTCTTATAAGTCAGTGGATTGATTGACGTAACAGAATTTAATTTACTTTATTGTGAGTCAACTGTTTTAAATGTATTTTGAGAGATAGTTTCTCCGTAATATATATTCTGTATTCCAAGAAGGTGGTCTTTCTGACCAGAGTCTTAAACTGAGTCATTTTATTAACTTGAGGCCAATGTCAAGAGAGTCTGGTATATCTTAATTAAGGTGTTTTGACCTTCGGTCAGTTTATTAGGCAGATTATGATTGTTTTGTAAAGCAGATCTTCAATCTTTTATGTATTTTATTAGTCACATTTATTTCATTTGTTTACATTTCTCACTAGTTCAGTTTACGTTCATTTTTTAGCATTTTTTTTGCATTTTATTTTAATAAATTAGTCTTTTATTTTAAATTTTAATTCAGTCTTGGGTACCGTCATTTTTAGTTAGTTTACCCCCTTCTTGTCATTCCCTCACTCCTTGATCAGCGGGTGGCCTCTCCGGGGATAACGGACGGGCACGACTGAGGAACAAGAGTCTACATGCAGCGGTGAGTATGATTTATATGTCATTTATTACAGGAGCAGCCGGCGCACAGAAGATAGAAGAGATCACCGCAGTTATTGCCTTGAAAAGGGCACAATATATAGGTCATCGGCACTGGAAATTAAATAGTCTATCATAATATCTTTGAAGGGTTGTGTCATCGATGCATATTTTGAAGCATAACGTCTCATGTACACAACCTTTCATGCGAAAACTACTTTTTCAAAGTCTTATATTGCCGATCATCCGCTATGGTTCAGTCGTATACAACGACTTATCTGAAACTTTGAACATAAAACTACAGAGGGCACAAACGCGCGTGTTTGTTACGTGACAAGTGCCAGGCGTTATGAACGCACAACACCCTATTACATACAACTGCAATGGTTGAAACTTCATGAACCTCAGGAAATCTCAGTAGCTGTTGGTACGCACAAAATTCTAAAAATAAAGACCCCGTCCTAAATATATAATCATTTAAACTCGTGGAGTCAGTTCATAAGAGAGACAATACGTTTACGAAAACTACCCTTCAAATTCCCCTCCATCGTACCACTAAATTTAACAAATCCTTTGTTTGCACTGCATCACTAATCCTTCATCTTCACCGTTTTGCAAATATCACTAACTGTGCACAGCTCTTCCTGGAGGAGTACGCAAGGGGCTGAGATCACGCATTATTGTGTCTGATAATAAAAAATATGTATATTTTTTGAAAAACTGTTTTATTCTACCTTTTAGCTTTATATTCTTGTAGTCTAAAATAATAAATCGGCTTAATGGTTTACTTTCTTATTATTATATAATTCCTCTTTTTCTTCATCTGTTTACCCTCCAGGGTCGGTTTTTCCTTCGGAATCAGCGAGGGATCCCACCTCTACCGCCTCAAGGGCAGTGTCCTGAAGCTTCAGACTCTGGGTCGGGGGATGAAACTGGGGAGGATGACCAGTACCTATCCCAGGCGGCTTCAGCTGCTATGCTGAACAGGGGCCTTGTTAGGGATGGGAAGATGGAAGAGGGAAGGAAGATGGCCGTGGCCTTAAGGTAGGTACTATCCCGGCATTTGCCTGGAGGAGAAGTGGGAAACTACGGAAAACCACTTCCAGCATGGCTGAGGTGGGAATCGAACCCCCTCTACTCAGTTGACCTCCCGAGGCTGAGTGGACCACGTTCCAGCCCTCGTACCACTTTTCGAATTGCGTGGCAGAGGCGGGAATCGAACCCGGGCCTCCGGGGGTAACAGCTAATTACACTAACCACTACACCACACAGGCATATAATTTATAACTTAAATTATTATATAAGATCTCGTTGGTAATTGTGGCTACGGAGCAGGGCAACCCACTCCGCATTTCGAAGATGCGTGGGTTCAAAACCCTCATAAAAATGCTTTTCTGTGATTTCCCATTTTCACTTCCAGTCAATTGCCAGGCAGTTCCTATTCATAGGCCACATCCGATTCCTCCCACCTCCTAACCAATTTCATTTGTCATAATTCATTTCATTTTCATTAGCTACTCAACTGGGCTTGGCGCCAGGAAGGACATCCGGCCGTAAAAATAACCTCGGCTTATCCCCGACCCCACATCAAGAAACGGAACCAAGGTTTGAACATTCAATATTGCTGATTTACTTATAGGGCTTGCAGCTGACTGTTTTTATTTTGCTTTAGCCGAGCTGATTGGCTCAGATGGTTGAGGGGCTAGCCTTGTGTCCCCAACTTGCCAGGTTCGATCCTCGCTCACTGCAGTGGTACTTGAAGGTGCTCAATTACGTCAGATTTACAGGCACGTAAAATAACCCCTGGGGGACAAAATTCGGGCACCTAGGCGCCTCCGAAAACCATAAAGTAGTTGCAATACTACTATTATTATTATTATTATTATTATTATTATTATTATTATTATTATTATTATTATATTTAAGAATGCAAATAAGGCATTTTACTCTATGAGCCCTATATCAGGCTACAAGTTTTAACAAGGAATGCAAAAATGCTTATCTACAACACAATCATTCGACCACTACTTTTGTATGACATTGAGTATAACCAAGATAGAGCAGCAGCAGTTGCAAGTCTTTGAGAATAAAGTTTAGAGAAAAATATTTGGCCTGTGGTTCGATCCTGTATCTGAAAGCTGACAAGAAATATCTAATTATGAGATTTACGCCCTCTCTCAACAACACACTATAATGAGTGTGATAGAAACCAAGAGACTGCGCTGGCCTGGATATGTACCGAAATGTCGTGTGGCCTCCGGAGAGGCCTGGTGCAGGTCTTTGGATTTGACTCCCGTAGGCGACCTGCGTGTGGTGATGAGGATGAAATGATGATGAAGATGGCACATACACCCAGGCTCGTGTCAGGGAAGTTAACCAATTATGCTTAAAATTCCCAACCCTGCCGGGAATCGAACACGGGACCCCTCTGACCCAAGACCAGCACGCTAACCATTTAACCAAGGAGCCGGATTGTATATGTACAGAGGATGCTGTATAACAGAGCACCAGTCGATCTATACAAGGGATCTCTGAATGGGAAAAGACCTTCAGGAAGGCCCCTAAGCACCTGGAAGTAGGAGATCAACAAGGTATGCCGGACCCACCAAATTGATAACTGCGAAGTGCAGGCTCAAGATCCAAAAGGATAGAAGAGGACTGTGAGATCGGCACGGGAACTTCACGTCCGTCAGGAGCCTACGGAGTGAGTGTATTATTATTATTATTATTATTATTATTATTATTATTATTATTATTATTATTATTGGTTCCTTTCAGCATCTCCTACCCTGAACGTCTGAGATTGCTTGAGTCCTACGTAACTTATAGTCATCCATTCGCTTCAAATGACCCTACTGTCGTACCTCCGGTGTTCTTTCTTTACTTAGCACTTATTTCCTTTTTGTGAATACCACCCTACTATTTTCTTTGCTTTACGTCGCACCGACACAGATATGTCTTATGGCGAAGATGGGATAGGAAAGGCCTAGGAAGCGGCCGTGGCCCTAATAAAGGTACAGTCCCGGCATTTGCCTGGTGTGAAAATGGGAAACCACGGAAAACCATCTTCTGGGCTGCCGACAGTGGGGCTCGAACCTACTATCTCCTGATTACTGGATACTGGCCACACTTAAGCGACTGCAGCTCTCGAGCTCGATCTACTATTGTTCACACCTCGTTTCATTATCATACCCATTACATACAGCAAATAAATGAGATGTCTTTATTCCACCGTGAATTAACTTCGATTCAGAAAATTTGTTCTGAAAACAGTATGATCTAAAGATACAATTTTTATGGGAGCTCGGATTTTGCTGTAGAATTCCGTGGATTGCAACTCCCACGTCACGATATTAGCTTTACTAGACATTCAATGGATTTCACTAACTACACTAATGTCATGGTGTAATATTCCGTAAATAGGTGGTTATCATACTGGCCTTAGGAAAAGGGGCCTCGGGTTTGATTCAAAGCCAGGTAGGGAAGTTTAAACTTCAATGATTAATTCCTCTGGTTCGGTGACTATGTGTTTCCGCTGTCTTCAGCATTAGATTTCATCCTACGTAGGACCCATCCCTACAGACGTGCAGGTCGCCCTTGCGCGTCAAGTCGAAAGATCTGCACCAAAACTCTCCGGAGGAGACAAGCTATTATTATTCTTTGTTTGTATCAGACTAATAAGAACCACGTTATTTCAGCTGTCTTCTCTGGGATTTGATCTCCGACCAGTGGTCCTGTATTCGTTGCCGGTGTTGCCATTTTCTTTCCTCCGTCTATGTCTTTCCCGTCTTCAACTTCGACCTCCCTTGAAAACCCTGAGGGTCCTTTAGTTTCCTCAGTAGTGGGTTGCGTTCTTGCATATCTTCATTAGTGATTACGATCTCCTGTAGGTTCCTTTCCACATCCTTGTACCAAGTTGACTGGGTGTTCTTATATTTTAAATAGGCAAAGATCCGGTTCGACAATCGTGTGGATTTCATTTTGAGCAAGTGGCCATAAAATTTAATTACTCTCTCCGCATGACATCAGAGATCTTCTGGACATGATTAAAATTTCATGATTATGCCGAATTCTATATTCGTCTCTGTCTTTAATTGGACCAAGAATCCTTAAGATCGTTCCTTTTTAAATTTCCAATTTTTCTATCAGGCCTTTCTTGTTCATAGTATGACATTCCGCGGCATGCAAAGAATCTGGTCTTATGTCAGTGCAATAATGTTTTGGTTTTGCGTTCTAGGATAATGGATTTATTGTTGTAAACGTCTTTTGTGACTTGATAAGCTATTTGGATTTTATTCATGCGCGACGCGAGAGATTATTTTCAGAGATGTTTTGTTCTATCCACTCGCCAAGATATTTAAAATTATCTGTCCGTTTTATTGCCCCCTTGTTTACTTTTAGCTTTCTTGGTGGAGGCTTGATGTTAGTTACGAATTGAATTTTCTCCAGAGAGATCTGGAGGCCTGCTTTTTCCACCTTTGTCGTGAGGTGATTAATTTGCTTCCTAGCCACGTCTAATGAATCAGAGAACATTTCTAGGTCATCTGCAAAAGCTGGGCAAACAATTGGAAGGTTCCTGTTCTTGTAACCCAATCTCACACCATTCTGGAGCCCATCGTTGTTAACTTCTTTGCGTCACTCATGGATGACTTTTTCAAGGACGCAATTGAAGAGCAGGGATGAGAGCCCATCTCCTTACCTAACTTTTGTCTTTAACTTGAATGCGTCTGAAATTTCTACTCTGAACTTAATTCTGGAGGTTCTGTTCGATGATTTCACTGCTTTTGTTATCCAAGCCAAATTCCTTTAGTACTTGATTAAGGGTGATTCTAGCAATCGAGTCATACGCCTTCTTGAAGTCGACGAAGGTTACCAGGAATTTCTTGTTCCTTAGTTTCACATATTAGAGGATAGATTTCAGATTCATAAATTACTCGGCACATGAGCACTCTTCCCTAAACCCTTCTTGGTATTCTTCCAGTTGTGGACCAAGTTGTTGTTCTGCTCTTATATGCAGAGCTTTTGAGAGAATTCTGTAAGATACCAATAGGAGGGAAATGCCATGGTAATTGTTAAAGCCCGTTTTGTACCCTTTCTTATGGAGCGGGTGAATCAAGACAGTCCAGTTTATCGGTTTCCCAAACTTGTCGATGATGACAGTCAATTTATCAAACAATTTGTCACCAGCATTTTTCCCCAATTCAGCAGTTATCGAGTCGTCACCTGGTACCTTGTTATTCTTAATGGACTGGATAATATGTTAAATTCCATCTTTCGTTGGAGGGGATGAATCTATGTGGACGTGTATGTTATCTTCAAATGAGAAAGTGGATATTGGAATTTCACAATTGAGAAGAGATTCAAAGTACTTCGCTCTAATCTGGCAAATACCTTTGTCATTGTAAGATAGTTATCTATCCGAGTTTTTGAACTGTAATCCTGTTGGATTCTACTTGCTTAGATTGCGTTTGAAGGTTCTGTAAAGGTCCCGGGTGTTGTTCTTCTGGATGTCTTGTTCAATCTGTGTTAGATGATTCTCGTTGTAGGCTCGTTTTACATTGCGAATATTTTTTGCCGCCTATTGCCCCTGGTTCACGAAGTGTTCCCAGTTCTCTTAGTTTTTTTTTTGAATTCCATTCTTGTCTTTGTTTTACTGCTGAGTCACATTCATCATTCCACCAAGCATGTCTTTCTTTTACTTTATCAGTGGGACTATTTACTTGCTGTTGTAGCGAAGGTCCGTTGTAGCTCTTCCCAGTTCTGAGAATTCTGGGATTCTAGTTTCTTCGTAAATTCAGGACATTAACGTAGTTTTTCAGTATCATATCGATTGATCATATTCAAGTGGACCTATCTGGAGTTTCTCGGAATCAGTTTCAATTTGATTTTGGATAGATAGCGATCCGAATCTAGACTGGCATTCCTTAGAAACTTCACATTACGTATCTATCTTTGAGCTTTACGGGAGACTGCTATGTGGTCAACTTGAAAGTTCTTGCTTCCTGGGCATGTTTGAAAGCTGTAGACTTCATAACCAACTTGAAGGCCTTACAGAGCTCCAGGAGCCTCTCTCCGTTGCTCTCTGATGTGCTGAATAGTTTCCGATAAAATTTTGGAAGTTTTTCTCTTTACCCAGATATGAATTGAAATCTCCAAGAAGTATAGTCGTGTGTTTGTCTGGGATCTTACGAAAAACGTATTCAATATCTTCCCAGAATATATCTATTCCTTTTGGGTCTCTCTTATTCGCTTGATTGATTTGCGCATGACATTCTTAATAGTGTAAACATTGTTTGTGCTCCGGAAGGAGAGTTTTGAAACTTTGCTACTAGGTGAAGTGAAGTTAATGAATGAATCCAAAATCTTCGTACTGGGTATGAAACCTGTTCCAAGAAGGGGAACCGGTTTTAGAACACGTTTACCAGTTTTTCCTTTAAAGACTCCGTAACTCTCTGACTCAAAGAATTTTTATCAGTGAATCTTGTTTCTTGGATCGCTGCAATCAATATTTGATGGTGGGATAAAGTATCAGTTAGTTGTTTCAGTTGTTTCCGAAGGGAATTCGTGTTAAAGGTAGGAAAGAAATTCCGGCGTTTGTGTTGGATCTTTCCTAGAGTCTCCGATACCTCCATGAATGTCAGTGCAAGTACCCAGAATCGGAAGGCCTGCATGCTTTGCTCAAGATGAAGGTCAATTGGATACCACCTGGTGTAGTAGCTTCTGCTGAACTTTCCTCCATACCTTGGACAGTAGAAGAACTGTAGATTGGTGTCAGTGATATTCCGCACTGACCAAGATACTACCGAGGTTGTGAGCCTTTGAGAACCCCACGATATTTCTGCCTAAGAGCAGGCATTCCCTCTACTCTAAATAGGTATGGTATTCCCGCCAATATTCGGGTGGCTGATTGCAGTGGTTACCCACTGGGCGATGGGGTCGCCACATACCTACCCCATTTGACAATCTATTTTCCTTCTTCTTATTCTTCTTATTATTCCGGAGGTACACCTTCTACATTCAATTGAACTATGCGCCTTCTAGAAGGCTCTCTGTGATGTAAACTCTGAACTGTGTATCGAATGAAGTTTTGACCTTTAGTCTTTAGATGTCTCTACTATCGACTTATGTGCGGGAGGACGGACAATTATTTTCGGGGAATTTTCTATTGTATAAGTTGGTAAAGCTTCAATGTTTGTAGATCTGAAGTTCTCAGCATTACCTTGTTTTCCTTCTTCCTTATGGACCAATGAGAAATTTTTATGTATATTTTTGTAGCCAATTAAAATTGGGGGGTGTGTACAGGCATTCTGCTAGGTCAAGAGAGTTCGAGAAACTACTCCCTGAATTGCTATATTAGCTGGGCACTTTTGGGTCATTTTGTCATCTTCTACGCACCGTTCTTATAGTGCATAAGGTGTGAGTGGAAGCAGGGGAAACCTTGCCCGTCGTCGGAAGGTCCACCAGCTCAAAGTAATGGCAGACACCTTTTAAATATTTCATAGCTACAGAAAGTTAACTTAGGGGAAGGATTAAAAATTCTTTATTAATATACATTTCTGTAGTTTAATATCTCCTTTTAAATGTACATTTTCAGGCAAGACTAAGGGCTCTATTCAAATCCCTGCTGGAAATATGCAACTTATGAAGTAGATAATGTTCGTCCTCTTTTAATTCCCATTCAACTTGGTATGGGGGTGACTAAGATTTTCTAAAACTCTAAATTCTTTAAACCATTTTGGGAACTTAAAATTTCGCCATCCAGTTACCCTCTGTAGTATACGCTTAGACTCTGTAACTTGGGGCCGTAAGCTCATATGGGATTTCAAGTGAATTTCAAAAGGAGTGTTAGTGTTTCGCCTTCTAGCATTTTGTTCACGGCCGATTTCTTAAAACTTTTATTTCGCACACTAAGGCCAATTAGAATGGGCATTTATTGCCTCTGTTTAAAGTGCCATTAATTATGGATGAGTGTGTCGAGCAGATATGACAGAAAACATTGTTTTGAAGTTTACCTAGTTTAAACTTTGACAGAACGATTGGTGCCTCGAAAAGGCTGGATTTTATTAACGTTTAAAGCTCAAATGACTATACGCTGTAAGTGCTCTTTGAAATAATGTAACGTTAGAGCTGCCATGCTCATTTATTTATAAAATATTGTATTAAAAAAACCTTCTCCACTGTACCTAATTGTTGACTTTAAATCATTGTTGTGGTCAGAGCTGAAGAAAAGGCAAGAAATAACATTTCAAAATTAAGTGCTTTAAATTATGTTTGATCTTTTCTCTGTCCGCCCATTGACAGTAGCACCTTCTTACACCTCGGCGTTCCACCAAATCCCCGGAAAATTATGATGATGATGATTATTATTAATAACAATATTACGCGTCCTAAGTGCTAAAAACATTTGTCAAAATCAATGCCTTTAATCATATAACATTTCCAGAATGGCCAGCAGATTTTTCCCTTGGTACTTTGTCATATGCCTTCTCTAGATCTATAGAACAATAGGATAAAATTACCTTCCTCTCGTTGCCTCTTCTGATTAGTTGATAAGTGCTGATAGCCCCCCCGTGATCTGAACTCGCAGCGGTTTTCACTCAGCTTACTCCCCATCATTGAGCTCGTCCTTCTATTCTAGAAAACTTGTGAAAACCTGCAAGCTTTGTTCATCAACGAAATATTATTCTTCATGTTTCTGACCTTCTTCTTGTTTTATTCACATTGTTGTTCGTGTTCGTATTCTTATAATTGTCCTTATTCCTATTATTTTCTTAACCTTATTATTATTCTTGATTTTTTCCTTATTCATGATCTTGTTTCGTTTTTATTCTTTTTTATCCTTACTTTTATTAATTTATTCCCATTTTTATTCTTGCTCCTTTCCTTTTCTTTTCACAGTCATGATCTTGTTATTATTCTTGGTCTTTGTTTTATTTTTTTTGTACTAATGTTTGATCTTGCTCATGTTTCTATTCCTGTTCTAATCCTTGCTCTCGTTCTCGGTTACAAGGTTACAGGGATAATGTCCAGATAGAGGAGCAGACTAACACCAAAGAAGTATAAAAATGTACATATGATAACAATGACATTTACAATAAGATACAAAAGTTGAAAACTAGAAAAGCGGCTGGAATTGATCAGATTTCTGGGGATTTACTAAAGACAATGGGTATGGGTTGGGATATAGTACCATATCTGAAGTACTTATTTGATTATTGTTTGGTCAGACGAGCTATACCAGATGAATGGAGAGTTGCTGTGATAGACACAAAGCTGAAAATTACAGGCCAGTAAGTTTGAAGTGCATTGTATGTAAGCTTTGGAAAGGCATTATTTCTGATTATATTAGACTTGTTTATGAAATGTTTGTGAAATTAATAACTTGTTCGATAGAAGGCAGTTCGGTTTTAGGAAAGGTTATTCCACTGAAGCTCAACTTGTAGGATTCCAGCAAGATATAGCAGATATCTTGGATTCTGGAGGTCAAATGGACTGTATCGCGATTGACCTGTCTAAAGCATTTGATAGGGTGGATCATGGGAGACTACTGGCAAAAATGAGTGCATATGGACTAGACAAAAGAGTGACTGGATGGGTTGCTATATTTCTAGAAAATAGATCTCAGAGAATTAGAGTAGGTGGAGCTTTATCTGTCCCTGTAATAATTAAGAGGGGAATTCCTCAAGGCAGTATTATCGGACCTTTATGTTTTCTTATATATATAAATGATATGAGTAAAGGAGTGAAATAGGAGGTAAGGCTTTTTGCGGATGATGTTATTCTCTATAGAGTAATAAATAAGGAACAAGATTGTGAGCAACTGCAACGTGACCTCCAAATTGTTGTAATATGGACAGCAGGCAATGGTATGTTGATAAACGGGGTTAAAAGTCAGGTTGTGAGTTTCACAAATAGGGAAAGTCCTCTAAGTTGTAATTACTGTGTTGATGGGGTAAAAGTTCCTTTTGGGGATCATTGTAAGTACATAGGTGTTACTATAAGGAGAGAACTTCATTGGGGTAATCATATAAATGGGATTGAAATAAAGGGTACAGATCTCTGCACATGGTTATGAGGGTGTTTAGGGGTTGTAGTAAGGATGTAAAGGAGAGGGCATATAAGTCTCTGGTAAGACCCCAACTAGAATATGGTTCCATTGTATGGGACCCTCACCAGGATTACCTGATTCAAGAACTGGAAAAAATCCGAAGAAAAGCAGCTCGATTTGTTCTGGGTGATTTCCGACAGAAGTGTAGCGTTACAAAAATGTTGCAAAGTTTGGGTTGGGAGGAACTGAGATAAAGAAGAAGAGCTGCTCGACTAAGCGGTCAGTGGAGAGATGGCGTGGAATGACATTAGTAGACGAATAAGTTTGAGTGGTGTTTACAAAAGTAGGAAAGATGACAATATGAAGATAAAGTTGGAATTCAAGAGGACAAATAGGGGCATATATTCATTTATAGGAAGGGGAGTTAGGGATTGGAATAACTTACCAGGGGAGACGTTCAATAAATTTCCAATTTCTTTGAAATAATTTAGGAAAAGGCTAGGAAAACAACGGATAGGGAATCTGCCACCTGGGCGACTGCCTTAAATGCAGATCAGTATTGACTGATTGAACTTGCGGAATTCTAGTACAGGGATTAGTAGACACTTCCTCGACCTTTTCTAAATTGCACCGTTCGTGTCTGCCCCTTGTGTCTGCTATGTTTTGACGCATCAACGATGCAGCCTTACCAAATTCGTTCATAGTTTATTCCCTCAAATCCGAAGGTGCATTCCTCACACTCAAAAAGTGAGAATAGCTGTAGTAGATGGTGTACGGTAACTTGTACTTCAGTGTCCACAGGAAGGTACTGTCTAACCAGTGAGTAACTTCAAACCCGCTGTTCCGTTTGAAAGGCGATTTGAGGAAGTAGCTCGTATGCCAGTGAAGAGTTCATCACGTCCTTGAGCTCAGTGTAGCACAATAAATAATCCAGGCTGCAGTAAATGGATTTAGAGAACCTGTGTATATTTTCCATTTTGTCTCAGTCAGGCCAAGAACTGCTTTCATTCATATCACACCAAGTAAAATATGGGGTGAGCAGTATAAAATGGAACCATCCCGTAGTGCTGCAGCGCAGCCGGCATACGGGAACTGAGTGCGTGACAGAAAGTCCGCAGTAAATACATTGTCGCGTAAGCTATTACTAACAAACAAACAAACAGACAAACCAAGAACAAAAACTTCACAAAAAAATTAAAGCACTCACATATATCACGCCAGGAGATGTTGAGACTGCTTCCCTTCGTTGTTCAAGCATTTCTGGCACCTGCTTAGGATATTGTTCATTACTATTCAGTAACTTTGTGTCCTTTCGAACAGAACCATAGGAAATTTTCATTTCCTGAGCAAGTCGTCGAAGTGATTTTGCAGGGTTACCAATGTCACGTACAGTTCCTTGTGTGAGTACTGTACGTGATTTATTACTTTTCTTATCATGAAGACTTCCCGCCTTACGTAAGTGATATACTAATCCATGAATCGAATCCGACCTGGAATTTAAACATCAGGAAACTTCTCTTGAACTTACTGAACCCATAATTCTACGCTGCTAAATATTGCAACTAGAAAATTGCAACTACAATACTTTATTGCCATAATACCATAATACTTTATTGCAAGCTTATCTCACGTTCGTGGCATCACAAGCGGCCCACCCAGTCAAACGAGCTCGGAACACTTCGGCTGACCTCAGATAATTAATACTGAGCTTTTACATAACAACCCTTAATACGAGAGATTCGGCAATATCATTAACCAAGAAATATGAAATAGAGAATTTTAAGAAATATTTCTTAAAGATAAAGTCCAAAGTGTGGAAATATATTTTATTAGGCCTCGAAAAAAGTTGGCATCTATACTTTCAGAGTAGAAACACGTGTCAAGGCCATGCAAACAAAATGCGCGCGAAATCACCGGCACGAAATTAATTAATTGCTCCCATTAAAGGAACTGGAAAAATAATCATACAACACCAACTTCAAAATTATGAGGATTTTTTGGGGTGAGTTTCAAAGAAATCGGTACTGTGGTTATCAGATTGTATGATTTCTCCACAATATATCACGACCAGGAAAGTGTCCCCAAGAAGTCTTTAAAAGCCCCAGCTCAAGACAGCAGCTCACTCACTCACTTTGTAATAGTTCGCGAGGGTGAACATGCGTCGCGCAACATCAAGTAGAGGTCATGAGTTGTTCCTTCAATAGACTTGTAATAGTTATTGAGTTAGTTGGCTCGAGATAGAATATTTTACCAATTGGTATAAATGGCAAAATAAAAGTAATAATTGAATCAGTATAGAACTCCTGAACTTCCGAAATGGAACAGCGAATTCATAGATAGCTTTCGTGAATTACTGTGTATTTTCGTAATCGGTAAGGAAGCTGTAGACTGGCCGAGATAAGCTTCAGGTTTCATATCTTTTAACCACCTGGCTAAAGGAGTGTTGGAAGCTTCCACAAGCAAGAGCTGAGTCCTCGGCACGAAAGAAGACGGTTGTACATACTGTGTGTATCTATAATTATTTGTTATTTATCTGTGTTGGATCAATTAAAGTGTATAATCTGTGTAATCATAAGCCATATAACAAGAGAATAATGTTTCTTCGACCATGAAGGGCTAAGTGAGGCGAGCTGTCCAAAAATGTAGCCAGGATAGCCCATGTCTACGACGCAGTTAAAAGGTCTGTTTAATCTAAATATCATGTTCTGTAGTTAGAAATTGTGCATGCTTGTCCCGTTAAATGTGTAAAATGTGTAAAATTTAAGTGTATTGCAATGTTGAAGCGAAGTGTCTATTATTCATGTCAGTGCGCGAAACTTTAAAATGCGTTGAAATTTCTTTTAGAGAAATATAATAGGTGAAGTTATAAATATTGTATGAAACTCAATGAAATAATGTTCGGGCCGATAAAAGTTACAATACTGATAACGTAGTGAGCGTGATAAAGTCAAATATCTAAACATCCAAACTAATAATAATAATAATAATCACGTCGGGATAAATTTGAGATGATAAATTATGTGTTCATCAGTAATGTCAAGTGGGATTTGCGATTTATACCGAAATCCGGTGAAGTCTGATAAAGTTGGCATATTTTTCTAAAAACTTAAATTTTGTGACGCCTTGTATTTGTGATATAGAAAATCACGGTATGCTATTTTGCTCTTGAGGTCAGAAAAACATAAAGTAGTTAATTGTGAGATCCTTATAAAGTTGTCGGTCATGTGATTACCTGTATTTGAAAAAGTTCGAACAGAAGGAAATGCATTGTAATGGAAATGAAATATTAATAGTTAGGAAGATGTTAAAGGCAAAGTAAGCCTGTATTTTATGATTGCTGTATAATGAACAGCGGGCTGAGAACAAGAGGCCCTGTGTTTCGAAGGAGAGGACATTTTTTGTGACAGGGTGTATGTTAAGATGTAATATTTCCAAGACAGCCTGTGCAAGGTGATATCCTGTAAGCAATCCAAGACAGTTGACGAATTTAAAGGTGGTCAAACCAAGTGAGCGCGTTGTAACACCTAATTTTAATTACAAGTTGTGTTCTCCTATGATTACTATTTTATATGAGACTTGGCAATTAAGTCCAAGTGACGATTCTATGTGGTACTAGCAAAGTCGATTTTTTCGATAACCGACCTCACGAACAAAGTACATTCTGAAACACGGCCAAGGCAATACTTCATTATTGTAAATGGAATTCTAACAAAATTATCGCTGACTGGGAACATTGCGAGTGTAAAAAATTAATGTTATTAGAATAAGAGTTCTGCCTGAGTAGATTGATGGAAAGTTACTTCACTGGACAGTTCACGGCAATGGATATTTGGAACGTTGAGATGATAGGCCATTTTGAGCCTCACACTTGACATATGCTGTGGATCTCGTGATGGTAGTGATTACTGTTTTACGTCATTTTACGTAAAATCAAACGAGAGTTGAATTTGTTTTTATTTAGCGAACTTCACTGCAGGTGTTGAGATTGTAATGAGGAAAGGTTAAACTATTCGGACATGATGTTTAATTTCGATTTCACGCTTTATTGTAAGAAATGGACCGTTATGATTCCAGGTTCGAGTTCATTCTGTAGCGAGTTTCATTTCACTGTGTTAGAATTTCAGCGAGGATTAGATTTAAATATCCGGAATTGTGTTTGATGTTTCGATTATGCCTGACAGTGAAAATGATGTGTAGATACCATAACGTTGGCTCAACGATAGATTTAGGATGCTGCGTGTATTATAAAATTTAAGGATTCTTAGACTCTACGTAGGCTAAACGACAGGATTAGGACATGGTCTGTATATAGTCAAGTCATAGGTTAATCATTTTTGCGAATCGACTTGAACGATGTTACTGTTTGCAGTAGTGAATACGAATGTGAAACGTATTAGCAGGAACTATTCAGGCCATGTTTCGGCATAATTCTTACTAGCCAGAAGGTGCTCCCGTAATAGCGTTGCATTAGTAGTGGCATGAATGTGAGGGGTGACCCACGTGGAAACTTAGCTAACGGAGACTGATCATTATTGTTTAGCCGCACGTGTGCAAGTAAGACGAACTTTCGTTTTTCTATTTTATTTGTTCGGATGTGCGGTATATATTGACAGTACCGTGTGTTGACACTTAGTTCATTTATGTAGGATTTACACTACGAATGCGGTTTCGATTCGTCAGCTGTTAATGTATATTTTATTTTCATTTTTGGTTACTCACTTTATTTTATGCGTGATCTACCGATCACTTGTAGTTTAGTTTAATGGGACAAGTGTGCGTATACAGATTTGTAATGGTATACGTAGCCTAGTTATACCATATTGGAAAGTTTTCTTTTAGGTGTTTTATAGTGTGGACTTGTAATTCAACAAACTTAACTATACAATCGTTTTATGACCTGAAAGGTGGTTTAGTAAGTATATCTTCAATGACTTACCACTTTCCTGTAACTTCAGTGTTTGACATTTCTTCTAAATGCATAATGAATGAATGTTTTCCTGCATTTCAGAGTTTTGTTCCTTCAGGACGACGTAGCGTAAGATCCCCTCGATCAAGTTTTTGTTGGTTTCTTTGAACATCTGTTTGGGGTGATGCGTGTTTCAGCATCGAGATTCTTCTGTGACTTAAGGGTGTCACGAGATGGCAATACATGGTGAATTTTTTTTTGATCGTGACAGTTGTTAACTTGTAATGAGCACCATGCTTTCTAGTAATATTTCGCAACCTATTCAAAGCAACTGATAGTCGATTTGGTTCGATTAGGGGTCCATTCTGCGGATGTTCCAATATCCGATAGAATAGTAGACTGGAGGATAACCTTAATTAAATGTAAATCTAGAATTCTATTTTTTGAAGGTCAGATTTTCTGCGGATCGTGCGGATTAACTCTCAGTTATCGTTTGGATCAATGGTGCCCGATTTTCAGGTTTTATTCTGGTTTTCTGGATTTTGCTGTCCACGAATTTAATACTTTTTTCAGTCTCTGAAATATAATGTTAAACAATAAGAAGAAGATAACACTCACGTTATGTAATGTGACTGCGTTTAAACGTTGAAAAATCATTAACTGATTTTTATGGCTAATTAAATAAATATTTTTGTAGTGATTCAATTTTAATACACATTTTAATAAGCACATGTTTGCTCCTCATTTAAAGTAGTTAGGCTTTCTTCTGAACCCCATCGTTTGGCCAATGCAATGACAGGAAAAAACCCGCTACGATACCAAGATCTGAGAGTTCAATATTGTTGTATTGAAGCAGCTGAAGCCGACGACCAACGATGGAGAGGTAAGTTCAAGTGTTCATTACGGCCGTCACACTACCTGTACGGACGTATGAATCATAAATGAATACTCTTTGGAGAACACAATACCCAACTTGAGCTACCTGAGCCATTTCACTGAATTCTCACCCTGTATTAATATCACCAACGAAACACGTGTCAAGTTTGCAAACGTTCAACAAAGTCTGAAACCTGGCGTGGTAGCGCTGCCTTGAGTACACCGGGCACCGGCCGATTCACTCACTCAGGTATTCCCGCGCACAGGATGTAGCGGTTCCGCTTTATTCTGCTCACCCCGCAGACACGAAAATAGCAGGACGAGACTGATTTATATTTTTGGTCTCATTATCCCCAAGAAAACACTAATCATTATGTTGGCTAACGAGAAGCATTGTTGTGTACGGAGTCTTGTTTGGAGTCTTCAGTACGTAGACTGGTTTGATGGAGTTCTCCACCCCACACTACCCTGTGCTGACCTTCTCATTTCTACGTGTCTACTACATCTTAGATCTGCTACATCCCACCGACACAGAAAGGTCTTATGGCGACGATGGGATAGGAAAAGGCTATGATTGGGAAGGAAGCGGCCGTGGCCTTATTTAAGGCCTGGTATGAAAATGGGGAACTATGGATAAGTATCTTCAGGGCTGCCGACAGTGGGCTTCAAACCCACTATTTCCCGAATGACAGCTCACAGCTTCACGTCTCCAATCGCACGGCCTAATCGCTTGGTTTTTAATATTCATACTTTGGTTTACCTCTACCATTCTTACTGCCTACACTTCCCACAAAAGCTAACTGAACAAGTTCTGGTTGTCTCAAGATCTGTCCTATAATTTTGTTCTTGTGGTCAAATTTAGCCAAATCGATCTCCTCTCACCAGTTCGATACGCGACATAACAGCAAAAATAAACCCACATCATTGTTAGAATATAATCATATAAATAAAATGAGCACAATCAAATACATAACAATGGTGAATGCATTATAATCTGACATGCGTGAAAAGTTCCCCTACTGATAGAAGTTACCTTGAAACCACCAATGTTGAGGACTTCTTCTCTTCTTCTGCTTCTTCTTTATCTTTTTACCCTCCAGGGTCGGTTTGCCCCTCGGACTCAGCGAGGGATCCCACCTCTACCGTTTCAAGGGCAGTATCATGGAGCGTGAGACTCTGGGTAGGGAATACACCTGGGGAGGATGAAGGTTACCTCACACAGACGGCCTCACCTGCTTTGGTGAACAGGGGCCTTGGTGGGAGATTGGAAGGGATAGACAAGGAAGAGGGAAGGAAGAGGCCGTGGCCTTAAGTTAGGTACCATCCCGGCTTTTGACTGGAGGAGAAGTGGAAAACCACGGAAAACCACTTCCAGGATGGCTGAGGTGGGAATCGAACTCACTTCTACTCATTCGACCTTGCGAGGCTGAGTGGACTCCGTTCCAGCCCTCGTACCAATTTTCAAATTTCGTGGCAGAGCCGGGAATCGAACCCTGGCCTCCTGGAGAGGCAGCTAATCACACTAACTACTACACCACAGAGGCGGATATTCTGAGATCTCATTGCTCCATTTTTTACAGAAGTTGGTTAAGTTTGGTGGTTTCTTGTGTATGAGAGGCCCTGCTTTTGCTGACAAATAAGTTTCATGTTCTCAATCCAAAATGCCTGCTTCAAGGGGTTAAATGGAACGCGCGGTGTTTTAGGAAGGGGTTGTAGTTTATCGCGGGGGCGACCCTTACAGAGTACGCACATTGTGTACTCGAACAGACCGTGATGGACCTGTATTGTGATGTTAAGCTCAAGCGTAGGACGTGGAATAGAAGCGCAAGAGCTTGTCTAACACGTCTGTTCTGGTTCCTGCTGGCCTGAATCACCACATTGTCATACCGATTATAGAAGATTACACACGGAGCTTATAGGCTAAACGGTCACAGGTAATCTGTTCATCCTCTTACGTTACACGGTTATGTTGCGCCGATTATTTGTTTCATACTTCTACTCTATCACTTGTGTTTCACTGATACATAGCTAGAATTACTTTAACATTAAATAGAATAATCTTGAAGGGATAACTGCCTCGTGACTAGAATTACGATGGGGTAACAGCCCCATAATGAATTCACAAAGGGAAGAATATATAGTTATTAATTCTGTATTGCTAGTAGTGGCATGTCGGTCGTTTCTGCTGCCCTTGGTTCTTGTGTCGAAATTGCTGGCTACATCGTATACGTGGTTAATAAATCCTTGTAAGTCATAAAGAGGATTGAAAAATCACGTACAGACTGTTTCAAATGTTGCCGGGCGTTAAAAGTACGCGGAAAGTAATCAGTAATGACGGAAATGAACGGACCTACACAAGAGATCTGCGAAAATTAGGGAAATATGAGGGCGAAGTAATAGAAGGTATACCATGGAATTTGGAAGCTAACTTTCGAATTAAATTAACTGCACCGACTGCTTTGAAGCTAACCGTAAATATTTTGATAGTGTTGTGTTCGAAGAGCCGGCCCCGTTGTGTAGGGGTAGCGTGCCTGCCTCTCACCCGAAGGCCCCGGGTTCGATTCCCGGCCAGGTCAGGGATTTTTACCTGGAACTGAGGGCTGGCTCGAGGTCCACTCAGCCTACGTGATTAGAATTGAGGAGCTATTTGACGGTGAGATAGCGGCCCCGGTCTAGAAAGCCAACAATAACGGCCTAGAGGATTCGTCCTGCTGACCACACGACACCTCGTAATCTGCAGGCCTTCGGCCTGAGCGGTCGCTTGGTAGGCCTTCAAGGGCTGTAGTCTTATTTACTCATAACCGCTGGCCACGCGCTCACCCGATATTGAATCGATACACGCTGGATTTCCATTCCTAATTTGCTCCTTGACATTTACTAGTATTGAACTAGTGGATATATCTTCATATTCTTAGACATTCTTATACAAGATCTTAATGTAATATATGTATGTTCAGTCCACAGCCCTAAGGCTGGTTGGATCCTCAACAGCTCCACCATCAGCTGTCATAGATGGCCTAGGCATCACTGAAGAGGCGTAATAGGGAAATGAGGAGTGAGTTAGTTTCCAGTTGCTTTCCTCGCCGAGCCAGACGTTGCAATTACATATCTGTCTGCCAAGCCCACATAAATGCATGCACCAACCGACCCTATGAGCAACATTTTCACACTATTCATAGCAGGGACTGGCTGCATAAGGAAAGACATTACTAGCATCGCTCATACCTCAGTCACTTTCATATTGTCAAAGCCAAGGACAAGACAGAGAAAAATCAATGAAAGTAACAACATTGCTCTAGCCCTCACCAGAAGACATAGTGCACTGTAAACACTAGGTCCTGCCAGCAAAGGCATAATGTAATGTATCATTAGCAAACCACGGATCCCATTAACGATATTTCCACTGTCTTGTGGTGAATGTAATTGGTAGACTTTCCTGAAATACTGTTATTGAATTGAATCATGAATATTTAATGTGAAGCAATAATTATTTCCTTGTCACGAATAATAAAACTTAAGTCTCTGATTTGTGCTTGTGAGTTACAATTTTCTTCTCTCAATCTTACCTCATTCCTCTTATATTTACTTAAGATAAATGTTAGCAAAAGTTTCGGTATCTGATAATAAGCATATACGTTTATTAGACATACAATTTGCAGATTTCAGATTACAACATGTACACAGTGCGAAAAGTAAAAAAACGGCTGATCTAGCTGGTTTAACCTAAATTATATCAAGCGCTGCATCATAGGAACCGCAGTAGAATGGATGAAAATAAATACTGGAAGTTCACATTTCAGCCTTACAAGATCACTTCTTTGAAAACTGTGAAAATCAGGAAGGATTGAATGATCAGTCATTATTTTAGGCTATATCAAAGAAACAACCAGAATACTTTAGAAGAAGAGTTTATTTAATCTAACTTGTTGCTTCCCTAAGCAGATGAGAATGTACCTTGCTATTCATTGACCATATCAGATACAGATAAGATTGTTTTGTAACACTGACACAGCAGCAAGTGGAAGTTCAGAGACCACCGTCCTCGGTGCTCCTAGCGAGAGTTTTTCGAATCCACTCATTGTAGTACGCTACGTCTGCGTACACTGCTGGGTAGGTACCATTAATGCAGTCTCCACTCCACGATACAACACCAGTCAGCTGACTTCCACACACCAGAGGGCCACCTGAGTCACCCTGTGGGACAAATGTATACAGATTTAGTAATTTATATTTGGAATTCAATACAATATATAGCCACGATTAACCTGGCTGTTCAGAATGTGATGACCGATTTTGAGAAGTATCTTATAATATTCTGGTTTTTACAGTTCATTAATTGTGGTTATTAATTGAATGAGGCTATAAGTAATTTATTGCATGGCATTTGGGAAATTCAAGGGATATATATTACGATATGTTTTTATTTCTACGTCTACAAGTGGCTACTTTAATGGATGTTCCCGTTATTCTGAAGGGCTGACGAATGTTGTTTGTTGTTGGGTATTCAGCCCGAAGGCTGGTTGGATCCTCAAGAGGTTCACCATTAGCTGTCATAGATGGCCTAGGTGTCACTGAAGAGGCGTACTAGGGAAATGAGGAGTGAGGTAGTTTCCCGTTGCTTTCCTCACCGAGCCAGAAGTTGCTATTGCACATCAGTCTGCCAAGCCCACTGAAATGCCTGCACCAACCGACCCTATGAGCGACATTTTCACACCATTCATAGCAGGGACTGGCTGCATAAGGAATGGCATTACTAGCATCACTCATACCTCAGCCACTTTCATATTGTCAAAGCCAAGGAAGAGACTGAGACAGGTCAATGAAAGTAACAATTTTATTCTAGCCCATACCAGAAGACATAGCGCACTGTAAACACTACATCTTGCCAGCAAAGGCAAAGGCTGACGAATATGGATTTGATATCATGCTTCATCGAAGAAGCCACTAAATTAATTTTCTGGATGAAGAAATGTTCCTATAGAAATATATGTTCCATTGTACTAGGTACTAAAAGGCTCGCAAAATATTCTGGTGGTTCATGGTGGGGGTTACGGTAGTCACGTCCAAATGCGTGAACCAAGGTCAACGGTTGCGTGACCGTGAAAGTGGTCTTATCCGACCTCCCATAAACACCTCTTGATCTCTTCGAGATATCGAAAGTTATCAGTCTTGTTAGGCCAAGGGACAGGCTAGGTCAAGCAGCAAGGAAAACTTTCCGGACGGAAAGATTCAAAGGAAGAGAGGAGGAAAGGAAATAAACTGTGCTTTGGTTAATGCAGGTGAACTTGTAATAGATCCCAGGGTACCATTGCACAGGTGGAGGGAATAATTTGAAAATCTTCTCAACGTAAAAGGAAATGTTCGTGATGGTGTGACGAAAACCGAGCTCATGCTGAGGAGGACGGTGGATGTTGGTCAAATTGCCCTTGAGAAAGTGGAAAGGATAGTAAATAAACACCATTGACATAAAGCAGCAGGAATAGATGAAATTCGACCTGAAATAGTGAAGTACAGTGGGAAGGCAGGGATGAAATGGCTTCATAGAGTACCTAGTAAGATTACATTGGAGTGTTTGTAAGGAACCTTGAGATTGGATAAAAGCAGTATTTTCACTTATATACAAGGGAACAGGAGGGATTGCAACGAGGTATCTCAATGATTAGTAGACCAGGCAAAGTATTCACTGGCATCTTGGAAGGGAGGATGGGATAAGTTGGATGAAGACCAGTGTTGTTTCAGGATACAGAGGGGCAGTAAGGATCAGATTTTAAGTATGCGCCAGGTAATTGAAAAATGCCACGAGAGGAATAGACAGTTATATTTATGTTTTGTAAATGTAGAGAAAACATATGACAGGGTCTATAGGGAAAAGAAGTTCGCCATATTGGGGGACTCTTTGATTAACGATAGATTATTAAAAATCAAACAAATAGATTTATGTTGACAATTGGGCTGTAGTGAGAATTGATGGTAGAATGAGTTCTTGGTTCAGGGTACTTACAGGGGTTAGACAAGGCTGTAATATTTCACCTTTGTTGTTCGTAGTTTACATGGATCGTCCGCTGTAAGGTATAAAATGGCAGGGAGGTATTCAGTTAGATGGAAATGTAGTAAGCAGTCTGGCCTTTGCTGACGACTTGGTATTAATGGCAGATTGTGCAGAAAGCCTGCAGTCTAATATCTTGGAACTTGGAAATTGGTGCGGACAATATGGTTTGAAAATTAACATTTCCAATACTAAATTGCTGTCAGTAGGTAAGAAACCTAACATAATTGAATATCAGTTGCGATACAAACCTAGAACAGATATAATTTCAAGTATTTAGGATGTTTGTTCTCCTAGGATGGTAATATAGTGAGATTGAATCAAGGTGCAGTAAAGCTAAAGCAGTGAGCTCGCAGTTGCGAAGAACAGTATTCTGTAAGAAGGAAGTCAGCTACCGAACGAAACTATCATTACATCGGTCTGTTTTCAGACCAACTTTGCTTTACGAGAGTGAAAGTTGGTTGGAGTCAGGATATCTTATTCATAATTTAGAAGTAACATACATGAAAGTAGCAAGAATGATTGCTGGTACAAACTGGTAGGAAAAAAGGCAGGAGGGTACTCGGAATGAGAAGATACTGGACAAGTTAGGAATGAAACCTATAGATGAAGCTGTACGCATAAAGTGGCTTCGGTGATGGAGTCATGTCAGGCGAATGGAGGAGGATATGTTACCTAAGACACACGGTCCTTATGCTTGCTTGGCAAGGACTTTTTCGCTTGACCTTGGCCGCCGGTGACGGTTCAGTTGCCGGCTACCGCGCGTGCTTATGCATGGCAGAATACGATGCTCAAAATCATTATCATGCATTATCTTCCATTTATCAAGCATTTTACTCACCATTCTTACAGCTTATGCTGAAAATGTTCCCCATGCGCTGCTAAACATAATCGGAATCTCCTAATGAAATTTTCGGTTACTCTACCAAGTTCTTCAGCACTGATGGATGCAATTGCAGCTCTTATATTGTCTTTAAGTTCATCTATTATGTGAGGGTTGTTCCCATAAACTAAATTTTTCAACATTCCCCACAATTAAATATCACATGCCATTAAATCTGGGCTACAAGGGGGCCACAGATTTTTACTTACGATCTTCGTACCAAACACGCTTCAGTAAGGAGATAACGACCTTTACGTCTATTTTTATTGTTTACTGAACCTGTACATTCGAATCTTTTGGCCAGTTGTTTTATTTTCTGATTGATAGGAATGGGTCTCCCTGAAAATTTCGCTCGAAACTTTTGTTTTGTCCTAGCGCACGATTGCCTGCACTTAATATAAGTATTGTGCAGATATACGCGTTCACGTAACGAATATTTCACATACATTACAGCACTATACACAATCACAATAAAACACTATACAATACGACATACAGTACGCAGTAGCTTCCTTAAACACCCTACTATCTCGGAGCTCAACTCGCAGCAACTGCAGACGTGCCGGGAAGCGCGCGCGCCAGCGGCCGGTAGCGGCCTGTCATCGCTGGCCAAAGTGGAGCGAGAAAGTCCTTGCCAAGCATAAATAATGACCCTGTATTAATATACTCTGTTATGGGGGGTAAGATGCGTTGAGGGAGAGCAAGTCGACGACGGTTAGACTCAGTTTATAACGATTTAAAGATAAGCTGTATAGAAATAAACGAGCCCACAGCACTTGTTGCAAACAGAGGATTGTGGCCACGTTTAATAAATTCACAGAGACGTGCAGACTGAACGCTGAAGGACATGACGGTCTATAACAATGATGCATATATGTATGTGTGTATGATGTGGGCAGCTTCCAGTAATACAGTCTTCAACCACAGTATAATTAAAATACCATACAGCTGACTAACCTCCACACACTAGGGGGCTGAATACTAGAATCAAAAACATTTTGGAATTTGTTAATAGCACAAAATATAAATTACTCTGTATTCAATTATACAATGCGCGCCTCCATGGTCGAATGGTCATGAAAAAGGGCTTTTCGATTCCTGTCGGGGTCGGTGATTTCAATTGCGTATAGTGAATTCCTTCTGATCGCTTTCTGAGCATTTAAGTACGTCTTTGAATAACACTCAAATATACGAACCATCATAGGAAATACATCCCTCCATATCAGGTCGCCGTCAAGAAGGGCATCCGGCCGTGAGGTTGGACCAAATTTAATATAAAGTGTAAACCCGAACTACTTGAAGAGTAGGCAAAGAATAAGAGGGAGAATATTGATAATAATATTTATTTGGATGCAATTTTCTTCAAAACAGCTCCTATGCGATGTGACACATTCCTGGCAACGATTGTTAAGTGTTTGGAAGTTTTGTGAAACCACTCTCGTTAGTGACTTCTTCAGCTCTCATGATTCGTTGACCTTGCAGATGACTTCCTATCTCTATAAATATTGTTCAGTCAGGTGATGACGGATCTGAAAAGTATGGGGGATTCCCCAAAGCCGTTAAATTTTGCCTATTAAGGTATTCTTTTATCGAGACTGACCGATGTGCAGGTGCAATGCTGTGCAAAAGAAACCAGCTTTCCCGAACAATTCCTTCCCTCAGTGTTCACAAGGTGATAGAGGATGCGTACGTTCATCGCTTTCCTTATATTACGACTGTTAGGAATGAGTCAATCACCATTGATCTGCGTTTAGGTCTGTTGCCCAGGTGGCAGATTCCCCATCATTTGTTTAGCTAGACTCTTCTGAAGTAATAGCATGGAATTTGGAAATTTATTGAACTCTTCCCTTTGTAAATTATTCATCTCCCTAATATTTCTTCCTATAAAAGAGTATTTGCCTCACTTTGTCCCCTTGAATTCAACTTCATCTTAATTTTACTATCTTTAATAAGTTTATTAATTCCAGTCTAGCTTATTCATCTACTCATGTCATTCCAAGACAAACTACCACTGAGAGCTCTAAATATTCCACTTAGTCGAGCAGCTCGTCCCCTTTCTCAAAGTCTCCTCAGCCAACCATTTCGCAACGAATCGTGTTGCTATTCTTTGAATCTCTTCCAGAACTTGCATCAAGAATTTTTTGTGAAGGTCAAAGGCATCGTCTACATATATAACACTTACCACAAGCTCAACCTAACACAACAGCAAATATACTTCATACTAGAACGATATCCTAATTCAGGCATTACCAGTGACATTTATGCCCTCTCCTTTACATTCTATATCATATCATATCATATCATATCATATCATATCATATCATATCATATCATATCATATCATATCATATCATATCATATCATATCATATCATATCATATCATATCATATCATATCATATCATATCATATCATATCATATCATATCATATCATATCATATCATATCATATCATATCATATCATATCATATCATATCATATCATATCATATCATATTGTCCCCGTTAAAATTGGCGATATTACGAATATGTTAACAAGTGGAAAGTGAAAATTTTATTGTCTGCCTGTAACTGCAGCATATCATTTGGGGAGTTGTGGCGAGCTGAGAACGAGTTTTTTTCATCGTTCAGAGGGGTGACACACCGGCAAGACTGTGCCAAGGTCAGAGCAAACCACGTGACTGCCTTCGCACGCGCGCAACCCAGCTTGTTTCTGGAATAGTCTGAGCCAATTAAATGAGACCATCAGCCAATTACCGTTCTCGCTGAAGATCACACCTCCCAGGCTAATTAGATAAAAGGCCTTGTTTCGAGTAAATCGCTCTCTTGATGTTCTTAATGTTCTTGAAACTCTTACTCTGAAGTTCTGAATCTCATACTCTGAATATCCTTCGTCGTGTTATCGGACCACGTGGAGAAGTAATTTCAATTCAAGTCGACGCCGTTCTGCTAGAATTTAGAGAAACCATTAGTGAATTCTATGGAATAAGGACGCCTAGGAGCCAAGTTAAGTGTGACAGTGTAGACGAGCTATTTATATTCGGCGTGTGCTTGTGCAAAATACTTAATTTTGTCATCTCAGTTACAGCTTGTGACCGGCACTCTACGGAAGTCGTCTTAGAATTGAACATCTCAAGATGGATAATTCCGCAACCATCGACAACATCGTTTCATCGAGGGACACCTGTTGCAGAGCCTCCATGGAGCTGTAAAATGTGAGGCGTATCTGGTAATTGGAAGGAGACTGACCGGAGGAGTATGCTGGAATAACTGACTGTCGACGGGAATCGAACCCCATCAAAAACTTGAGTACCTTTTTAATTTAATTTATCTGTCGTACCTTTTGTACAACTAGAGGTCTTTCTTCTTAAGTCGTAGATCTATTAGTTTGTTGTAGTTAGAAATATTTCATTTTTCCACTTCTTAAGGTGTCGTGGTAGACTAGGTACGTGTGAATGAAATTTTGGAATCTATTAGAGTAGACATGTAGGTTGTCTTTGAATGATTTCCCATGCTTAAGGAGCTTTATATTTAATAATCACTGACCACACGATAAATCTACTTTCCTTGTAATGTTGAAAGTTACTGGATGGAAATTTGCGTGTACATTTTGAGTGAATAGGGTCGAACCTAGTGTCTTTCAAGATCACTTGTTGTATTTATGATGAAGTCATCTAATTTTACGATATTCCATGAGGATCAGTAGATGTAATAATCACTTAAAATAATAATAATATTAACTAAAGATCGGGTAAAACAGAAGTAAACGCTCGTGAGCCATAAAATTACTGTAGAGTCCTTATATGTGAGAATGAATGTGCTCTGTTCATGAAGGGTCTGGAATATGACCAATCCTGAGGGATACTTGTTGTATAATTGTGCAGTTGAGGACTTAATGATGATATTTGACTTATTCTTGTGTATTGGGAGCGCAAGATGGATTATAATTATTGGAGCACGTGTTGCGAGTGTATTTCACAGGTAGGAAATAAAAGTAATACAAGTAAGGCTCACGCTTGCGGTAATTTCAACCTGTAGCCCAAATGATGGTAGTGCTTATGGATTTTACTAGAATCTTCCATTATAATTTCATGAGTTAGATGAACTTACTTTGATATGTGAAATGTGTTTCTACCAAGTGATACCCATGACTTCGATTACTAGCCACTATAAATGAAGGATAATTTCAGTACACAGATTATTTCTGCTAGATATTACGCGACCTGTCCAACTCTAAAAATCATAAATAAACTTGCCAAAACAGGATACGATGTAAATAATGTACATAAAAACGTGTTTCCCTAGTGTGATTGTGTGTGTGTGTGTGTGTGTGTGTGTGTAAATATGTATATTTCTCTTGTGTCATGTTGGTTTCATTTAATTTTTATCTGGTCACGCACTCGCTGTGACGCAGATTACACTCATCGTTGTGTGTTGCCTTAAGAAATAATTTTCATGCCCTTAAGGGAAAGTTTGGTTAAGTTAAGTCGAGGAAGACTAGGAAGAATTTATTTTCTTAATTAGCGAGATTTAAAAGGAAAGATCATCTCGTTACTTTATGAAGGCACTCGATTTGTAAATAAAATTTATTTAAATAGCTCACACGTTGGTAATTTAAATTTCTAAAATTTGACATACTTTAAGATTAATTTGAATAGAAATGAAATACAAAGATCAGAGGTAGAAATTTGTTAGCCGCATGATTAATTGGAGTTATGGTGAAAATAAGTCATTAATAAGTAATTCAAAATAATTATTCTGAAATGCTAATGACGATCATTAGGTAAATAATGCAGTGGAAAATTAATAAGAACACGATCGTGTGACAATGAAACATGGGCTAATTAAATGATGAGAAATTAATAATAATAATAACAATCAGAATAATAATTAATTAATTTTGAGAATTTTGAAATCAATTGTCATTTTCTACTAAAGTTCATGTTGGAGTCATTGACTATTATTAAATACTGTAAATGACAAATTCAGTTGAGTACATCTTAAAACCACGTGTTGAGACTACTTTGAGTTGGTAAAGCTTTGAACACATTTATTTCAAAACCCTCGTTAGCAAGACAGCTGTTTATGATTTTATGAACTTCTGTGTTAACATATTTAATTCTTTCAGTCAAATATTTTGATTTGAAAAGGCAAGAGGCCTAATTTTTCTTTGGTTTCATTACAGCACAGTAAGGCTGGAGATTAAGAACACGTGTCACTCTAAATCGAGGAAGAAATGCAATATTATGAAAGTTCTATTTTTGTAAAACACATCAGCAAGAGTATTTCATTTGTTTGTTTGCTTATGTGAATAAATGTCAGAGTGTTGTTTTAACATTTCTTTTTATCCTGCTTGGTCATCAATCCCTAACATCCCTTAAATGCCTCTAGAAAGTGATAGCCAACGATCGAACGGTCCACCTTGGGATCTCTCGCTCGATGGCTGGGCTTAGCTCGGGAAAAATGGGGGCAATATCATATCATATCATATCATATCATATCATATCATATCATATCATATCATATCATATCATATCATATCATATCATATCATATCATATCATATCATATCATATCATATCATATCATATCATATCATATCATATCATATCATATCATATCATATCATATCATATCATATCATATCATATCATATCATATCATATCATATCATATCATATCATATCATATCATATCATATCATATCATATCATATCATATCATATCATATCATATCATATCATATCGTATCGTATCGTATCGTATCGTATCGTATCGTATCGTATCGTATCATATCATATCATATCATATCATATCATATCAACCATGTGACCTTGCCGCGGTGGGGAGGCTTGCGTGTCCCAATGATGCAGATAGCCGAGCCGCAGGTGCAACCATAACGGATGGGTATCTGTTGAGAGACCAGACTAACGAATGGTTCATCGAAAGGGGGGTAGCAGCCTTTCGGTAGGCGGCAGTCTAGTTGATTGACTGATACGGCCTTGTAATAATACTCAACATGGCTTAGCTGTGTTGATACTGCTACACGGCTGAAAGCAACGGGAAACTACAGCCGTAACTACCTCTCGAGGACATGAAGCTCTCTCTGTATGAATGATGTACTGATGATGGCTTCCTCCCGGGTAAAATATTCCGGAGGTAAACTAGTCCCCCATTCGGATCTCCGGGTGGGGACTACACGAGAAGGGGCGATCATCAGGAAGATGGATATTGACATTCTGCGAGTCGGAGCGTGGAATGTTAGAAGTTTGAATCGTTGTGGTAGGTTAGAGAATCTGAAAAGGGAGATGGATAGGCTAAAGTTAGATGTAGTTGGTATAAGTGAAGTACATTGGCAGAAAGAAAAGGATTTTTGGTCAGGCGACTACCGAATTATCAACACGAAATCAAACAGGGGAAATGCAGGAGTTGGTTTAATAATGAATAAGAAAATAGGGCAGTGGATAAGCTACTACGACCAGCATAGTGAAAGAATTATTGTCGTCAAGATAGACACCAAACCAATGCCCACCACAATAGTGCAGGTCTATATGCCTACTAGTTCAGCGGATGATGAAGAAATTGAAAGAATATATGCGGAGATAGAAGATTTAATACAATATGTAAAAGGTGACGAGAATCTAATTGTGATGGGAGACTGGAATGAAGTGGTAGGCCAAGGAGGAGAAGGTAGTACAGTAGGAGAATTTGGATTGGGACAAAGGAACGAAAGAGGAAGTCGGCTGGTTGAATTCTGCACTGATAATAATTTAGTCCTTGCCAATACTTGCTTCAAACACCACAAACGACGGCTGTATACGTGGACGAGACCTGGAGACACTGGAAGGTATCAAATAGATTCATTATGATTAGGCAGAGATTCAGAAACCAAGTGTTGGATTGCAAAACTTTCCCAGGAGCAGATGTGGACTCTGACCACAACTTGTTGGTCATGAAATGCCATCTGAAGTTGAAGAAATTGAAGAAAGGAGAGAATGCAAAAAGATGGGATCTAGAAAAGTTGAAAGAAAAGAGTGTGAGTGATTGTTTCAAGGAACATGTTGCACAAGGACTAAATGAAAAGGCTGAAGGAAACACTATAGAGGAAGAGTGGAGAGTCATGAAAAATGAAGTCAGTAGGGCTGCTGAAAAAATGTTAGGAAGGAAGAAAAGATCAACTAAGAATCAGTGGATAACTCAGGAGATACTAGACCTGATTGATGAACGACGAAAATACAAGAATGCTAGAAATGAAGAAGGCAGAAAAAAATACAGGCGATTAAAGAATCAAGTGGATAGAAGAAAGTGCAAGATAGCTAAGGAAGAATGGCTGAAGGAGAAGTGCAAGGATGTCGAAGGCTGTATGGTCCTGGGAAAGGTAGATGCTGCATACAGGAAAATCAAGGAAACCTTCGGAGAAAGGAAATCTAGGTGCATGAATATTAAGAGCTAAGATGGAAAGCCACTTCCAGGGAAAGAAGACAAAGCAGAAAGATGGCAGGAGCATATCCAACAGTTGTATCAAGGTAACGATGTAGATAATTTGGTTCTGGAACATGAAGAGGTTGTTGATGCTGATGAAAAGGGAGACCCAATTTTGAGGTCAGAGTTTGACAGAGCTGTGAGTGACCTAAATAGGAACAAGGCACCTGGAATTGATGATATTTCCTCTGAATTACTGACTGCCTTAGGAGAAACCAGCATGGTAAGATTATTTCATTTAGTGTGCAGGATGTATGAGACAGCAGAAGTCCCATCCGATTTCGGCAGAATGTTGTTATACCTATTCCCAAGAAAGGCGGTGCTGACAGGTGTGAAAACTACCGCACCATTAGTTTAGTATCTCATGCCTGCAAAATTTTAACACGTATTATTTACAGAAGAATGGAAAAACAAGTTGAAGCTGAGTTGGGAGATCAATTTGGCTTCAGAAGAAATGAAGGAAAAAGGGAAAAAATCCTGACTTTACGTCTGATCTTAGAGGATAGAATCAAGAAGTACAAGCCCACGTACATGGCATTCGTAGATCTAGAAAAGACATTCGATAATGTTGATTGGAACAAGCTATTTGTGATTCTGAAGATGATAGGGATCAGATACCGAGAACGAAGAATTATCTACAACCTGTATAAAAATCAGTCTGCAGTGATAAGAATCGAGGGCTTTGAAAAAGAAGCAGCAATCCAGAAAGGAGCGAGGCAAGGCTGCAGTTTGTCCCCTCTCCTTTTCAATGTTTACATAGAACAGGCAGTAAAGGAAATCAAAGAGGAATTTGGAAAGGGAATCACAGTCCAAGGGGACGAAATCAAAACCTTGAGATTTGCCGATGATATTGTTATTTTATCTGAGACTGCAGAAGATCTCAAGAAGTTGCTGAATGGTATGGATGAAGTCTTGGGTAAGGACTACAAGATGAAAATAAAAAAGTCCAAAACAAAAGTAATGGAGTGCAGTCGAACGAAGGCAGGAGATGTAGGAAATATTAGATTAGGAAACGAAGTCTTAAAGGAAGTAGATGGATATTGTTACTTGGGTAGTAAAATAACTAACGATGGCAGAAGTAAGGAGGACATAAAATGCAGACTAGCACAAGCAAGGAAGTGCTTTCTTAAGAAAAGAAATTTGCTCACTTCAAACAAAGAATTAGAAAGATGTTTTTGAAGACTTTCGTGTGGAGCGTGGCATTGTATGGAAGTGAAACATGGACAATAACTAGCTCAGAAAGAAAGAGAATAGAAGCTTTTGAAATGAGGTGTTACAGAAGAATGCTGAAGGTGAGATGGATAGATCGAATCACGAATGAAGAGATACTGAATCGAATTGGTGAGAGGAGATCGATTTGGCTAAATTTGACGAGAAGAAGAGAAAGAATGATAGGACACATCTTAAGACACCCAGGACTTGTTCAGTTGGTTTTAGAAGGAAGTGTAGGTGGTAAGAACGGTAGGGGTAGACCAAGGTATGAATATGACAAACAGATCAGAGCAGATGTAGGATGCAATAGTTACGTAGAAATGAAAAGGTTAGCACAGGATAGGGTGGCATGGAGACTGCATCAAACCAGTCTATGGACTGATGACTCAAACACAAAAAACACATATCATATCATATCATATCATATCATATCATATCATATCATATCATATCATATCATATCATATCATATCATATCATATCATATCATATCATATCATATCATATCATATCATATCATATCATATCATATCATATCATATCATATCATATCATATCATATCATATCATACACCTTTATTCCCTCCTACAACACTACAGAGATTTCAATTAGCTAGGTGAAGTGAACACTTAAAGGTAACGCGTGTCGAGTCCATGACCATTGTACTTGAGCTGAGTTACGCGATGTTCCCTCTCTTGGATCGTCCCCCTACCACCACCCATCGACTATCCTGTTGTTACTGTAGACGTAGTTCCCTTTCTTTCCTCCCTTTTCCCTCTCCATTCACCGAATCGTTTGCATTCCAAACAAAGCCATATGACGGGATCTCAACCGGTAAACTTTATTTACAATCCTGTTTATGTGGTCCCCCAATGAAGATCATTCCGTATATTAACACCTAGGTAGTTACAGTGAACCCCATGAATTACTGTCATCACATCAACACAGTAACTAAAACTGGAAGGACGACCCTTCCTTGTGAAATTTTAACCTGACTTTTCACTTCACCCGTTTACCATCATAACATTGTCTGCTCTGCAGGACAAAAGCCTGATCATGAGGGAAAGTTTCCAGCATTACTTTGCCGTTGCTAGTGTTCTTAAGTAAATAATATGACATGAGAGGGACAGCTCAGTCTGAAAATAATATAACCAACTAGGGCAGGGTCTCTCAGGGCACATTCGCCGGAGCATTGCACGCCGCAAGGTTCAAAAGACGACTTCGCTAAATTGACCAGATTGCAACTCCTACTCCTCGATTTTGAGCATTAAAGCTATCCCTCTACTTTCAAAGCCTGTCTCTCTCGTTCCGTCTGTCTGTCTCTTCCTCACTTGCCCTGCAGCGCTCAACCATCCGAAAGGAATTGAGCCGAGCTTACCCAAGTCGCCCCGAGACAAAACGCTAGTCCGTACCGAGCCGAATCGGACCGATGCACGGTGCACAGAACATCTGCACCTCGGTTTGCATGCGTGATATTTGGAGCGTTTGAGAAGCCCTGAAGTATAGGAAAGAATATTCCGGGCATTGTACTAATACAGCCAGATGAGCTGTAGGGCTCTATAGACAAACTGAAGTAATAGACGCTGTTAGTGACCATGAAGCTCTTTTGACCGTAGTTAAAGATAAATGTGATGGAAAGGAGGTTGTAAAAGTAGGACTATTAGGTACTACCATATATGGTGGATAAGACACGCTTGAGAGAGTTTTATAAAGTAATGTTTATTCCCGGCATTTTAAAAATTATCAAACCGAACTGATCGTACTATAACTGAAACAAATTTTGTCTTCTGAGCTTAACTACAAAATCGGCGTCGCTATATCACTGTAGCGAATCATGTTTAAACTTAACGACATAAATTTCTATGAATAAGAAAACCTTCGGGAAAACTGTGCATTTACCCGGAATAAGAAACTCCTCATTTATGAGGATATTAAGAGATGTGCTTCAACAAGGCTAAAGTCTCGCCTATCTGTCTGGAGAACTACCATGAGGATTTTATCCAGTGGTGTCACCTCAAAGGTTGTTTGGAGGACAAAGTGAGGGTCATTAATGCCTCAAGAATTAATGCAAGTTACTAATCACACTGACTGTCTCCGAGTTTCCATTTTCCTCGTACCACACGGCAAAATATTGATTTTATCAAGTGCGGGACGAGAAAAACTGCTTCTACTCTGAACGTTTGGGCGTTGAAGGATACTCCTAACTGTGGGTGCGGTGAAGTAGCACAGCCTGTTCAGCGTGCCGTCAGGAATGCCCACTGTATGCTTTCTCAGGATTCCAGAACGACTGCCCTTAAGATCTGGTTTTGCTTTAAAATGCGGACATTGACCTGAAAACGGAAACGGTCCCATTGGATGTTCACATCTCGATGTATTGTTGCAACCTGAGCCTCCGCTGGGTGCTTCCAAAGATCTATAGTGCGTCTCGATTTTTGATATCCATAGAATATTATCTAGCCATTTCTGCCCATACAATTCCTTAAAGGCCTCTCACAGCTCACAAATAACTTCAATCAATCAATCAATCAATCAATCAATCAATCAATCAATCAATCAATCAATTAATTAATCAATCAATATTGATCTGTATTTAAGGCAGTCGCTCAGGTAGCAGATTTCCTATCTGCTGTTTTCCTAGCCTTTTCTTAAATGAGTTCATAGAAATTGGAAATGTATTGTACATCTCCCTTAGTAAGTTGTTGCAATCCCTAACTCCCCTTCCTATAAGTGAATATTTGCCCCTATTTTTCCTCTTGAATTCCAACTTTATTTTCATATTGTGATCTTTCATTTTAAAGATGCCACTCAAACTTATTCGGCTACTAATGTCGTTCCAGACTATCTCTCCGCTCACAGTTCGGAACATACCACTTAGTTGAGCAGCTTGTCTTCTTTCTCCCGATTCCTCCCTGCCTAAACTTTGCAAAATTTTTGAAACGAGACTCTTTTGACGGAAATCGCCCAGAACAAATCGAGGTGCTTTTCTTTGGAATTTGTTCAGTTCTTGAATCAAGTAATCGTGGTGAGGGTCCCATGCAGTGGAACCATACTCTAGTTGGTGTCTTACCAGAGACTTACATGCCCTCTCCTTTACATCCTTACTACAGCCCCTGAACGCCCTCCTAACAATGTTCAGAGATCCGTACCCTTTATTTACAATCCAATTTTTGTGATTACCCCATTCAAGGTCTTTCCTTATATTAACCCCTAGATACTTACAATGATCCCCAAAAGGAACTTTCACTCCATCAACGCAGTAATACAACTGAGAGAATGTTTTGCTATTTGTAAAATTCACAACCTGACTTTTAACCCCGTTTATCATCATACCATTGTCTGCTTCCCATGTCACAACATTACCAAGGTCATGTTGCAGTTGCTCACAATCTTGTAACTTATTTATTACTGTATACAGAACAACATCATCCGCAAAAAGCCTTACCCCTTTTCACTGATATATATATATATATATATATATATATATATATATATATATATATATATATATATATAAAAGAAAATACAGTATATAGGTCCAATAATATTTCATTAATTATTACAGAGTCAGATAAAGCTTCACCTACTCTAATTCTCTGAGACCTATTTTCTCGAAATATAGCAACCCATTCAGTCACTCTTTTGTCTGGTGTAATTGCACTCATTTTTGTTAGTATACCTGTGGTAAACACCAAGCAGTGGTTTGAAGCGGGCATGAACTTTCCTGCACTTAGTTCTATGTCAGCCTGTTAAAGGAGGTGGGAAGTAACGTTATTAACCTGGAAAATACCACCCTTATAAAGAAGGAAGTGAACAGTGAGTCAAAGACTTCCTTCCCGTACCAGTGACACTACACCCTACCCACTCATGTTAAACTGTTAGCAACAACAGTTCTTCGTGGTACTTTATTGTCTTCTTCTCGATGGGAGAAATCCGGACTTACCGACGTCCAGCACCATACATGTTAGTTTTGAGAGAGTTTCGGAGCAGTGCAGCTTGGAGGCTCCAGTACTAGCAAGTATTAGAGAAGGAAGATTAACGTGGTTTGCGTGCGGAATGCGGAGAGGTGGGGAAGAGCCTAGACAAAGAAAGCGTGCAGGATGCCCGTGGAAAGTGAAACGTCCAGACAATGGTAGAGGATAATGTGTGGAGATATTGCTGAGGCAGACCTCATGAATAAATAGTACCAAAAGAGGATACTGCGGACGAAAAATGTCGAGGATATCCATCAAGCCAGCCGACCTGCAATGATTGAAAATGGTGCTGAAGAATACTAGGGAGGTGGTGAAGAAAAAGGGGGAGGATATGAAAAAGAATACATTTCGATTCATATTCCAGAAATAATCAGTTCTATAGGCGACGTCGAAACACATTTCCACTTATGAAAATTGGACGGAAAATCCTAGTCTTTAACAATAATAATAAGACGACGAAATGTACTGCACCTCCATTTGGATAGACTACTTACGTTACAAGCAGTAGGACCTCCTTCTAGGAAGCCGGAACAGAGCATGCCTGGCAAGACATGTATAACGAAGTCTTCATAGGCCCCTACGCAATCTTCTTGAGAGATAAGAGGTTCATCCAACTCCTGGAGAACGTCGGATCTGACGGGCTGCGAAAAAGAAAAAAAATACTATTCTGTTTAAAATATATCACTTACAGAGAACAGATTTAAGAGAATGAACAATATGAAACCAGGCCAGCCCGGGAATACGTGTACGTTATCATCAGAAGGCCTAAGTCCTGGCAAGGTGGTATGCGTTCTGATCTAGACAACCACGGAGAGGTGGTCTGCTTTCATCTGAGATACTGTCAGGTATAATCTGGAAGACCAGGAGGTCTGTCGTGGAAAGGAAGTAAGTAGATTATTTGGAAGAGAGTAATAGTATAGAGTAAGATGAGACAGACTGAAGAACTGCATCTGATCGGAATGAGGACCGATAACACAAAATAATCTTGTAACAGACTTTTCATTTACGTCCTTCCTATCCGACCTTTCTTGGTGAACTCCGGTTCACTTCCTAGTATGACACTTGCGAATTATGGGGTGTCTTTCATTTCAATGCTCTTCCTGGCCCTACTCTTCCTTTTATAAAAAATGTTCATTCTTCAAAGCGTCGGACCTCTTCAGTGTTTCTTCTGATTATTGTTGAGCGACTTTATTTTACCAGATGCATTTCCTCCAGGAGAAATAATTACCACCGCCTTCCCCTACAGTTATAAACGGTTTTGTTCTATATGTCTTTTCGCGAGAGTTTAATCGTGATGTAAACATGATATGTCCATTCCTCCGCCAAAGGAATAGTTGTGATTCGTTAAACGTGTAGTACCGACCTCCACCCGTTCAACGTCTCATGCTTGGTCGTACAAGGCTGCGCATCGCATACGACAACAGTGCGAAGATCTGAACTTTTGAATAAAAGTTTAAACCTTGATTCTGTTCATTTACTTTTTGTGAACGCATTCACAATGCACTACCTATGGTCACTTCTGAGCGTTTTTCCTCTTTTGTGCTTCACTACTGGGGATGGTCCTGCCTCTTGCTCCATTTCTCTTACTATGAATACTCGCTGACTGCTGCTGCAGGATGCAACACCTATCTCTACGCTGTACAGCATGGGACTTTCCCCTACTGCGGGAAGACGTCCTGCATTACACCACGCCTTGTGCCTTCATTTCACGTTATTTTATCACTACTTTATTTAAAATAAAGCATATATATACAGGTATACATGGCAACCACATTTAAATTTCATTACGTACTCTTCCAAACTCTCTAAATGTAATAAACTAAAATAAAATTAATGCGATGTACTACTTTTCTTCGAGTGAGTGCGACGGTTGCTTCTCCAATCATGTATGTCCACGTGCAAAAGCAAGATGCTCCGCCTATTTGTTTACATCAAGATTAAACTCTCGTGAAAGGCCATATCCCTTTACGTCCATTCATTCCTCAGAACATCCCCCACGTCTCTCAACAATCTTAGCTTTGGTCGCCCAACAGCCCCATTTCTCTCTGATTTTGTGTTTTGATGTGACAACGTCCTCAACGAAGTAGTGTATGTCCTGCAACAATGAAACACTGTCTGCTTTATAAATCTAAGTTTAAGTAAGATGACCCAATTAGTACACACACATATAGGATGGTCGGAAACAACGTCACCAGGTATGTCACCGTTAGAGGGCTCTTCATACTGATAACTAATTTGAAAGAAATAATTCGATGTATCGCTCCGTTGCCATTTTAACCGCTGCACTAGTTATCCAATGAGATCGCTTCGCGGGTGAATTCAAAAGGGCTTTGCGAGGCGAGGTTGCCAAACCTCTATGTGGTCTAAGACCAGCATGAGAGCACCTGTCGAAGATTAGAACTTCGCCAGGTGAGGAGTTTGAATAAAGACTTCCGAACCTGAGAATATCGCACCAAAGCAAGTACGCTACGGTGGCACTGGCTGAAAGCAACGGAGTGTTTGTGTTTGATGCTGATTCCTCGACTTGAGTATCAAGCCTTCCTTAAGTCACGTGCAGATTTAGCATCTGATTGGCTAAGTTCGACAGCTGATAAAATGACAACGTTGCGAGATATCGAATTGTTTATTTTAGATTATGTATCAGTATGACCAACCCTCTAACGCCAATATACCCGGTTCACGTTGTTTCCGACCACCCTGTATATACAGGATGAAACATCTACAATTTTGCACCATTTCTTCGGTACCTGCAACACAAATATTTTCAATCCTACCAACATTCTGAATGTTTTTCCTCTTTCTTATCAACTTTACCCTCCAGGGTTGCTTTTTCCCTTTGACTCAGCGAGGGATCCCACCTCTACCACCTCAAAGGCAGTGCCCTGGAGCATGGGACTTTGGGGTCGGGGTATACAACTGAGAAGGAGTACCAGTACCTACTTGTGGGCCTTGTGGGGGATATAAAGATCGGAAGGGAAAGACAAGGAAGAGGGAGGAAATCGGCCGTGGCCTTAAGTTAGATATCATCGCGGCATTTGCCTGAAGGAGGAGTGGGAATCCCCGGAAAACCATTTCGAGTGTTGCTGAGATGGAAATTGAACCCCTCCCCTTACTAATTTGATCTCTTGAGGCAGACCGCACTCAGTTCCAGCCCCCGTATGATTTTTCAAATTTTGTGGCAGAGCCTGGAAACTAACCCCGGTCTCTGGGTATGGTAGCTAATCACACTCACCTCCACACAATAGAGGCGGACATGCAATCTCCATTCTCCTGGAAAATGTTATTTTTTTATTTGGCACCTTTACCTAGCGTTTATCTAGTGCGTTTGCCGTGTGGTTGAGTAAGTGCAGCCACCAGCTTGCATTCGAGAGATATTGCCCCACCGCCGACAGCCTTTCATAGTGCACCTCTTAGGCAAACGATGAACCTATGTTCCTAATTTCAGCTTTCTAGGTCTTTTGGATCTGGAGATACAGTGATCAGTGAGTGGTATTTGGCTTTTATTACCTATGTAGAAGATTGCTGAAAATTATGTTTTAATTATATTTAATAACATTAATTTGGATTATTATCAATGTTTTATATCAGAAAAAACTCGGGTTTCATGTATTAGAAATGATTCTCCCAAAGATAATTTGGGCTTTGCTGTTTCTTCGTTTTTTTTCTAAAACATAATAAATACAAGAATTGTTTAGAAATATCTAAATCTAAATTGCGGTCCATGTCAGTACAAGATTATTTCTTTAAATTATTTTCCAATCCCATGTTCTCAGAGTGTTGGGTCGAAGTTTCACTACCGTGCACACTGATATTATTTAAAAAAAATGTAACTGGACTTCATGGGGGCACAGCCTTCCTCGTACACCGAGGCCGCGGTTTCGATTGGCTAGTTATGCAGGCTATCTCGAAGTCAACTCATCTTACATGATAACAACCTTTTGGTCCTGTCTGTCGGTGAGACAGCAGCATTTGTCTAAAATGAGACCGAGAATTTTCATCAAGTTGAACGCACATCAGCTCTTCATCTGCAGGCCTCCTGGTTGAGCAAAGGTCGCTTGGTAGGCCAATGATTTCAGAGCTGTAGCAGCATGTGTTACGGTTTTCATAAACGGGACCTTAAAAAAACATCGTTTGACTGATGCTAAACTCTCTTTCACTTCCAACGTGACGTCATTGCTGTTGGCAACTGGTGAGTCAAATTACACAAAGCATATTGAGGATACAACACCATACAGTGTGAATGTGCAGTGTTTCGTACAGATAATGTAGTTTGCCAGCAGCAAGACAAGCATAGCCCGCTGCGGGCAGTCAGAAGTATCTACTTACTTTGGGAGAAAATTGACCCCAGCCTGAGACAGTGCATTCGGCCGGTGGATTCAGTGTGACATTACGTAAAGGAATGGCGCTGATCACTTTTCCATCCAGAGGGAACTCTCCACCCACCTGAAATTAGAAAATTGTTATGAAAACTAAAGGTTGAAATATTCATCACAAGTTCTGGTATATCTCCTGGAAAATAAAACAAAAATATGCCTATACAATACAACTTCTGATATCCGTACTACTCTGGCGACGGGTGGTCCGGATAACACAAAATCCGTACATCAGAATGTAAGAATAAAATTCAGCAGAATTCATGCAAAGAATCTACAAAGCTTTATTTTGTAAGTAATTTTGCCTATAATAATATTACGCAATATATATATTTATTTAATCTCTTTACCCTCGAAGGTTGGTTTTTCCCCGGATCCCACCCTACGAGATCATGGGCGGTGTCCTGGAGAGTGAGACGTTTGATCGGGGATACAACTGAGTATGAAGACCAGTACCTCGCCCAGGCGGGCTCACCTGCTATGCTGAACAGGGGCCGTACGGAGTACGGGAAGTTTGGAAGGGACAGGCAAGTAAGAAGGAAGGAAGGAAACCACGGAAAACTACTTCGAGGATGGCTGATATGGGAATCGAAACTCGTCTTCTCAGTTGACCGCATGAGGTGAGTGGACCCCGTTCCAGTCTTCCTACCACTTTGTAGAGTACTCATGACTTAGCTGGGAATCGAACCCGGGTCTTCGGGAGTGGCAGCTAATCGCAGTTCATATAATATATCCTATATATATAAATATCAATTCGGATACAGTATAAAATATAAGTAAAATATAAAAAGACACATAAAATTCACGGCAAATATAAAGTTAAGTTCATGTTCCTTTTACTCAGTTTTAACTTTCCAGAATGTTGTTATCGTAGCCTATTTAACTCGCTGCAGTCATTTTCCGGCCATTCTTCTATAGTAACACTAATTTCCTCCCTGCGTTCCGTTTTATGCTACAAACCAACTTAGTAGAGTAGTTCATTGCATCCCGCCCCGGAAATATTAAATTATCTTATTCATACCTGCATACGTAGGCTACATCATCATTATAGATCGTTATGCCTTTCGGTGTCCGGCTCCATGGCTAAATTGTTAGCGTGCTGGCCTTTGGTCACAGGGGTCCCGGGTTCGATTCCCGGCAGTGTCGGGAATTTCAACCATAATTGGTTAATTTCGCTGGCACGGGGGCTGAGTACATGTGTCGGCTTCGTCATCATTTCAATCTCAGCACGACGCGCAGGTCGCCTACAGGCGTCAATTCACAAAGACCTGCATCTGGCGAGTCGAACTTGTCCTCCGACACTTCCTGCACTAAAAGCCATACGCCATATTATTTTTTGTCATGCCTTTCGGCGTTCATTCTGCAAACCTCTGTGAATTTACTAAACGCCTCCCCAATCCTCTGTTTGTAACTAGTTCTGTGGCCTCGTTTAGTTCTATACATCTTATATTTAAATCGTTAGAAACTGTCTTGGTCGCTCTCTACTTCTATTCCCTCCAAAACAGAGTTTATTACCCTGCTAAGTAACCTGTCCTCCTCCATTCGCCTCACATGATCCCACAACCGAAACCGGTTCATGCGTAAAACTTAATCAATCGAGTTCTTTCCTAACTTAGCCCTTATCTCCTCATTCCGAGTCTTCTTCTGCCATTCTTTTCACACCTGTTTGTACAAGCAATCATTCTCGTTACTTTCATGTGTGTTACTTCTAACTTGTGAATAAGATATCGTGAGTCCACCCAGCTTTCTCTCCCGTAAAGCAAAGTTGATCCAAAGAAACAGACCGATGTAAAGATAGTTTCGTTCGGGAGCTGACTTCCTTCTTACAGAATACTGTTGATTGCAACTGCATTAGCTTTACAGCACCTTGATTCAATCTCATTTACAAAATTTCAATCCTGAGAGGACGCACATCCTGAATACTTAAAATTATCGACTTGTTCCAGCTTTGTATCACCAATCTGACATTCAGTTCTGTTGAATTTCTTACTTACTGACATCAATTAAGTCTTCGAAAGGCTAATTTTCATACCATTCTCATTGCACTTATTTTCAAGTTCCAAGAAATTAGACTGCAGGCTTTCGGAACAATCTGCAATTAAGACTAAGTCGTCAGCATAGGGCAGACCACTTACTACACTTCCATGTAAGTGAATACCTCCCTGCCACTTTAAAACTTTCAGCAGATGATCCATGTAAACTACCAACAGCAAAGGTGAAAAATTACAGCCTTGTTGAACCGAAATAAATTAATCTCTGGAAAACAGCCCGGATAACAGAGAGTTTGGATATCAGAGGGCGTATATAAGACGTGGTACTGTACTTACAGGGAGGGTAAAATAAAACTGGCCTTGAAAATATGTATAGGACTGACCCAGAATTAACCCTTGTTATTAAACAGAAGAGTTCACATTCACAGGCAATACTGGAAACCGTGATTTCGAAGCAACAATCGGTTGTTCCCACATGGCGGAACGTGCGCATCTCCCGAGAACGTCGCTGCTACTGTGCGTGTGAGTGAGTGAGAGAAGCAAGCGTGTTTAATGACCATTTGAACGGTGCTCACGATAAACAAGCGCGTGTTCATTGTCGACTGTTACGCGAAGCATGATTCGTAGGAAACCTGTGAGGAATTGTTTGAGCAAGTGTTTAAGCATAAAGAATAGAAGGAGAAGTGTTATCCCTTCTCCCTCAATAACATGCATGTATTGAATACGGATTGGGCTGGCATTCTCCGCTATGCAGCGCTCCAGTCGACATTGGCTACATGATTTCCATGTGTGTTTATGTGCGATATCTGAAGATTTTTTGTCGGTTGGAGATTTTTGGCGGTGTTCTGTGCAGACGTTTATTGATATACAAGTGCTTACACTATCATTTCTTAATATTAATACCAGAAATGCTACTCTAGGAAGAATTAAGCGAAAGGGAATTGAATTTCTTGCCTGTGTTGAGGTTATTTTCGTGCTATAATTTTCTTGATATTTAATGCAAGTAAACAGCAGTTTAGCTATTACATTTTCCTGAGTGTTTAATGTGAATAGTGAAGATGTCTTTCTGTTTTGTACCAGGAAATAATTCAGGCTATAGGGACTGTAAAGAGGTAAGACGGTTTTTCAAACAATATCAAGATAAGGAACATTTTATGAGGCGGAAAAAGGAACGTTAGGGAACTTACTGAAAAGTCCAACTTCTGTGAAGCTCGCTTTTCAGAATATTTAATATTTCATATTTTTGATGGAAGTAAAGGAAGTACATCTCCCAAGGACCAACTGGCGATTGAAAGACTATACTGCCCCACACATATTTCCTAATAAGCCTAAGTATTTTTCTAGTATTATAACTGAAAGGAAATACCCCCACCAACAAAAGAAAATCGTCTGATATTCTTCTGGCAAAGACATTCCTAAATGTTCGAAATTTCTTGATTCTGAATCCCCTTGTGATATCAGCAATATCCAGTTCACCAACACGCCTAAATCCGATTATTCTAAATATGAAGTGTTAAAATTAAAACAACAATTAAGAAACCTAAAACGGAGCTTGGCTAGGGCAACAATTGTAAATATTTTCCGGGTGAGTTTTATTTTGTCCACCCGGTAAATGAATTATTTTTTCTTCTTATTTGCTTTACGTCGCACCGACACAGATAGGTCTTATGGCGACGATGGGACAGGGAAGGGCTAGGAGTGGGAAGGAAGTGGCCGTGGCCGTGGCCTTAATTAAGGTACAGCCCCAGCATTTGCCTGGTGTGAAAATGGGAAACCACGGAAAACCATCTTCAGGGCTGCCGACAGTGGTGTTCGAACCCACGATCTCCCGAATACTGGATACTGGCCACAATTAAGCAACTGCAGCTATCGAGCTCGGTGTACATGAATTCAGTGAGGTTTATAATACTTTATGGAGATGGGAAAGTTTCAGGATAAGTCGTACACGAAGGAAAGGGGAGTGTTTATGAACTCACATTAAAGTTCTTCAAAGATAAATGTCACCTGGAGTGAACTGAGCTTTACGGTCTTCTTCCAGGAGCTAGAGGTGGTATACCGAGATTTTTTTTTAAGATTTTAGGGAGAGACATAGCTTACCACACCACCCCACCCTTGGAGATGAGATTGAAGTGACGGTCCTGGAGAAATGATGCATAATTTTAAATCATCACTTCTATCAGAAGATTGTATTCGATTTGTTAAGGAAATGAAGAAGAATCGTATGATTTCAGTTGCCGTGAGCAGGCATATGATGCCAGTTAAGATACTACAACGTCAATTTTCCTCTGCCATGGTAGAAAAGACGTAATTTTATTTGCCAGAGATCATTCAAATGCCGAATTCGCAGGAAATATATATAGCCTAATAAACATACATCCTCTCTACAAAGACCATCTAATTCTGAAGAGCCTACCCCAAGAAACTGTTTATCAAATAAATTATCAGCGTGCTTCTCAAGTCGTAAATATATCAGCAGTACAATGAAATTCAGTGCTGGAATGAGAGCGTTGTTATGGGCTAGATCGGCACTGCTACTACACAGCTGAACAAGCTGTCGAATTATGGACGCACAACGTGGGTAAGAAACAGGATTTTTACGTAGACATCATCAGATTCCTGAAATAATATATTTCTAAAGTAGACAGGTCTATACAGTCCTGCTTCTCGGTTGAATTGTCAGCGTCGAGGCATTCTATTCAGAGGATTCCAGGTTCGATTCTTGGTGATACTGAAGAGAAAATACCGGTATTCTATACACTCCAACCTATACCATCACATAAGTAATCGGAAAAATGCTGAATTCTTAGTACCAGACATAGCATTAATACTTAAGCTACTTGTAAAACCCACTTAATAGTTAATACACTGACTGACAGAGCAAATGCAACACCAAGAAGGAGTGGTTCGAAAGGGATGAAAGTTGGGGAAAAAACAGAGACGGCACGGACGAATAATTGATGTTTATTTCAAACCGATATGCAGGTTACACAATGCGCGCGGCATCGACTCAGTAGGATGTAGGACCACCGCGAGTGGCGATGCACGCAGAAACACGTCGAGGTACAGAGTCAATAAGAGTGCGGATGGTGTCCTGAGGGATGGTTCTCCATTCTCTGTCAACCATTTGCCACAGTTGGTCGTCCGTACGAGGCTGGGGCAGAGTTTGCAAACGGCGTCCAATGAGATCCCACACGTGTTCGATTGGTGAGAGATCCGGAGAGTACGCTGGCCACGGAAGCATCTGTACACCTCGTAGAGCCTGTTGGGAGATGCGAGCAGTGTGTGGGCGGGCATTATCCTGCTGAAACAGAGCATTGGGCAGCCCCTGCAGGTACGGGAGTGCCACCGGCCGCAGCACATGCTGCACGTAGCGGTGGGCATTTAACCATTTAACGTGCCTTGAATACGCACTAGAGGTGACGTGGAATCATACGCAATAGCGCCCCAAACCATGATGCCGCGTTGTCTAGCGGTAGGGCGCTCCACAGTCACTGCCAGATTTGACCTTTCTCCACGCCGACGCCACACTCGTCTGCGGTGACTATCACTGACAGAACAGAAGCGTGACTCATCGGAGAACACGACGTTCCGCCATTCCCTCATCCAAGTCGCTCTAGCCCGGCACCATGCCAGGCGTGCACGTCTATGCTGTGGAGTCAATGGTAGTCTTCTGAGCGGACGCCGGGAGTGCAGGCCTCCTTCAACCAATCGACGGGAAATTGTTGTGGTCGATATTGGAACAGCCAGGGTGTCTTGCACATGCTGAAGAATGGCGGTTGACGTGGCGTGCGGGGCTGCCACCGCTTGGCGGCGGATGCGCCGATCCTCGCGTGCTGACGTCACTCGGGCTGCGCCTGGACCCCTCGCACGTGCCACATGTCCCTGCGCCAACCATCTTCGCCACAGGCGCTGCACCGTGGACACATCCCTATGGGTATCGGCTGCGATTTGACGAAGCGACCAACCTGCCCTTCTCAGCCTGATCACCATACCCCTCGTAAAGTCGTCTGCCTGCCGGAAATGCCTCCGTTGACGGCGGCCTGGCATTCTTAGCTATACACGTATCCTGTGGCACACGACAACACTTTCTAAAATGACTGTCAGCTGAGCAATCATGGTACGAAGTGGGCCATTCGCCAACGCCGTGTCCCATTTATCGTTCGCTACGTGCGCAGCACAGCAGCGCATTTCACATCATGAGCATACCTCAGTGACGTCAGTCTACCCTGCAATTGGCATAAAGTTCTGACCACTCCTTCTTGGTGTTGCATTTGCTCTGTCAGTCAGTGTATTAACAGTAGATTGAATACTCTACCAATAGATAACAACTGCACAGTCGGAGACACCCAAAATGTAGACTTCTAACAATAGCTGCTGCGTTACCCCCTGAGTCACTGGCTTGAATTACCTGTTGATACACGTGATACACCTAAAACAAGCTCCAGGTTGTGTTTCTTTTTAAATATTGAACCATTCTGTTGATGGACCATTAGATATGATCTGCATGTATTTAGATGAGACCACACAGGAATGGTAAAATGGGAAACATTATTGCGCAACACAACACAACATTGCGCGCTTTCGAAGGCATCCTAGCGTTGGTATTAGTGTGTAGTTCACAGCCTGAACAAAGGGGAGATGAAGCCACGCCAACTACTTTACTTGACGGCTTCTGATGCCAGCATCTCTGCAAGAAAAGCGGAAGAATTCAGGCTGGAGGGAAATAAAACTCGACGGATATCTCTGGCCACAGGAGGAATATAGAGATTATAAAACCAAAGTAGGAACGAGGGCAATTTTCTGAGCAATGTGATATGCCGCATGGAGATATTCATAATCTCCGTGAATAAATGGGTATTTTCCTCATGTACCGTGAGAACATTTCCATTCCGGGAGAGGAGTTCAAGTGGACCACCCAGGGAGAATCTCGCGTGCGTGGGTAACACTCTTCAATAAATACTGCATGCTTGGGACGCGGAGATCATTCTCTGTACGCAACGTTGCCTGTGAGGTGTACCTCGTTTGTCAGAAGCTCATCGATAGAAGGAAGCATTCATCTTGATGATTTGCAGTTAGAGAGACTTCGTTGTCCGAGTGTAAATTGCCTAACATCAAGAATTCGCCCGCCAGTGCTAATTCATCACGGTCTGTGCCTGCGGAACGTGCAAGTCAACGTGGACATCCTTCGCAGCAGGGAGACAACGATCCAGGACAGGCTGGTGGTGGTCATCACGTCCAGTCAAGATGTCATAAGCAGCTAGAAGACAGCAATCGAGTTTTGAGTGTGGTTGGTCAGTACGGTCAATCCAGTCATCAGTACGAGGTTCCAGTGAAGAATGAAGACGTTGGTGATGTCGCTGAGAACGATCCCAGGACGGCTACCTTTTGCTACCAGTAGTAACATGGGTTACTAATTTGATGTCCGAAATGGACAGCCGCTAAGTGTAACCACAGATGCAGGTCAGACAAATTCTAACTTATAAGCATGGGCCAGAATAGGGTGGCTTCGCAAATTTGTAAATAGAATGTAACGCCCGTCAGACGTATATGTAAAAATCCTTTGATGCTCATCAGGTACCTGCAAATAAATTATACTCAGGACAAATCATGCATGATTAAAGTAGATTAGTGTTTGCTTGTTATATTCTTGAATTACAGTTTCATCTGTGTCTTATTTTGTTGGACATTTTCATTGATTTATAGAAGGGTTTGTTATTAGATCATCCATTGAAGGACTTGCGCAGTCTAAGAATTTTTATAGGTAGACTTTGTGTCTTAGGGCCTAGTTGGAAATGCATGAGGCATGTTTAGACCTAAGTTTCCTTTGGTTGTCAGCTGAAAAGCTGTAAGATCCTCGCAATACTTCCTTTAACGCAACTCGGGACCTTGCACGGGAATCGAGCTACCATGCAATCGCGCAGAAAATAAATCACAGGCGAGAGGTATTTGTGTAATAAGACCAGGGATGATAAGAGGTAGCAGAGCCCTAAGTTGCGCGAATAACGCAAATAGAATCGTTCATATGATATGGAATTGCTGATAGTAAGCCGCGTTAATGAAAATATGTGCGTGCAGGAAAATGCACGGGTAATAATGGTAGGGATGCTCTGAGTCGAGCTCTATTTAGGAATTACTTGGGGTGCTGGAATTCGCACCATACGTAATAAGAATACGTGTGATAGTTTCACGTCCGTGATGTAAATGAAAGGGCATATTAATTAGGTTCCCTTTTAATATGGCCTGTATTTATGAATGAAGTCTCGACGTTACCTCCTTCACTACTCCCTTGCGGGGTTGTAAATCACTTGAGGAATGCAAGATGGCGCTCGGCGACCGCTGCAGACTCCCTGGTCTTGGAAAAAAGAGAAGTTCTGTCCTTGACTGACCTGACAAAGAGGTCATTGTCGCCAAGATGAAGTTTAACCTGATTTCAACATGCTTTAAAAGTGGAACATACACACAGTTTGTTGTACTTTGTCAATTGATTGTTTTCGTATTTTAATGTAATTTGAGATATCGCATGCCTTTCCGAGGAGTCATAGGTTAATGTCTCCGACATCATGCTGCGTTTGTTGCAAGTCTAGTGTTAAGTTCGTGTGTTGTAGTTTTAATTGTCGTGCAGTGTAACGTAAAGATGTTTAGTTATCGGGATTTATTAGGGTAATATGTGCGAAGCAAGTCCCTCTCTGATCCATATTTTCTTATGTTGAAGTGGAGACTTGACTGTGTTAGAAGATGTCTGCACTTCGCCAAGATATGGAAAAAGTACATAATAACAGATCGGAGGACGAAGATATAGGATTATCCCCTCTGAAACTTGGGAAAAGAGCGGGGATGCCACTTATTGGCTTGGTAATTGATTTGATATAAAATTGAACTAACGTAAATTTTTCACCAATTTTAATATGTAAAATCCATCTCTCAGTTTGTAATAAATTTTGTTATTTGATTTGGAATTTCTGGCAACTCACCGATATTTTATTTTAAATTTAGTGTGAGGTAGTTTTAACCTCAACTACCCTTTCCTCTTGTATTTACTTCTTCGACGCCCTATTTCACCCACGTGTTTCAACAACGACTGAGCTAACTGGAGCCGCAGAAGTGGAATTTCGGAGTTCAGGTAAGGTATGTGCCAGGGTTTACATACCGTGTGGTGAGTATGTTTTCCCACCACAGCACATCTGGTCGGTTCTCAGCGTCAGCTTGATAGCGATCAGATTGCTGTAGGGCACAATATTAATGAAAATAATTATAACTCGTTTGTAGCGTTGCTGCAAAATGTCCTAAAGAGACGTCAGCCGGTGAGTGATTAATCTCGAGGAATGAATAATCCCTTACAACCACGTTTTTTTCAATAGGTGGACATTGGAGTTAACACTAAGTAATCAAGAATTTTATGAGCAGGAGAAAGACTTCGTTGCAATACAGTGCTCGTCAGTCAGTTCAAGGGGTTCAGTTTGTGGAAAGAGTATTCAAAACCTTGCTTCCGTCTGTGAGACCTGTGATAAAGAAGAGTGCTTGAATTCAAGGGGATAATTCACACGGAGATGCGTCCCCAGGAAAATTTATATATTTTTGTCATGGAAAGGAAGAGTAGGCCTCTCTCGATATTAAAGTTTACTCTGTTAAAATGAACGCAATTCGTTGGCATGCTATTGGCTATTAAATTCGTAACGACTACCAGATCATGGACAAACTGTTGAAATCCTTAAAAGAAACAAATCTACAAACGTGTGGATATTCTGCTTAAGCCAATCAGCTGTTCTTATGGTTCGGTCATCAGGGCACCATCGCAAGAGCCGTGGGCACAACACTAGGTCCTTTCGTGGAGACGGATATAGTCCAGATTTCAATCCTACGGCTTAGTTTCTCATGACCATACGATGATACCATTAGAAATGATAAACACCGTAAGGAACGAAGTGAATCCTCTTTCCCAAAGACAAGTAGCTGATAGAATAGACAAACGGAGAGGATTCATCCAATTGGTTGCGACAGTAAATCGAGGCATACAATACGTTAACTACTTATCTCAATTGAGGTAAAATTCCAAAATTTGAATGAAAGTAATCCAACTCACAACAGAAAGTTTGTATGTATTCTTTCAACAGTTATTGTAAAATTTCTGTTACAAAGTGATGCAATAAGAAGGACATAAAATGATAGAATAATTATAAACATTCCCCGTCTTGTATCCTTAAATTTTAGTGCCAACAGAGCAGAGATAAATTAGAATTATACGTACTCGAATAAGAGTGACATCATTCTGTATGGTGAACACACTGTAGTCTTCATGTATGTACAGCTGTTCAATGGGTCGCTCAACTCTAGTTTTCTCGGTAGGATCGGACACGTTCAGAGCGCCAGCAACCACAACTGAATCCCATCCGTACCATATACCATTTTTAAAACTGTAAAAAGAAAATTGGATATACACTGTGTGAATAAAATACCAACTTAAAACTTTTCATAATATTTTAGAACCGAACATCCTAAATTAACGACGGTCATCCCTCATGCTGGTATATTATAGCTGGGAATAAGCAAAATACGAGAAAATTTGTGCAGAACTTGTACATATTAAAATAAATTTCAAAGTGGTAATTATAAATTTTACTACTTATATGTAAAAACTCTACTGGACGGTTTGAAGCATGTTTAGATTATAATTTGTAAGCTCTTATAGGTTTTCTCTGTGCTTAATGACTGAACGATGTCCAGTGGTGCATGACTTTCTAGTTGACGTCCATAGTGAACTGCGTGTCTCATTTTGAGATTATGATGAGGACCATAACAATTAGGACAGGATGAAACGCTGTGTCAGCACACAGCCTACTTATGTCTGCTTAACGTGTACGTCAAATCACTATCAATATACCCTCATCCCATGGGAACACTTTGGAGAGATTTGAAATTGAATCTAGTCATTCGACAGGCATTCAACACTTCAGTGATGAATATTTCTTCTACCAGTGGGACTCGAACGGACCAATCAAGGTGTCAGATTTTCCAGACTCGACCTCTTAACTAAGATGGCCATCAGGTGGGCTACACTTCATAATACGATAAAAATGGAATTCAATAAATAGCAATAATTTTCTAGTTCTTACTCTGAAAGTCTCTGGCCACATCAACTGAACTTAACACCAGTTGAAAACGCTACAAGTAGCTTTACAACATTTATCAGTTTTGTCCGGAAGTACTGTTTAAAACGAAGAAGTGGGCCTAGATCTCTCCTCATCGCATGATGAAATGGGAGCTTACACGTGACATACTATATTTGGTAGCTTAATATTTGCTGATGTTCCACTGCTCTTAGCTTCTAGCAACTTGCAACTTGATAGAACTGTCTCATTATATTAAATAAAAATACCTCTTCGTTACTAATGGAAACGGTATGCGACAAAGGAAAAGGACACTGAATTTATTGGTCACCTATTTTCGACATTTCAGTAACAACTTACTAGAGGTTGTGAAGCCTGCTATGCTGCCAGACCATGTCCTATTACGTACATAAAGTTCAACAACATATTACACACACAAACACACACACACACACACACTATAATACCATACTGTACATACAATACACTTGCAGAAAAAAGAATCCGAACACCAAGAAGGGGTTCTTCTAGATTAACGAACGTTGGTAAGCGTGTTTATACATCTGAAAGATGCCATTGGTTCACATTTCCCGCAGATCACATTAGCGTGTCGCTAGTAGCGGCCCCATGACTTTCCACATCAGGTTTGCTTTACATACGGCCTGTACTGTGGGAGAGCGTTAGTTAGCTGTGAGATTGGACGGAGTGACTGTGAGTGGGTCAAGAATACATTTACGATGACAAGGTGGCCGGTAATAACAGGTCACTGCGCTTGAATGAGGCCGTGGGCTACGTGAAGGTGGATTTTCCTTCCGGGCTATTGCAGAACGACTTGGCAGGAATGTCTCCAGGGTGCATAGGCGCTGGCAGCAGTGGCCACGATAAGAAACGTTTGCAAGAAGACCGGGCTCCGGACGTTCCCGTGGCACCACTGAGCCGCCGTATTGGGTGTACGGCTGTGCCGCAGCGGACTGTGTCTGCAGCAGCAATTCAAGCGGCAGTTGGCACCACAGTGACATAACGACCTTTTCGAATTCGGTTACTTGAATGACAGCTCCGACGCCCTGCTGCATGCATCCCACTTACCCCAAACTACCACCGTCTGCGAATTCAGTGGTGTCAAGTGAGAGCTCGTTGGTGGATGGAGTGGAGGTCTGTTGTGCTTTCCGATGAAAGGCGGTTCTGTCTTCTTGCCAGTGATGGTCGTGTGTTGATTAGAAGGACGCCAGATGAGCGCCTGCATTCCATCTGTCTGCGGCGTCGACACACTGGACCTACACCAGTTCTGTTGCCGGGAGCAATTTCCTATGACAGCAGGAGCACATTCGTGGTTATGCCTGAGTGCAGATTTGTAAGTCAGTCTGGTGTTTCGATCTGTTGTGCTGCTATTCATGAACAGCATTCCTGGGGATATTTTCTAACAGGAAAATTCACTCCCCCATGCCGCTGTTGTAACTCAACGTGCTCTACAGAGTGTCGACGTTTTGCCTTGGCCTGCTTCTTCCTCCGAAGAGGACATCATTGGACAACTCCAGCGTCATCCACAACCGGCATTAACTGTCCCTGTATTAACCTACCAAATCCAAGAGGCATGGAACTCCATCACACAAGCTGACATCCGGAAACTTTACGACACAATGCATGCACGTTTGCATGCCTGCATTTAACAGGCATGCGATTACACCGGTTATTAGTGGACCAACATGACACACTTGCGATGGCTTTTATCGTGATGATATTAACCTGTAGTCTTGTACCTTTAATAAATTTAATATGTTACCTAGACCAATATGCCTTTTCTGGCGGGACCTAGTGTTTACAGTGCACTAAGTCTCCTGGTATGGGCTAGAGCAATTTTGTTACTTTCATTGATCTGTCTCTGTCTTATCCTTGGCTTTGACAAAGTGAGAGTGACTGAGGTATGAGCGATGCTAGTAATGCCATTCCTTACGCAACCAGTCCCTGCTATGAATGGTGTGAAAATATTGATCATGGGGTCGGTTGGTGCATGCATTTCAGTGGGCTTGGCAGACTGATATGTAATAGCAACTTCTGGCTCCGTGAGGAAAGCAACAGGAAACTACCTCACTCCTCATTTCCCTAGTACGCCTCTTCAGTGATGCCTAGGCCATCTATGACAGCTAATGGCGGAACTGTTGAGGATCCAACCAGCCTTCGGGCTGATGACTAAACAACATGCCTAGACAAATATATTGCCACAATTTCCGTATTCTATATTCCGTACTTCATTGTGTTTGGATATATTTTCCGCCAGTGTGAAAACACGTTAAAAAAATAAAAGGAAACCAGAATATAAAATGTCCTAATACATCAATTAAAACAAATTTAGTAAAACTTAGTGACACGATGGGTGAAATAACAAGACAGGAAAGGAGAATTCATGTATTTAAACTCGACTGGATGTGTCCAACTACCGCTGCCAACATTTGATTTTAAGACCGCTTCAGGTAGGGTGTTTGTTAGATCACTGGGCAATGAATTCCATGTTCGAATTGTATGAACAACAAAAGAATTATTGCAGAGTGTGGATCTGTGATTTAGTATTTTGAGGGTTACGTGAACTTCAGATCTGGTAAGGATATTATGAAATGTTGAGAGCAACTGGAAATAATCTGTTAGATAAGAGGTTGTCTGCTTGTATGTATTATTTTTTGGAGTGAAGCAATGAAAGATAGCAACGACGCTGATTTAGATTAATCCAATTTAACTCATGGAATGCAGGAGTTATACGATGAAATTTTCGAATGTTCATTATAAAGCGGACACAAGCTCTCTGTAGTCTATTAGAGAGGGCGCCATAAGTGCATAAGTATGCTCTACATGTCACAGTAGTCAAACAAAAGCATTTTAGCTGTTGAACTAACAGCTTTCTGACCTTGAAGTGAAGTTAATCTTTCATTCCCTTAAGTGAGGGAAGGGAGAAGAATACTCTTTGGTAATAGAAAGCGGTTTGGTGTTCTGTCCAGTCAAGATGTTTGTCCAGTATTAATCCTAAATATTTTTACTTTGTTTTCATAAGGGATAATGGTTCCATTTAATGTTATTGTTGGAAAAATACGTCCGTTAAGTGATGATGCGTCTCGTAAATACCTATCATTATAACCTGAGATTTCACGGGGTTCATTCTGAGTCTGTTTAGTCTAGTCCACATTTCGACACGCGCCATGTCAGGATTAATTTTACATCCAGCTTCGTGAATATCGGATACATTCGTGTGAGAATAGACATGAAAATCATCGCCGTATAGATGATATTTTTCGCTCGAGATGTTGAGTGACTTGACGAGTTTCTCCGGTGCATCCCTCATACAGGCAATTTTATTTCTAAGGATTGTTCTTCTCTGTATATCTCCCTCCTGGATTCAAATTTATTCCGAGTCCTTGTGAACATCCTTGAGCCATAATATAATTTTGTGAATTCGGCGTTCTCAGAAGAGAAGATATGGTTATAGTGGATCAATAATTTCAGTCATACAGAGTGCGACAACAGAATAGCTCGAGTGTGCTTCAAGTTAAATAACAGTGCGAAGAGCGATTTAATTGGAAACAAAGGAACAATGTCAGTTGTCGTTGACATGTTCTGTCATAAGGGATCAGTTTAACGTCAGCGAAAGTAGGCAACAGGGCGTTCAAGGACCGTCATGGCAAATGAGAATCATTGACGACTTCTCCAACAGGATCTACAGTCCCCAAACTGTCATGGAATATCAGGCGCTTATTTAGTCAATGATGCTGCACAGAATACAAAAGCCAGTAGACAAAATAGTCTACAGATATCTCATTATCACGCATATTCGTGTACTTTAATGATAATGATAGGTAAGGTAAGGGTTATTCTGCCCGCAGGCAGGTCCGAACCTCCACAGAGGTGTTCCTGAGACGGAGTTTATGTGCGGTAGGGTGGCCAGTTCCTTTCCGCTCCTCCATTCCCTTACCCCCCACCAACAGCGCGTGGCAACCCAGCCAACTCCTGACCACGCCCAATGTTGCTTAACTTCGGAGATCTCACGGGATCCGGTGTTTCAACACGGCTACGGCCGTTGGCATGGTAATGATAAATGTAATAATATTAATATTAATAATAATCGTATGGCTGCAGCTACTGTGTGCAGACATTTTAATTTGACGCCATCTGGCTGTCCGCTCGTCAAAACCCACGTTCCATTTCACTCCGAGCCTACTAGACGGCAGAGTAAACCGAATCTCTCTTGGGCGTCTATGACAGAGTATTAATGAATTTTGTCGGGTGAACGCCAAATGTGTCATCAGAGAGATATATTTTACACGCCAACATCGTACGCCATGGAGTGTAAAATGGACTTACATTCGCCCTTCAAAATCTGACTACCTCTGCCGGGTTTGAACGCGCTATCTTGGGAACGGGAGGCCGACACCTCTACCACTAATCCACATAACATGGTAACAGCACCAACTCAACTAAACAGCGGACCAACACTTAACAATCCACTCAACACTCCAACGCTACTGAAGGACGTGAACAATAACACTAAACTTCAACAACACTACTCTGACACTCCACAGCGATGACATTCTCTCAACACACACTACTCAACAATGACAATATCACTGTTCACGTGAGCCTGCTTTTACACACCTGCTGAAAAATTCCTAGTGTCTTCGTTGTGCATCTGGAATAAGAAAATTCTAGTTTCGCCTTTCAGAATACCTACGGAGACACCGGACGAAAAGCTAAATAAAAGGATAGGCCATCACATGCCCTCAAACCAGTGAGGAAGTCTCCAGTCTGACTCACTCATATGTTCTAGGCACTAGCGAAAGAGATTCTATGGGGATTTCAGTCTCCTAAGCAAATGACAGTATTAAGAAGGTGAAAATTGCCAAGACTACAGCTTGAGGAATAAACCGAATACGGCTAAAATTGACAAACTGGCTGGGATTAAAACCCGGGACCCTACAAACAAGAAGTCACCTATACAGAAATTCAGCAGAAAGGCTGAACTTTGTATTTGAAATAACCAGTTTGCAAAATTCTAAAATATTAAGTAAGAGCATCCGCCCATGCGTAACATATTGTTCTGACTTTTATTTTATCATAATTTCGACTTTATCAACAGAAATTTCACTGCCTGAGAAACAAAGTTAAACACCCAGAAGGTTTGGTCCCATATTATCCCGTTTCGGTATACTTGCCTACCATTGATGTGTGAGTAAATGATTAGATTTACAAGGATCTGTAATGTGTAGAACGAACACCAGAGTGCATTCATGATGGCACGTTCCTGTTATAGATAAGTAGTTACCAGTCAACTGCTGCGAATAAGACGTTAAGCAAGACGTGGAGAGAGGACTACGTACAGTACTAAGCAGCAGCGATGCTTCTCAGACTCGTTAAACGGCCCATCGACCAATCGAAAGCATTTGACTGGCCACACTGTGGGACTGCAAGAGTCTAGTTGGTCGTATCTTGCAATTGGTAGGCATGTGGGCTATTCATATGGTACAGTGGTCCAATGTTGGACTCAATGGGTACATGAGGGCACCCAGTCCCGTCGTACAGGTTCGAATCGACCAAGAAACACCACTCGGAGGGAGGACCGTCGTATGGTGCGCCAAGAATTGCAGAATCCCATAACTCCGGCACCCGCCATCCACTAACAAGTACTGGAGACTCTACAACATACTGTGAGTTCCCGTACGGTGCTTTGACGACTTGGATCCACCTTATTATGGTCCTACCGCCCCATGCGTCGGTTTCCATTGGCATCAGAATACCAACGCCTCCGTTTGGAGTGGTATCTTACCTGGGAGACATTGACGGAGGACGACTAACGTCGAATCATGTTCAGTGATGAGTCCCGCTTCTCCATAACCTCCGATAACCATCGTGCGCAGGTTTCGCGGCGTCGAGGGCAGAGTACATTTCCTGCCCATAATGTGGAAAGACATACAGGTGTAATCCTTGGCATTATGGTGTGGGGAGCCATATGATATGCGTTGAGGTCGCCTCTATTAGTGCTTCGGCAGACTTCAATCAATCAATCAATCAATCAATCAATCAATCAATCAATCAATCAATCAATCAATCAATCAATCAATCAATCAATCAATCAATCAATCAATCAATCAATCAATCAATCAATCAATCAATCAATCAATCAATACTCATCTGCATTTAGGGCAGTCGCCCAGGTGGCAGATTTCCTATCTGTTGCTTTCCTAGCCTTTTCTGAAATGATTTCAAAGAAATTGGAAATTTATTGAACGCCTCCCTTGGTAAGTTATTCCAATCCCTAACTCCCCTTCCTATAAATGAATATTTGCCCCAGTTTGTCATCTTGAATTCCAACTGTATCTTCATATTGTGATCTTTCCTACTTTTATAAACGCCATTCAAACTTATTCGTCTACTAATGTCATTCCACGCCATCTCTCCGCTGACAGCTCGGAACATACCACTTAGTTGAGCAGCTCTTATTCTTTCTCTCAATTCTTCCCAACCCAAACATTGTAACATTTTTGTAACGCTACTCTTTTGTCGGAAACCACTCAGAACAAATCGAGCTGCTTTTCTTTGGATATTTTCCAGTTCTTGAATCAGGTAATCCTGGTGAGGGTCCCATACACTGGAACCATACTCTAGTTGGGGTCTTACCAGAGAATTATATGCCCTCTCCTTTACATCCTTACTACAATCCCTAAACACCCTCATAACCATGTGCAGAGATCTGTACCCTTTATTTGCAATCTCATTTATGTGATTACCCCAATGAAGATCTTTCCTTATATTAACACCTAGTTACTTACAATGATCCCCAAAAGGAACTTTCACCCCATCAACGCAGTAATTAAAACTGAGAGGACTTTTCCTATTTGTGAAACTCACAACCTGACTTTTAACCCCGTTTATCAACATACCATTGCCTGCTGTCCATCTCACAACATTTTTGAGGTCACATTGCAGTTGCTCACAATCTTGTAACTTATTTATCACTCTATAGAGAATAACATCATCCGCAAAAATCCTTACCTCCGATTCCACTCCTTTACTCATATCATTTATATATATAAGAAAACATAAAGGTCCGATAACACTGCCCTGAGGAACTCCCCGCTCAACTATTACAGGATCAGACAAAACTTCACCTACTCTAACTCTCTGAGATCTATTTTCTAGAAATATAGCAACCCATTCAGTCACTCTTTTGTCTAGTCCAACTGCACTCATTTTTGCCAGTAGTCTCCAATGATCCACCCTATCAAATGCTTTAGACAGGTCAATCTCTTATACAGTCCATTTGACCTCCAGAATCCAAGATATCTGCTATATCTTGCTGGAATCCTACAAGTTGAGCTTCAGTTGAATAATCTTTCCTAAAACCGAATTGCCTTCTATCAAACCAGTTATTAATTTCACAAACATGTCTAATATAATCAGAAAGAATGCCTTCCCAAAGCTTACATACAATGCATGTCAAACTTACTGGCCTGTCATTTTCAGCTTTATGTCTATCACCCTTTCCTTTATACACAGGGGCTACTATAGCATCTCCCCATTCATTTGGTATAGCTCCTCCGACCAAACAATAATCAAATAAGTACTTCAGATATGGTACTATATCCCAACCCATTGTCTTTAGTATATCCCCAGAAATCTGATCAATTCCAGCCGCTTTTCTAGTTTTCAACTTTTGTATCTTATTTTAAATGTCATTTTTATTATATGTAAATGTTATTACTTCTTTGGCCTTAGTCTCCTCCTCTATCTCGACATTATCCTTGTAACCAACTATCTTTACATACTGCTGACTGAATACTTCTGCCTTTTGAAGATCTTCACATACACACTCCCCTTGTTCATCAATTATTCCTGTAATGTCCTTCTTGGAACCTGTTTCTGCCTTAAAATACCTATACATACTCTTCCATTTTTCGCTAAAATTTGTATGACTGCCAATTATGCTTGCCATCGTGTTATCCTTAGCTGCCTTCTTTGCTAGATTCAATTTTCTAGTATGTTCCTTCAATTTCTCCTTACTTTCACAGCCATTTCTAACTCTATTTCTTTCCAGTCTGCACCTCCTTCTTAGTCTCTTTATTTCTCTATTATAATAAGGTGGGTCTTTACCATTCCTTACCACCCTTAAAGGTACAAACCTGTTTTCGCATTCCTCAACAATTTCTTTAAACCCATCCCAGAGTCTGTTTACATTCTTATTTACCGTTTTCCACCGATCATAATTACTTTTTAGGAACTGCCTCATGCCTGCTTTATCAGCCATATGGTACTGCCTAACAGTCCTACTTTTAAGACCTTCCTTTCTATCACATTTATTTTTAACTACCACAAAAACAGCTTCATGATCACTAACACCATCTATTACTTCAGTTTCCCTATAGAGCTCATCTGGTTTTATCAAGCACGACATCCAGGATATTTTTCCCTCTGGTTGGTTCTCTCACTTTCTGAATCAGCTGTCCTTCCCATATTAACTTATTTGCCATTTGTTGGTCATGCTTCCTGTCGTTCGCATTTCCTTCCCAATTGACATCTGGCAAATTCAGATCTCCAACTACAATCACATTTCTTTCCATGTCGTTTCCCACATAGCTGACTATCCTATCAAATAATTCCGAATCCTCGTCAGTGCTACCCTTTCCCGATCTGTACACTCCAAATATATTAAGTTGCCTATTATCACAGCGATACGTAGCAAATATTATGCATCCACTCGTCCTACTCTTTATGGCACAGCACTCTGGGAGAGGGTTCCAATAATATAATACACGCCCACACGCTTCACGTGTGCCTATGGACTCGCACAATGAGGTCTTCCCGTGGCCAGCAAGATTCTCGGACCTCTCCATCATTGAACATGTATGGATGACACTGGAAGGGGACTGCACCCCAGTAACAGGTGCAACAACTGTGGAGAAGCTTGCCTACGGGGAGGATCCAAAGACTGTTTGACACCATTCCGAATCGAATAAAGGCATGCGTTGTGGCCGAGTGGGTGCGACACTCTACTGATCTGACACCAACATTCCACCTGTGACGGCAACGGCCAGGTCTCTTTCATCACATATTGCAATCTATAAAGGCACTAGTTCTTTCAGTACATGTAGTTTTATTCACTTTCAACCACTCCTTCTGGGCGCTTAACTCTTTTGTCAGCCAGTGTATTTCAACTCTAAATATGGTAGATAGACTGTATAAGGTCATAATCATAATAATATATCTGAGAAAAAGAACATCATGGTTAAAAGAAGGTAGGAGTCGACATGGTAGACAATGTAGAGGATACCGTATGTGGTGTGAAACCTTCTGGTTGATTAAACTATCTTCTAAATTAACAGTATTTAAAAAGGTGAATTGTGGATATATATTGAACCCATGACCTTTGTGCCCTAAGAACATTATGCATTATATAACAATTAAATTAAAAGTTGGATTCTTGATAGCATGGATTTGACACGTGACGAGGGGGTGATTACCTTCGGTCCCACGCTCTGGGGTACGTGACGTCAACCACACGTGTCGACGGCGGAAGAATCTCAAGTCATTTTTATGAACTATTTCAAAGCGCGTGTACACGGCGTGACCACGCCAAGTCAAAAAATATAGTGCCTATCAAAGGAGGTCAATCATCTCACAAATCGAACCCGTAAAATTTTTAAATGTCCATGAACACTACCGCCAGAAATGTAGCAAGCATGTAGTCACTTTCAAAACTCTTGAAATTACAGTTTAGGTAAGTCAGAAAATTTATAAAATTTTTCTTGGCGGCAAAGGGAGAGATCCGAAGAGAGGGGGTAACTGCTATAAATATGAAGGGACGCCATGACGAAGCTTCCTTCTCCGGCATTTGTGATACAAAGCGGACGAAAAATTGTTGAGCTGCTCTGCGAAATCAAACCAACGAAAGTAGACTGAGTTCGACTGCAGATTTTAGCCATTGCGGCTAAGTCTTGACTCCACGAGGAGATAGTTTTCTTGAGTGAAATAACTGTACCAGATAGGACGGTCAAAGTACTGAAATATTCTAATGTGATTAAGTAATTCGTGTGCGGGAATAATTACAATCCATCGTGTGCGCTCCGCAAACAAGTGAAGGGTATTTCTTTTTTTTATGCTTTATTCCAGGAAACCTGAAGAAACATAATGAGATGTACAGCCATGAATGTAAAGATGGCTAAATAAAATGCCAGGGTCACAGGTGAGCCCTAAGATGAATACTGGCGTGACGACATGAGGTAGGTGACTTCCCATCTTACTACCTCTTATATCTCGTATCGTGATTTCTAAAAGTGTATTTGAATGGGGATATACGACGCAGTGGTCGCCCTACTAAGTTTTGTAAGTGTGAGAGTACGACTAAAAGAGTCATTTGTTTTATTTTCCACTTGGATAAAATTTTGAAGTCTTGCGAGTGCCATATAATGTTGTAAAAAGTTATTGAATAGGGTTCCGTAGTGATATCACGTCCAATGTAGATCGTCATCCGTGTGAGTGTACTGCCTATATTTTGTGATGTCAAAGTAAGATGTTCATTCGACGTAAAATTCTTCTGACTGCAATTTGACGTTAATAATAATAATCCATGGTTACTCATTTTCAATCGAGAGGAAGAGCGCTGTCGGGTGAGAGCCAAGAGAGATGAATTTGGTCACGGAGAGAAACGTTTTTCTATGCCCATTTTAAACTGTGTCTGACTGACAATAAAAAAGATCTAGTAGAATGTTTCAGTCATTTCTCGTAAAAATCAAGTTATTAAATACGATATCATTTATGCGAAGTTATTCATGAGTAATGCATTGTGCGATATTAGATGTCGGAATTTCTAGTGAGGATTTTATTCCAGTTCTTTGTCAATGATAATTGTGGAGCTGGGAACAGAGGTTAGTATTGCGAAACAGGTTGGACCTGTCATTGAAGCCGAGACCCGGAAGCCCGAGGAATGTTTTGTATGAGTTGAAATGAGATGTGCGAATCAAGTTAAAGTCCTGTCATTGAAGCCGGGATATGATAGCCCGAGGAATATTTTATAATGTTGAGAATGGAAAGAAATTCATAGAAATCCATAGCGGTATAATTGGCGACGCGTATAATTAGTGTGGGCATCTTGAAGCATATCTGTGCATTTTGTTGGTTAGAATATCGTATTTGTTGAATCATGTCGGCAGAGTTTAAAGGGAGCATTTTGAGAAGTCAGTCATCTGTGAATAAACCAGGTGGTTCCTGTAACTGCCAAGCGAACATGGGGTGAGAGACCTAAGCGGACAGCGGGGATAATAACGGGAATAGGAGTGGAGCCGAGATTGTACTGCAATTCTCGACCAGGGAAAACGTTAAAAAGCTGGATTTAGTTGAAAATTCATAGCCGGTAATGATCTAAGTATTGTGAAATACTGTAATTGGGGACGGAATGAACATTTGAAACCATGAACTTTGAGTATAAGGAACAGAGTAACCCAATTTCAGGGTTGTCCAAAATATAGAGCGATGGTCGTGATGATCGATTTGTCTGTGAGGGGTGTGCAAAATTCATAATGGTAATGACGAGATATGACATCGTAATTATATGGCGAGTTGTTTGGTTTGTACGTAGATTATTAGGATATCCAAGTGTTAATAACGGTTAGGATTAGATTAGATTTTAAAGTGTGATATCACGATACGAGATATATAGCTGGACATGAATGATGTAACAAATTCTTTTCCAGCCAGATAAACATCGCAATATTGAATTCACATCACAGCTGCGTAGAAAGTTGTGAAGAAACCAGAGTCCGCGGAGATAAAATTTACTGTTCTTTAACATTTCGATAAATCATTTAAATTTATTAAATTATTAAATTCAGTGAAACCGCATTTTGAAATAACTTTAATCAAGCGAATAACTTGGAGGTGCATTCTGGAAATTTTAATTTGTTGTCTGGGGAATATTAAAAAAATAAAGTAAAGATAAAGGGAACATATCCGAAGGAAATGGATTTTTCTGCCACAAAGTTTGTGAGCATTGTTGTTGTTGTAATTATTGAACTTTGATTGACTGAGCAGTGAATGTGCTGGGGATAGTAAAGTGGAACTTTGGTCATCAACCGATGTAACTTAATTGTGTTTAGCCTTCAGCTTAGAAACTTGGATGGTCAGGGGGTCATCAACCTCAGTGACTTAGATTAGGGCCATATGCCATTGTAGCATCATTTCCTTGCGGTCATCATCCACAATGACTTTAAAGTAACTTAGAAGATTAGATGTCGGTCCATGACATAGACGCAGGTCACATCGATTCAATTAAGGGTCCATGCCGTAGAACCACTGTGTGGCACACACCGATTGGACGGCCTTAATTATACTCAGAGTCCAGAGTTCGTGTTACGAGGGCTGGACCATAACGAATCACTATGATGGTACATGTGGTCTCACATGGAAGCCGAATTTAAGGATTTCCAGACTTTCCTTTCTTAAATGATTAATAATTGAGATAATGGTTTCTAGTAAGATTGCCCATCAGGCAGTTACGTTAAAGTCTCACACCAGTGTTCTGACATTTATGTAAAAATGATTGTGGTGTCCAGTGGACACAATTGACTACGACATCGTTGACATAGTAAATTACTTCATTTCCCTGAATAAATAGGAATCTTTTCAATAGACCTTTCATTCCAGTAGATAGATTAGAATTAATGAACCCTACCTTTACCTCAGCAAGTGACGAAGAACCCGAAACGACCCAAGAGACAGATCTCATGAACTTTGCTGATAGGTAAGGAAGGTAGGTATCCCTCAATATGGACCTAAAGGGTTCAATATATATCATATCATATTTATCACTTACAACACGCCGCAATGTCCTGCCGTCAGTACGTGGTGTTTGTCCAATATGCTTCCACCGCAGACATGCTCGTAAACTTTGGTTTCAGGATCGTAATGTCCTAATGAAACCTGCAAAGGAAAAAGAATGTACAATATGATTTAAAATGTTTTCATCAGTAGTCCAGATCATTTAAAGCCTGTTGGGACTCGTGAAGTTTGGTGATGTAGCTTTCCACATTTAATCTAAAAAATATAACATAATAATTTCAGATCACCCCCGATCCCATATAAAGAAACGTGTATAATACTGTTATTATAAGGAAATATCTTCATTACTGTAATATAAAAGTATTATATATAAAGGGTACAGGTCTCTGCACATGCCTATGAGGTATTTAGCGGTTGTAGTAGGGATATAAGCCTCTGGTAAGAGCCAAACTAGAATATGGTTCCCGTGTATGGACCCTCACTAGATTACATGATTCAAGATCTGGAAACAATCCAAAGGTAAGCAGCTCGATTTGTTCTGCGTGATTTCCGACAAAGGAGTAGTATTACGAAAATGTTGCAAATTTTGGGCTTGAAAGACTTGGGACAAAGGAGACGAGCTGCTCGACAAAGTGGTATGTTCCGAGCTGTCAGTGGAGAGATGATGTTGAATGACATTTGCAGATGGAGAAGTTTGAGCGGTCTTTAAATAAGTGGGAATGATCACAAAATGAAGATAAAGTTTTAATTCAAAAGGATAGCTTGGGGCAAATATTCGTTTATAGGAAGAGGAGTTAGGGATTGGAATAATTTTCCTTTCGAGTTTTTTTAATACTTTCCAACTTCTTTGCTGTTATTTAACACCGGGTAAACAACTGATAGGAAATATTCCACCTGAACGACTGACTTATATGCACATCAGTGGAGATTGATTGATATATTATAGCGTTTCTTCTCCATGGACATCAATTCTCTTCGAGATAAAATACACATGATATCACGCCACATGGATAAAATAAACACATAATTAAGACAAAAAATAGAAGTGAGCTATATTACTGCTTCTAGCGGAAATACTGCATACTTACAGACCGATTAACCGGTACAAATTTTCCCCTGAGAAATGTTTGAAAGTGGAAGCAACATTCCCTGAGCCTGGATTTCAAGTGTTATTTCTATTCTAAGACTTGAAATTGTATTTCTGGAGAACACTAACGCACGTTTTACACTGTTACTGCAACAAACATATTCACAGTAGATTCCTTTTATGAATTCGTTTCGTATCCTCGTGCCACAGGACTGCGAAGTGCCGAACAGAGTATGGAATAACTGGAATTAATAGGTCATTCTATGTACTGTCACTCGTATAGGTTTTTACCGCATTCTGAAAGACATGTCGTCGTGTTCTAGAGAACACTAGCACCAAAATGTCACGTCAATCTCCATAAGTGGGTCAGTTCATGGGAACACGCCACTGGTCTGCAGTCCACTGTCTATACATCTGTCGGGTCTTCCCATATACGTAGAGGTTTACATCCACGTAAGATTGTCGTGTCAGCTTAATTAATAAATTATACATCCAATAGTACGCAAGCCTATCTTCGACAGTCGATAACTATCTATTAAGTAATTGGAAATTCTAAATGGACTACTAATATACTTTAATGTATAAATGTCACACTTTGCAGGGTTTTATACGGCGTATGAATGTAATAAAATCTATCATAGTATTTCGTTACAAACCATAGGAGTGCAGTTGTAGCTTGGAGCTGTACTTCTTCGTCTATGGATATGAATACTCTTCAAGAAGCTACTGTATATAAAACTGTCCAAAACACTGGGGAGAGTCATCCCAAATTATTAAGGTTTATCCAGGTGGCTTATTCATTATGACATACATACATACATACATACATACATACATACATACATACATACATACATACATACATACATTATCATTATAGACCGTTATGCCTTTCAGCGTTCAGTCTGCAAGCCTCTGAGAATTTACTAAATGTCGCCACAATCCTCGATTTGCAACTAGTGTTGTGGCCTCATTTAGTTCTATACCTCTTATCTTTCAATCGTTAGAAACCGGGTCTAACCATCGTCGTCTTGGTCTACCTCTACTTCTCTTACCTTCCATAGCAGAGTCCATTATTCTCCTAGGTAACCTATCCTCCTCCATTCGCCTCACATGATCCCACCACCGAAGCCAGTTTATGCGTACAGCTTCATCAATCGAGTTCATTCCTAAATTAGCCTTTATCTCCTCATTCCGAGTACCCTCTGCCATTGTTCCCACCTGTTTGTACCAGCAATCATTCTTGCTACATTCATATCTGTTACTTCTAACATACGAATAAGATATCCTGAATCCACCCAGCTTTCACTCCCGTAAAGCAATGTTGGTCTGAAAGCAGACCGAAGTAAAGATAGTTTCGTCTGGGAGCTGACTTCCTTCTTACAGAATACTGCTGATCGCAACTGCGAGCACAATGCATTAGCTTTACTACACCTTGATTCAATCTCACTTACTATATTACCATCCTGGGAGAACACACAACCTAAATACTTGAGATTATTGACCTGTTATAGCTTTGTGTCACCAATCTGACATTCAATTCTGTTGAATTTCTTACCTACTGACATCAATTCAGTCTTCGAGAGGCTAATTTTCATACCATATTCATTGCACCTATTTTCAAGTTCCAAGATATTAGACTGCAGGCTTTCGGCACAGTCTGCCATTAAGACCAAGTCGTCAGCATAGGCCAGACTGCTTACTACATTTCCACCTAACCGAATCCCTCCCTGCCATTTTATACCTTTCAGCAGATGATCCATGTAAACTACGAACAGCAAAGGTGAAAGATTACAGCCTTGTCTAACCCCTGTAAGTACCCTGAACCAAGAACTCAATCTACCATCAATTCTCACTGAAACCCAATTGTCAATATAAATGCCTTTGATTTATTTTAATAATCTACCTTTAATTCCATAGTCCCCCAGTATAGTGAACATCTTTTCCCTCGGTACCCTGTCGTATGCTTTCTCTAGATCTACGAAACATAAACACAACTGCCTATTCCTCTCGTAGCATTTTTCAGTTACCTGGCGCATACTGAAAATCTGATCCTGATAGCCTCTCTGTGGTCTGAAACCACACTGGTTTTCATCCAACTTCCTCTCAACGATTGATCGCACCCTCCCTTCCAAGATAACAGTGAATACTTTGCCTGGTATACTAATCAATGAAATACCTCGATAATTGTTGCAATCCTTCCTATTCCCTTGCTTATAGATAGGTGCAATTACTGCTTTTGTTCAATCTGAAGGTACCTTACCAACACTCCATGCTAATTGTACTACTCTATGAAGCCATTTCATCCCTGCCTTCCCACTATACTTCACCATTTCAGGTCAAATTTCATCTATTCCTGCTGCCTTATGACAATGGAGTTTTCTTACCATCCTTTCCACTTCCTCAAGCATAATTTCACCAACATCATTTTCCTCCTCTCCATGAACTTGGCTGTTTGCAACACCACCAGAATGATTTCCTTTTACATTGAGAAGATGTTCAAAATATTCCCTCCATCTCTCCAGTGATTCCCTGCGATCTATTACGTGTTCACCTGAACTACGCAAAACACTGTTCATTTCCTTTTTGCCTCCATTCTTAAGATTCTTTATTACTGTCCAGAAATGTTTCCCTGCTGCTTGACCTAGCTTTTCCAGGTTATTACCAAAATCATCCAATGACTTCTTTTTGAATTCAACAACTATTTGTTTCGCTCTCTTTCTTTCATCTACGTACAAATCCCTGTCTGCCTCGGCCCTTGTTTGGAGCCATTTCTGGTAAGCCTTCTTTTTACGTTTACAGGCTTCCCTCACTTCATCATTCCACCAAGATGTTCACCTTTTCCCATCTTTACACACAGTTGTTCCGAGGCATTCTCTTGCTGTTTCTACTACAGCATCCCTGTATGCCACCCATTCACTTTCTATATCCTGAACCTGCTTACTGTCTACTGTTTGAAACTTCTCACTAATCATATCCATCTACTTCTGTCTAATTTCCTCGTCCTGGAGATTTTCTACCCTTATTCGTTTGCAGACAGATTTCACTTTCTCTACCCTAGGCCTAGAGATACCTAGTTCACTACAGATCAGATAGTGATCTGTATCATCGAAAAATCCGTGAAAAACTCGTGCATTCCTAGCAGCGTTCCTGAATTCAAAGTCTGTTAAGATATAGTCTATTATGGATCTGGTTCATTATGACAGGGAAGGCTAAATTTTGAAGAAATTGCCTTTACTTATGAACGAATGCTATTCCCGGATTTACAGTTGCTAAATTTATTCTTGGAATAAAACTTTTTCATCCTGAAGCTGAGCCAGTCTGAACTTCTGCACGAACGATATATTTGTCTAGCTTCCATAGATTAAATGTCGTTCCATTGCACAAACCGGTTTTGTTAACTTCATTAACATTATGGCACACTATGGACTCAGTGGTAATGTACGTTTCTTTGTCATCTTTAAAGATGCTCAGAACCTGTTGGTTGATGATATTAGCTTGTACGTTTGCTAGGGAAAAACTGCTACTTTGGAAATTGTACTCTCACCTGGATGAAAAGAACAACTAAACGAATCTCGTAAGTTATTTTTTGAAATCCGGTTTTGTTGAATCACGAAGGTACCACTATGCCTAGTTCTCCTTATATGCAACAAAATGACAACCGCACCTCTTTGAATGAGAGGTACTTTATCGAGAAAGAACCAAGCATACGAAATCCCATCTCAGCCGAACAATGTCTCTACCATAGAAACACCTACAACGAAGCATCCAAGATCAACAGTTGTTAAGAGACATTTCTCAAAACCATGTATATCCAACCCATGCAGGATCGGGTATGAAATGAGATGAATCTTGGTTGCGAGGTTTTGCGGCCGGATGCCCTACCGGCCGTCAACCTCATCAGAGGAGTTAATGAGATAAAATGAATGACGTAATATATGATAGTGGGAAGGGAGAGGGTGAAACCTCTGCCGACACATAACCTACTCCTGTCTAATAGCACCTAAGATTCTGTTCATCAGAATAGTTCTGACCGCCGAATTTCCTGTCATTAACTTATGACGCTAGTTGACTGCTAACGGGCCGTACCTTATGCCTCCACTGTTCTCCCCAGCTCCCGCTATTTATTTATTCATATTTTCCTAGCAGCCTACTTAATTACTCACAGAATCTGAGACTTTTGCCATGGCTCGATTGGCTATTGTTGAAGTTTCCTAATTTACAGTTCACAAGATGCACAAGATTCACAAGATACGATCGCGATGGACAATAACTTCGTCCTTTGTTAGCAGTCGCGAGGCTGTCTAGGGTTGGCCAGTGGCCTTCTTCATATTTCCAACTGACTTGCACATAGTGTTGGAGAATCTGTTAAGCTTAATTAAAGAAATCGGCTCCGTTAATACCGTAATTGCAGTTCAAAACCTTTAAAGGGTGCATATTATAGATCTTCTTCTTTCACATGGACTAATTGCGACCGCAGATCTATAGGTATTTTTTATGTAATGAAGCTCCCTTCTTTAATTACAGTACACGCGTCCCTTGGTGGGTGGAGTTAATTTTTGGGCGCAATTCTCGGCATCTAGACGCTTTGCATTCACATCTGTTTTCCATTCATTACTCCTGGACAGCTCACGACCTCGATTCCCCCCTTAAGTAAAGTATTCCGTATTTTCAGCCTGGAATAAACGAACATTCAGGTCTGTTCATTGATGTGCCCTACTTATTTTTTCCTATGTCTAGATCAGAATACCGCATAACTTTTCGGGAAAGAAATGACATTACCACTCGTGAAATGTGGAGGAAAAACGGGAAATAGCTTCCGGTATTGTGGAATCCCGTAATTATCTCTGCCTCTGGGCTTTTTAGACTAGTTGTAGCGTCGCGTCTTATTCCTCACTCTGAGAAGAGAGAGCAGTTTTTCGGATCGGACTGGCTTCACCTCTGCCGAGTCCTCTTTTGTAGGTCTGGTTCTGGCCACCCGCCGATCTAGTCCGGGGGCCGTTCCTTTTGCCAAACCTGCTATAAAAACGCGACTTCTGAAACTATCTTAATGAGATAGAAAGATGCATACAGTATACTGCCAATGAGCCGTAAAGACACTGTACGGTTTCCATATAATACGCGACACTAAATGCGGGCTCCAACACTAGTTTTCACGAGTTAACAGAAATTGGCACCGCAGGAGAGCAATCTTTTAACGACTAGTATGAGGGCATCGTCGTTAATGGGATCACAATAAATAATCTGCGATATGCAGATGGTACTGTTCTGCTTGCAAAAAGTGCTGAAGACCTGCAAACATTAATAATCTGTGTGGTTGAACACAGTTCTTCAGCAAGTCTGCATTTAAACACGAGAAAATATCGAAGTAATGGTAATAAGCAAACATGTCATTCAACCTTTCAACTTGACAATCTCTGGAGCAAGTCCAATGTTTTAAGCGTCTCGGCAGCATACTTGGTCACACCTAGAACAATGCTGTTGAAATTCAGCAAACGTCTCTGTAAGCGGGACTTAAAGATCAATCTCCGTCTCCTTTTATTCGATCTTTGAGATGTGGTGCTACCGCCGCCTGCTCAGAATATCATGGGTTTACAGAATAATTAACAATGAAGTACTCCAACACCTGAAAAGAGAGCTAGAGTTCATGCACAGCATCAGAAAGAAGAAATTGTAGTACTTTTGCCGTATCATTCGAAATTATAAATACAGAAACCTTCATCTTATATTACAATATAAAATAGAAGGAAGGAGAAGTAGGGGAATGAGAAGAATATCTTGGCTAAGGAATCTACGAGAATGGTATGGGCTCAGTACCCTCACGTTTTTCCGAGTTGCTGAGAGCAAGAAGCAGACCGCCCTGATGACAGCAGACACCCAATAAGGATATTGTACAAGAAGAAGCAGAACAAGTATGAATCTGCTGGTTCCAGGCAGGTTTAGGTTGGTAAAATAATCTGAGTGTGAGAATGAAGGATAGTGGGAGTGGCAGAGAAAGGTAGTGTTGTGACAGAGATGATAAAAGAAAAAGCCACAACTTCCTCTGACGATTTCGGTAATTCTTTTGAAACACGCTTCCCCTATACCTCTCAATACTAGTACCCCACCTAGGGATAATTTGACAGAATGAACCGTCTGGTTTGGCTGGACAGAGCTTGCCTTTGATTTCAGCTAATAAAGCCGAATAACCGGCAATGTCCCCACTGATTTTATCCTCAGGGAAATAATACCACTTGCAACAAAACCAACAAAAAGTACATACATGCTCTAAACATAGATATACGTCATTATGACATAAACATTATTAGGTGTATCATCTGTGAATGATTTCAGCTTGTCCCACATGCAGAAGTATTGGGGCGTCCATACGGTAGTTCCGTTTATATGGAAACTACGAGATTTCCATTGTGTTGTGGCGGTAGTGGTTTTTATATATTAACTGGAAGTACAAATGCGCAACTATTCTCCAACTGTAATCTGAAATGAAAATGCAAGTGGTCCGTAGTTATCGGCAAAGGAAAAGCAAGGGTCACTAAGGGAGGTGAAAATGAGAGTTTACCTTGGCCTCGTAAAACAGATAACTTTCGGGATCGGGTGTTCATGTGAGATCGGATTAGAAAGCTGAAGTTGAGGAGCCAGATATAAGTGGAAACAATGCCCGATTCAGGTAGAGGATCCGCAGTCACCATTCCAAACTTCCAAATCGAGACACCATGCTCCTCTTACAACTGTCATTCAATAACTTCCCCACCCACAAGTGGTTTCCATAGTGTTGTACAAGAACAAGTGACTCTAGCTCACCTTGCCTTATCTATTGTCGTTTCAGTGAATTCTGGCGTCATTCAGAAGTGTTTGATGTTATGGAAATGCTTATAACATCAGTAAATTATGTCTTACCGTATATCGTAACCAGGAAATTAACTGGCCTGTAAGCGGCATGTGTTCATCGAGCCTGTGAACGGAAGGAGAAACGTATCATTGCTCACAGAAATTAGCAACTGTTAAATATTTAGTCTTTATCACCACATTTTAATTCAAAAAGCCATTCAAGGTATTTGGTCGCGTTCATACAGTGCATGCAAATGAGAGGTTCAGTGTAAAACAAAAATGGCCAACCGGACACCAGTGAGGATCGAACCCATATTAGACCATTATTCTATTTCAAATTAGATTTACGCCACACCGACACACATAGGTTTTATGGTGGAGATGGGACAGGAAAGGAGTTAGGAGTGGGAAGGAAGCGAACATGGCATTAATCAAGGCACAGTTTGGTGTGAAATTCGGAAACCTCAGAAAACCGTCTTCATGGCTGTTGACAGTGAGGTTCGAATCCACTCCCTTCCGGAGGCAAGCTGATAGTTACGTGATCTATATCGCTCAATCTCTTGCTCTGTGCACCTGGACAGAAGTATGTTCTTCTTTTAAGTATACGTCGAAATTTGTGGCTTGCACCTGGACACAGCTCGATTGGAATTTCTTTTGATGGTATAAAGTTCTGAGTTGTGTCCTCTTCTAATTTTCAAATCAATTGCTGAGTGGAGAACTTAAAACTGTCAAGAGGAAAAGGGAATCACGTTATCTCCTGATCTTGACAGGTTCAAATCCCCATAGCTGTTGCCATTCAATTCCATAGGAGGGCTTTGTGACGGGTATCATTATGCGAGGAAAGTCGGCCAATGGGGGCCGTGCCTTTTGTAATGAATCTGAGCGTAGGCAATTTCTTGTAAACACTTGCTAAAATTTATCGCTCAGCATGTATGTCGTACGCATGTATGTCTAAGCAATAACGAAAATACAGATATTCCGTGCAGAAGGAAGCAATCTCCATTCGTTTTTTGCTAATGTATTAAAGAACAACTCTTTTAAATAGCTGCATTTCACTTCCTTGAACTACGCTTCATTATCCTCAATATACTGAGAATGTTACTCCAACACATAGCTACTTAATAACTAATTCCCTCATTACCTTGTTGAATGATTTTTGTCTGAAAAAATCTCTTTGCATCTATATTCTGTAGGACTATTTATGAATTTGTACTCACCTGAAAGGGAAATTCGCCGGGCAATGCGTCCCTTCCTCCAATTATTCTCCCGTCATTTCGTGCGATTGTGCGTCCCTCTGTACAAAACAAAATAGACAACAGGAATGTTATGTACAAATTCCGACGTTATACACCTTCTGATATAGTTACTGCTTTATAACTTGCAGTTAAGGTTAACAAGAAGGGATATCTGTTAAACTTTCTTCATATCTTTATTGTGATATTTCCTCGAGGGAGCAAATTAAAAGAAGTGAATAAAGACAAATTGTTGAAGTGGAAATTAGTTATATTTTCTCACCATCAATCCAAAATATATTGGACGATTAGAGGAAGAGAGTCATGGGAATTGTCCGCCTTCCTGTCTAAACGAATCCTCTCACGCGGTTGCTCCGGCCACCAACCAGACCTGGGCACACCCCATCGGATCGACGTCACCGAGAGACGACCGCCGCCGTCCTCACGGCAAATTGGTCATCAGTGAGATGCGTCACTTCGATGATGATCACCTGATTGTGTTCACAGTGAGTGCCGTGGCGCGCTACTCACTGAACAGCGACTGCGGCCTTGTCCTGCATAGTGTACAATCTCTTTTGTCTCTGTACCTTGACTTTGTGATTAAAGGAATTGAGGCAGGGATTACCGTCTCGTGGCAGCCCATCCCCTCTGCCGCCCACCTGGCAGAGGGCCCGTACCGCTAAGTTATGAATTCAGTGCACACGAGCTTTCAGTCCCTATAAATAGGAGGCTCACACCGAGAGGGGCGTCAGTCTGCAAGGTAGCAGAGCCCACGTACTGATACAATGACTCCTTGATCAGTCCTTTCCACCGGACGCGCAGGGGCCCGTGGTCGGAGGGGCGGAGGCCAGGATGAGTCGGATACAGCGGTCGTTCTTGCGTACGCGTCGGCACCTTCGATCACTGATTGCCTTCGAGGCTATTGGGTTAAGTGGATCCCTATGCATTGGACGACGTTTCTGTAGCTCCCACAGCGATGGATCACATATATCCCGCTGACGACCTTCGCTTTAGCTGGGCTCCATGGGACATATTGGACGACGAACTCTCCCGCCCGAGCACACCCGCCTCATCGGCCGGCACCCCCAACCTCGACCAGGACGTTACCGACTGGAACGACTACGATCCGCCCAGCCTTCCCTGGCGGAACCCACGACCTTCCCCGAAGCCAGATACCAGGCCACATCAACCAACTGAGCTTCATCACCACTGCCCTGAGTGCTACGAGTCCGTCGCCGTTTAGACTCCACACCCTGTGCCCTACTTGGACACCGCCTGCGGCTGCTAGGCCACCGACATCATGAACCGGAGTGAGGGAGAGGGGGGGAGAAATCGACCTCGCCAAACCATCTGGTGCTCCAACCCAGTTGCGGACTATGTGACCATCCGCCATGATGGACAGGGCCATCTACAACTTGGTGTCTTCCGGGATCATCGAGCAGGGAGAGATCACGTGGGTTTTCGATCTCTTCGTTCGTGTTTCTGTCAACATCTATTCTCCAGTAAGTTGACCTAGAACTTTGGCCTTGTGGTGCCATTATCTCGAGAATGGTTAGTTATAAACAAGAAGTGGATTTTGGTATCCTGACCGAGATTTCTTCCTCGCGTCGTAAGAATTAAAATGAGCTTTCTCTCGTCCTTGTATAAGAAATTACATTTTCACCTGTATTATTATACTAGGAAATGTACCTGTGCATCGCTACGATATTCTACATTGTATACGGATATCGAAGAAAATTACTGTAAATGCAGTGAATATTAAACTTTTAAATTGCATATCCCTTAGCGTTATCGAGAAAGAGCAGGGGGATTACCTTTGGACAGGTGTATGCTAATCATGAAGTTTGGTTGAAATATCTCCAGTAGTTTACAAGTTATAAGAATTAAGCTTTAAAAGCACCCGCTCTTTGGTTACGTTTGGTGGCACTTATACCAAAAAGAGGTCCGTTAATGATACCACCCTGATTATTCCTCTTATCGAAAGGATGCACATGAGAAAAAAAATAGAAATTAATTTCTCTTAAGGCAGGGAGGTTTCTATTAAATTTGATTGTGTATAATGTTTGGAGTGCAAAATCGCGGTTTCGGCTTGGTATAGACCCCCAGTTAATTCAGGGATTAATGAACAATATTAGTCCGAAAACGTACCCAAGAAGAGGTAGATTATAAATGTGAAGTTTGGTAGAAATATATCTGGTAGTTTTCAAGTTATGTGAACTCAGACAAACGGACACCAAAGCTAAAGAATATGCAGATTGTTATTTTTACACCTGAAACGGATAACTGATTGAAAATTTCCCCCAAATAGTCAATGTGCAGACACACGGTCGTTCGATTTTATTTATATAATAAATAGATGAGGAATCTGCTCCACGTACAACACCTTTTGGGCTATCCGCTGGTCTTAGCCTTAAAAACATACACTTTATGATATCTCTCTTATTAATCAATCAATCAATCAATCAATCAATCAATCAATCAATCAATCAATCAATCAATACTGATCTGCATTTAGGGCAGTCGCTCAGGTGGCATATTCCATATCTGTTGCTTTCCTAGCCTTTTCCTAAATGATTTCAAAGAAATTGGAAATTTATTGAACGTCTCCCTTGGTAAGTTATTCCAATCCCTAACTCCCCTTCCTATAAATGAATATTTGCCCCAGTTTGTCCTCTTGAATTCCAACTTTATCTTCATATTGTGATCTTTCCTACTTTTATAAACGCCATTCAAACTTATTCGTCTACTAATGTCATTCCACGCCAACTCTCCGCTGACAGCTCGGAACATACAACTTAGTCGAGCAGCTCTTCTTCTTTCTCTCAATTCTTCCCAACCCAAACATTGCAACATTTTTGTAACGCTACTCTTTTGTCGGAAATCACTCAGAACAAATCGAGCTGCTTTTCTTTGGATTTTTTCCAGTTCTTGAATCAGGTAATCCTGGTTAGGGTCCCATACACTGGAACCATACTCTAGTTGGGGTCTTACCAGAGACTTATATGCCCTCTCCTTTACATCCTTACTACAACCCCTGAACACCCTCATAACCATGTGCAGAGATCGGTACCCTTTATTTACAATCCCATTTATGTGATTACCCCAATGAAGATCTTTCCTTATATTAACACCTAGATACTTACAATGATCCCCAAAAGGAACTTTCACCCCATCAACGCAGTAATTAAAACTGAGAGGACTTTTCCTATTTGTGAAACTCACACAACCTGACTAGCTAAAGAATTAACAAATAGATTTCCATCAAGGATGGTCGACTTCGAGTCACGTTGGTCTTGTATACTGTATATTCTGGGAGAGAAAAATCACAGTTCCTTTTCCCTATAAACCCCCAGTCCATTCCTGGAATTTGTCATGGTACTGACCTGAACGCCTACCTTAGGACAGGTGGATGGTAAACAGGAAGTTTGATTGAAATATATACAATAGTTTTCAAGTTAAAGAAAGTCAGACAAACAGGAAAACAAAAAGACACCTAATGTTAAAAACACGCGGATGTTCATTATTACACAAGAAACGGGTAACTGAATGAAAATTTCGCTCAATTATTCAATGTACGGACACACGGTCGTTACATTTTATTTATATAGATAGATAATATTGTGGCTAATGTAAGGTAGAAGCTGAATATTGAAAAATACATTCCTGGTGCACCTTCAGGGCAAGAGATTAACAAAAAGTCATAATTTCAGCTTCATTGGTCTTTGTTACCTGGATATTTCATGATCAGTGAATTTATATTTGGCTTGTATATGTGAGGGATCTAGAACCAAAACTGGCCATGTCCAATCAACCCAATTTTACATGAAAGGCGTTAGAACTATCTAAGATAGGAGATATTTGCATGGAAGTATTACATAACATAACCGTTCTACTCATAAACATTCTAAAATACAGCATAACTTAATATCTGCGATGAACGTTGAGCAGTGGCGTTTTTAAAATTGCAGACTGAAAGTCTGGCAAGTGAAGGTTGGAGATTTTCACCTGTGTGTCAGTCATTCTTAGAAGATTGCCAAAATTGCAAGTGAGTTAACAGAAAATCATGATCAAAAAAGACTTCAGCGTATATTAACTGTATTTAATCACAGACATAAAACATCAAAACCATCAAATCATCGTTTTTATGAAACTTCCGCTCCTTTAACTACTTCTACCTCATTCTCTTTCACATTATTCCTCATTATTTCTAGCAAATTTGGGTAACATTTGAGGTTGTCAAACGTTTTCCACTGATTACCGTGATGTTTAGTCAACAATCTCGCAATTTCAAAGTATTCACATTAACACGTCTATCACTTACAGTGGCCTCAATCAGTCTTATACTTTCGCAGGTTTTACAAACACTTTTAGCTACCGCAAGGTCACTTCGAAAATAAGACTCTCCTCGCACTATAATATTGTTCAGTGGATTTGTTGTTGGAACAAAACGCTTGGTAACATTCAATTTGAAAAAATCACGTGACACCTAGCTCACTTTAGATTGGCCAACATAGACATTGCCATTCTCGCAATACAACGCTACATGGATATTGCCAAATTTGCAACTAACCGCAGTGTTTAAAGTTAAAATTCGAGGAGGGTTTTGTCCGATACGTAAATGAACAATTTTTTCATAGATGGCAGTTACCTCGCAGAATGTTATCCATGCCCTAAATCATTTCTGCCAATAAAGTGGAGATAGCCTGTTTCAATTCTAGACACCCCATATTAGGATTACCTCCAAAGAACACGCCAACTTGTTTATTCAGTATGAAAAGTCAATGCTTCATAAGGTTGACCAACAGTCAAAAGAAAAAAGAGATACATTTTCGTACTCACCAACAAGATATGCCTGCAATAGCCATAATATAAAAAAGTCAGCGGCTAACTTCACGCTCCCCATTATCGTTTCTGCTCTAGCGGCCCGTGTTGACTGGATGTGAATATACAAGACAGTACTATACAGATTGTAAGATAATCTTGAGAGTACTTCTACCTTTATCAACGCTCACAAGTGTTTTTTTTTTTTTTCAAGGATGTGTTTTAATTTCTTATAGACGGAAACTGATTGTTGGTAAGTGATATGGGCCGATGACCTTCGATGTTAGGCCCGTTAAAACAACAAGCATCATCAGCAACAAGCAGGGTGATACATAGGTGTGTCGTAACAGACATATCACACTTCGTGGAACAATAGTATCTTACCTTCTATTGAATGTTTCTACGAAACATAAGTTACGGTAAACAACTTCTAATAGGTGATGTGGATGTTATAGATTCTATGCTCCATCCACTTACTTAAATCAATTAATGCCATTTATCTGCTGCTTGTTTGAAACTACGTATTGTTCTCTCTATATTATTAATAGATATATTACTTTCTAATCTGTATTCTAATTGGATTAGGTATTAAATTTATATTATGTGATATTATTTGTCGGTTTGGCAACCTCAGTAATTTAGTAAGAATATATATTTTATTTTTAGGTGGTTATTATTCAATGTGCAGTACAGCGAGATAATTATCCCTTTAGAAGGAGTAATCATGAGAGAGAAAGGAAGGGATATGACCATTTTTCTAATTATGGTATCTGAAAGAATAATCTGTAATCCAGGAAAAATTCGAGAGTCTAGATGTAAGGTTCTTCTCTAAATATAATAAGCAACGTGATGTCTTTCGAGTGTACAGATCTGGAAAGGGTAGCACTGACGATGATTAGGAACTTTTCGATAAGGTAATCAGATATATGGGACACAGTATGGGAATGAACGTAATTGTAGCGAGTTTTATCAATTTACCAAATGTCAATTGGAAGGTAATAACAACGACACAAAACATGACCAACATATGGAAAATAAATTAATATGGGAAGGACAGCTGATTCAGAAAGTGATGGAACAAACTAGAGGGTAGACTATCCTGTACGAGGTATTGGTAAACCCAGACGAGCTCTATAGAGAAACCGAAATAATATATGGTATTAGTGATCACGAATCTGTTTTTGTTTTAATTACAAATAAATTTGAGAGAAATGAAGGTCTTTTAAATAGAACTATTAGGCAGTACGATCATGACTTCTGCCTTCGGCATCTCTCCGGTCGATGAGGTGTAAATGACACTGCCCTTGAGGTCATCTCTACAATAAAGAGCCAAACCTCCACCCCTCTTATTGGTACGGTCATGACGTCGGAGATTATAGCTACCAAGGTGAACCATACTATTTCGAACTGAGGGAGACAACCAACTTTCACTGATACCTATCACACGGACGCATTTTCCTTTAAATATACCCTTTATTTCGTCCAAGAGTGCGAGTAAGCTGTCTCATCAATGGGCTGGGATGGAGTGCTATTGCTCAAGCTACAGTTAGTGTCAGAGCGTGGTCCCATAATTAGGTGGCTAACGGACATCCTTAATCTAAGACAGAAATCTTACCTGGATATCCTTATGAAGTGGACCGCTGACCGGTTAACACACGGACACACACATACACAGAAACACACACGTAATGAACCTAATAAAAACTATAATATTGTGAAGACAAATAGCAAACGGTTTCTTCACTCCGATAATCCACTTAGTCCCCTGATGTGCGAATTCAGTTCACAAGGTGAATTAAACTTCAGCTCCTTTCCATCATCTACATGATCAAAAATGCGGCCATCCTGGCTCAAATTCTGGTCCATACCACGGAAGTCCCGTGTTTAATTTAGTAGTTCCTTTCGTGTGGACGTTAGGGATTCCGTGATGAGTAGCTTAGTTCCCTTCAGCCCTCGCTTGGTATGCCAGATATGGTCTCTTTCAAGATACATGAGGAATTTAATTATAATAGGTCTAGTCACCACCTCAGTCTCCGTCGTCTTCATACGGCCTAGTCTGAGACACCGATCTGTGCTGTCCATAGACAATCGAATGATCCGTTTACTTTTCAAAGTATCTAACACCACAGCATAGACATCCTCGCCGGAGGTTTCACTTACGCCGTGAAGGAGTAGGCAGTTTATTAATTTAAGTCGATTTGTAGCGATCTAGAAATTGGTGTGTCTTACATTGTAATTAATACTTTACAAATCAATAGTGGCTGTCAGCAGGAGGGCGTCTGCTGTTGTAATCAGTACACCCCACATCGACTTTAACTAGCAATAGGAATGGGGTCCTTCTACAACGCCTGTGTACCATTGTAATGTATAATTCCCTTCTTGATATGACTAGCAGAAGGCAAGGGAGCGTGCATTTTTTTTTTAAACTCTTTTACCTGATTCTCTTTATCATTAGGTATAGGTGGCCCCGATTTTAAACACATTTACCCATCAAAATGTGACTGACGTTACGCATAGTGAATTGCGGCCGACAAGTGGACCTGTCGTTATCATCACAACTCTGCAACTCGCACTTCACATTGGAAACAACGTCTGCGGACCTCCCTATGCTTTTTCTAGGATAACGCCAAGAGACATGAAATTAAAAGATTTTTATTCACTTCATGTACAGCAATTTACTTCGATATCCGTATACATTGTAGAATACCGTAGCTAAGCACGGGTACATTTGCTAGTACTATATACAAAAATGGATGTATGTGTGTATGTGTGTAAATGACACATCTCCTCCTAAACCACTCGAGCAATTTCAACCAAACTTAGTACACTTATGATTTACTATTCGGAGACGAGCACTGTGGGGGTAAGCCATCCGTAGCTCCCTTAGGAGTGGGGGTCAGGGGGGCAAGGTATAAAAAAAATGGAAAAAGGTGTCGAATCCACAGTTTTCGGGGTCACTGTGATAAATAGTGACATTCCCGATTTTTTAAAGTCAAAATTCAGCTCCCTTTTGGGTAGTGGGCGAGGGGGGAGTGATATATAAAATTAAACGAAAGTGTCGAATAAATAGTTTTCGGGGTCGCCGAGGTTGAATTGTACACTCCGAATTTTTAGTACCAGGAGACAAACCACGTGGGGGTAAGACAGCCCAGGAACCCTTACGGGTGAGGGGAGCGAGGGGGTTAGATATACAAATTAACGAAACTAGTGTCGAATCCATACTTTTCGGGTCGCTGAGATGAATAGTGACACTCTGGATTTTTTTAAAGTCCATGTTCAGCCCCCGCTGGAGTGGGGGGCGAAGGGTGAGTGATATATGAAATTAAACGAAAATAGTGTCGAATACATTGTTTTCGGGATCGCCGAGGTTGAATTGTACACTCCAAATGTTTAGTATCAAGAGACAAACCACGTGGGGGTAGGACACCCCAGGAACCCTTAGGGGCAGGGGGTGGCGAGGGGGCTGAGATATAAAAATCTTGAAATTAGTGTCGAATCCATACTTTTCGGGGTCGCTGAGATGAATAGTGACACTCCGGATTCTTTTAAAAGTCCATATTCAGCCCCCTTTGGGGTGGGGGCGACGGGGGGTGTGATATATAAAATTAAACGAAAATAGTGTCGAATACATAGTTTTCGGGGTCGCCGAGGTGAATTGTACACTCCGAATTTTTAGTATCACGAGACAAACCACGTGAGGGTAAGACAGCCCAGGAACCCTTAGGGGCAGGGGGGCGAGGGGCTGAGATATTAAAATCGTCGAAAGTAGTGTCGAATTCATACTTTTCGGGCTCGATGAAATAAATAGTGACACTCTGGAATTTTTTAATTTCCAAGTTCTGCCCCCTTCGGGGTGAGGGCGATGGGGGTAATATATAAAAATAATAGAAAATAGTGTCGAATCCATAGTTTTCGGAGTCACTGCGATGAATAGTAACACAACCGATTTTTAGTATCAGGAGACAAACCACGTGGGGATAATACACCCCAAGAACCCTTAGAGTCAGGGGGCGAGGAGGCTGATATATAAAAATCATCGAAAGTAGTGTCAAATCAATACTTTTCGAGCTCGCTGAAAAGAATAGTGACACTCCGAAATTTTTTAACGTCCAAGTTCAGCCCCCTTCGGGGTGGGGGTGATGGGGGTAATATATAAAAATAATAGAAAATAGTGTCGAGTCCATAGTTTTCTGGGTCGCTGCGATGAGTAGTGACACAACAGATTTTTAGTATCAGGAGACAAACCACGTGGGGGTAATACACCCCAGGAACCCTTAGGGTCAGGCGGGGCGAGGAGGCTGAGATATAAAATTCATCGAAAGTAGTGTCGAATCCATACTTTTCGGGGTCGCTGAGATGAATAGTGTCACTCTGGAATTTTATAAATTCTCAGATCAGCCCCCTTCTTTTTGGGAGGGTTGATGAGAGTGTGATAGATAAAAAAAATCTAAAATAATTTTGAATCCACAGTTGTCGGCGTCGCTGAGATGAATATTGAGAAACCGGATATTTTATAAGTCCAAGTTCATCCCCCTTTGGGGTGGAGGGCGAGGGGGGAGTGATATATAAAATTAATCGAAAATAGTGTCGAATACATAGTTTTAGGAATCGCCGAGGTGAATTGTACACTTCGGATTTTTAGTATGAGGAGACAAACCACTTTGGGGTAGGACACCCCAGGAACGCTTAAGGGCCGGGGTCCAGGGGATATTCTGTAAAAATCATCAAAAGTAGTGTCGAATGCATATTTTCCGGGGTCGCTGAGACTAATAGCGGCACTCCGGAAATTTTTAAACTCCGAGTTCAGCCCCCTTCGTGGTGGGGGCGATGGGAGAGTGATATATATACAAATAATCGAAAATAGTGTCGAATCCATAGTTGTCGGGGACGCTGAGATGAATAGTGAGACTCCGGATATTTTATAAGTCCAAGTTCATCCCCCTTTGGGGAAATAGTGTCGAAGACATAGTATTCGGGGTCGCCGGGAAATATTGTACACTTCCAATTTTTAGTATCAGGAGACAAACCACGTGGGTGTAGGACACCCCAGGAACTCTTAGGGGCGGGGGACGAAGGGGCTGAGATATAAAAATAATCGAAAGTAGTGTCGAATCCATACTTTTCGGGGTCGCTGAGATGAATAATCACACTCCGGAATTTTTTTCAAGTTCAGTCCCCTTCGTGACGGGGAGACGATGGGAGAGTGGTATACAAAAATAATCAAAAATAGTGTCGACTCCATAGTTGTCGGGGTCCCTGATGATGGATAGTGAGACTCCGGATATTTTATAAGTCGAAGTTCATCCCCCTTTGTGGTGGGGCGAGGGGATTGAACTTAAAAATAATCGAAAATAGTGTCGCTGAGATGAATACTAACACACCCGATTCGAGTCCATAGTTTTCCGGGTCGTTGAGATGAATAGTAACATTCCGGAATTTTAAAGTCCAACTTCAGCTCCCTTCGGCATAGTGGGTGAGAAGGTTAGAAAATTAAAATGATCGAGATAGTGGACGTGTGTATGTTCCAGTGTGACTTTCAAGTATGACTTACTACCTGGAAAACATACTTTGGGAGTAATACGCCCCTAGAACCACTAGGGAAGCGGGTGAAATATAATATGTATTAATGAATGAAGTCAGTTTGGAGCGATCTATCTATACTGTACTATATATATAAATTAAGGCATTAAAATGAAAACAGACGTGATTTAATGAGACCATTCTAGGCATCTTAGAAACTTAAAATTGGAACCAGACAAGCTGATGACTTCGGGATCCCTAGAAAAACCTAAAATTCTCATAATTCTCTGAGGGGGACACGCTGGGAGTTTCATATCTGCTTAAGAACACAGTCGGTGATATTTATCCAGAACGATAACTTATAGGATTCATGGGCTTAAAAGTTTCCTGAAAGTCCTCATTTTTAACCCCCTCCTCCATATTAAGATGGCGGCACAATCTCCCAGACAAGTTAGAAAATTGAAATTTGGCAAAATTATAGCTTTTTTGTACGTTAAAAATGGCTGTATTTCTGATTTACCTAAATTTTTCACTTTGTACACGTGTAATTGATGGTTTGATTCACTTATAGGAAAGACGGGATCATCAACTTCTACACGAATATTGGCCCACCCAGTAGTCATATGTGAGCCAAATTCTATGTTTGAAGCTGTATGAAAAGTAATTCACTGTGTGAAAATCTTACACAAATTTCACCCTATTCAACGTTTCTGCTCAATCTTACCTTTAAATAGATGAGATAAGAGGAAATATGAGGCCAGGGGTGTCTTACCGTACAATCCGCTTTTCGATATCATGCACCGTTTAGCAGCAGATATTCTGTAAATGTAGGTGAACATGCATACACTTCCGTATGTCGATCTACGTTTATTCATTGAAGTCGATTTGTAGCCATTAATACTTTACAAATCAATAGTGAATGTCAGCTGGAGGGCGTCTGCTGTTGTAATCAGTACACCCCACATCGACTTTAACTAGCAATAGGAATGGGGTCCTTCTACAACGCCAGTGTACCATTGTAATGCATAATTCCCTTCTTGATTTGACTAGCAGAAGGCAAGGGAGCGTGCATTTTTTTTAAACTCTTTTACCTGATTCTCTTTATCCTTAGGTGTAGGTGCCCCCGATTATAAACAAATTTACCCATCAAAATGTGACTGACGTTACGCATAGTGAATTGCGGCAGACAAGTGGACCTGTCGTTATCATCACAACTCTGCAACTCGCACTTCACATTGGAAACAACGTCTGAGGACCTCCCTATGCTTTTTCTCTGATAACGCCAAGAGACATGCAATTAATTTTTTTTATTCACTTCATGTACAGCAATTTACTTCGATATCCGTATACATTGTAGAATACCGTAGCGAAGCACGGGTACATTTGCTAGTATTGCCTATAAAACGAAGGGAAAAAATATTGTCTAGGATAGTTCACAAAAATCATACAACAACAAGGTAATTAATATAAGCTACTACTACACCACAATACTACTTAGTTGTATGAATTTCTTTTTCTACAACCCCCTTTCGGAATGAAAATTGCTGTTAATTATTGAAAACCGAAAGTAATACACAGAAATTAGGTCTACACAATTCTATACTGCAGTTAATTCTGCCCTAATTACTGCAACAAAATACTAGTAAGAGAGTTAATACAGATACCACAGATACTATAGATACTACAGGTACTATACTACACAAATATTTCACAGTAATAGCATAAAAATGCTAATTTATAATAAGTTACCTACTATAATACACTATAATGATTTTAAACTACGCTCAGACGTATCCTAATTACAATAGGTTATTATTAAGCGCAAATAGAAATGAATATTGCAATTATGCCTAAAGTTTGAAATTCGCAGGGACTACCGTACTGAAGAATTACCAACACAGTTAAACGCGTAGACAGAAGATTATTTATTTAGTATAACTGTATCCTACAATGCTCTAATAGAAATGAAAACTTGCGTTTCGTTAAATGCTTAAGTATCGAAAGGATTGCCGTACACAAAGAAAAATACGAATATAACAGGCAAAATACTATCTAATATACCTTATCTTCACTACAATTCTCAACTGAAACGTGGTTATGTGATTATTACAGCTGGTGGATTACTATTATTCTCCTTACTTGCGTGAGTATATTGCCTCAACGTGTTGCATTTATGCATTTCAATGAATGATTTGGTTAGAATGCAAGATAAAACTACAGCACCACACTTCACTGAAAGCTACCTTAAACCTCATGAACTTTACTCAAGAAACTGTCCTGAAAATGCAGTCATGTAGGAATGCACTACCCCAGGGGTCGCATGAAGGCATCTTGCCGCTGCAGATGCGAGAGTGAAAAGATACTAAACTACTCCTGAACGCAGCAGGCAGTACACTGACGATAATCAATGTCAGTCGAGAGAGAGGGAGTGGAGGGATGAAAGGAGCGCCCTAAGCCCTACAGCGGCTAGCAACGAAATTATCAACAAATATTTAACAAGTGCGGCAATTTTCCTCGGGTGCGAACTCTCAAGTGTTAATGTACAGTTGGAAATGAGTTACAGAAGTATAAGTATAAAGTAGGTGATCTGATTCCGTAAGGATTAAGAAGGTGTCCCGCAAGGCAGTGTTACTGTAACTCTATGTTTCAATGTTGAAAACATAACGGTCGGGAGAGATTTCAAATTGTGAAGCTTGGAAAACTCTATCAAACTACAGAAACAAATTTCGAAAATCACTTCCATCCTGAATGTGGTTCCGGAAAAAAAGCCTAACATCGCTTTTTTCCTTACTCGTTTCCTTTTCGATTAAAATCCTAGCCAAATTAAATTATTTATGTAATTTGGTCGTTGGTTCAATACCCGCAGGAGGTTATTTTGCTTTTGAAAAATATCCACGCCGAATGTAGTTGGAAAACTTACAACCTGACTTCCAGTCATTGACTGGGTCAGGGGTGGAATGAATGAAGCCTCCATCTTGCGGCGAGGACAGGAATTGTGCCGGCTGCCAAGGCCTGAGGCACTCCTCTGAAGCAATCATTAATGACTGACAGATGAAATGAAATAATAATGGAGAATGCTGCTGGAATGAAATATGACACGAAAAACCGGAGTACCTGGAGGAAAACCTGCTCCGCCTCCACTTTTCCCAGCACAAATCTCACATGAAGTGACCAAAATTTGAACCACGGAACCCAGCGGTGGGAGGCCGACGCCCTGCCACCTGAACCACGGAGACTTCCTAATGTAGTTATAAGGGCTTAAGCGAAACAATGCATTGACTCACATTAGCGCTCGTAGCGGTAGGAAAAGACGAATTGCTGATCTAAACGACCAGACAACAATAATTAAGAAGAGGATTGTAACTTTTAGAAATAAATAAAGAATATATTCTCATACTTTATTATATTTTACTTACCTAAAATTCGTAGCGCATATCCCTGTAATGTTTTCAACATTGAGTTTCTTGCCTTAAGTCTTAGAACTGTCGATTTATATGTATATAGTGTATGAGTAGCGAACTACAATCATAGATCATGCTATTTTCGGATGATATTATACGTAAATATGTTACAGATTTGTGAACGGCTACATACGGACCTCGACAATGTTGAGGTATTCAGCATACAATGAATGCTATGATGGTAAATGGAATGAAAAGTCAGGTTGTAAGTTTCACCAAGGGGGAAAGTCCTATCAGTTGTAATTACTGTGTTGATGGCGTGATAGTGCCTCATGGGAAACACTACACGTACCTAGGTGTTAATATAATGAATGGGCATCATTGGGGGTAATCATATTAACGAGGTTATATATCTCTTCACATGGTTATGAGGGTATTTGGAGTTTGTAGTAAGGATGTAAAGGGGAGAGCGTATAAATCTATGGTATGACCCCAGGTAGAGTACGGTTCCAGTGTACGGGACCGTCACCAGGATTACTTGATACAGGGAATGGGAACGATCTTAAGAAAAGAAGCATACTCTTTTTCTGGTGATTTCCAACCAAATGTTGCGAAAATGTAGTCAAATTTGGACTGGGAAGGCTTAAGGGTAAGGAGACGGGCTGCTTGACTAAGCGGTATGTTGGGAGTTATCAGTGGATAGATGCCGTGGAGTGACATTACTAAGCGAATAAGCTTGAATATAATTTTTAAAGTTAGTAAAGATCTAAATGTGAAAGTAATATTGGAATTCAAGAGGACAAATTGGGGAAAATATTCATTTATAGGAAGAGGGATGAAGGATTGGAATAATTTTTCAAGAAATGTTCAGTAATTTTCGGAATTTTTCGCCGTCATTTAAGCGTAAACAACCGATAGAGAATCTATCACTTGATCGACATCTTAAATCCAGATTAATTATGTTTGTCTGTCATAGTAGAGCATACTCATCTAAAATCCGTTAGTCGGTGTACCCTTTCGAGAAGCTTCTGATCGTGTGTTTGAACACATAAAAGGAAATTTCCAGGGGAACCGTTAGAGAAAACTTCATGTGAACATTTTTTTGTGGAAAACTTAAATTTAATTTTGTGATTGGACTAACCAATTTCCCGTTATTTTAGAATTCAGCGGATAAAACACGAGCAATTCCATTAAACCTTAAATAACTATATATTAATAGTCACGTGTTTTAAATATTAATTACTGAAAATCAAGATAAGCTTGTATTTGAACTGAAAATCTCAAACATATCTACGCCAAACTGTAGCTAAATTAATCGAGAACTCAAAATATTTAAAATATTTTAAAATATTAAACAAGGTTTTTGCAAATAATTTAAATAGCGTAGTTGTGTAATTTGGATACAAGACAATGGTCCAAGTCCAGCCTAATTACATTTTCTAGTAGGGTTCATGTGGCGAAGCTGTGTCATAATGCATTGGTCTACGACAGGGCCTCTTGAACGCCAAAATCTCACGCGTGCAAATTGAGGCGCAGAGTTCCTGTGCACAGTGCATCGGTCCCATTCGGCTCGACTCGGACCAACGCTTCGTCTCTGAGCTACTCGGCTAAGCTCGACTCAACTCGGCTCAACTCGGCTCGGATTTGGAGCGCTACGAAGCAAGTGAGTAAGAGGGAGACAGGCGGAGCGAGCGAGACAGGCGTGGGGAAAGAGAGAGACAGCGCTATTGCTCCAAATCGAGGATTGGGGGTCTGCACTCTGGTCAACCAAGCGAAGTCGTCTTTTGCACCGTGCACAATGCATGCACCAGATGTCCTCTATAAAGTATATTTACCAATTACAATGATTTGTGAGGGTCAATTTTTATTAATGCATATACATGTACCATACAGGCCTATAAATGACCTAACAGTGCTATGCACTAAAATTGCGGTTGTGTTAATTTCACAGAGCGTTTCCATCTGGTACCACCCCAGGGACACGAAATGATACTAAGAGGAAATGCATATTGTCAGAGACTAAGAACTTCATCTTGATTACAAAATTCTTGATAAGACTTTAATATAACCTTTTACGGCATTTTAAAAATCGAAGTACATTTAGATATTTCGTAAGTTTTGTGTTGTTAAATAATTTTAATTTTTGTTTCAAATAAGTCTAAAGTTTCGGTAACATGCAAGGAATAAGGTTACCCGATCGATTTGCTTTGCCTCTTGTACGATTGCGCGGACATATTTTACATTAGGCAGAAATGGTTATGAAGGTATTTAGGGGTCCTAGTAAGGATGTAAAGTCCGATTCTTTGGTTCAATGATCAGCGTTGAGGCCTTCGGTTCAGAAGGCCTCGGGTTTGATTCCTGACCGGGCCGGTGATTTTAATCGCGTTTGATTCATTCTTCAGGATGGGGGACTGGGTATCTTTGTTTGTTCCAACACTTTCATCTTCACATTCAGACAACACACTACACAACCAATCCTGACAGAAACACGCAATAGTGATTACATCGCTCAAAATATGATTGCGTCAGAAAGGGCATCCGGCCGTAAAACATGGCCAAATCCCAATGTGCGACTCAGTTCGCACCCTAGACTCCACATGTGTGGGGAAAAGTGGTAGCAGAAGAAGTAAGGTTGTAAAGGGGAGAGCGTATAAGTCTCTGGTAAGATCCCAATTAGAGTATGATTCCAGTGTACAAGGATTACTTGATATGAGAACTGGAAATGATCCAACGGAAAACTGAAAGATTTACTCTGGGAGATTTCCGACAAAAGAGTAATGTTACCAATGTCGCAAACTTTGGTCTGGGCAGACTTAGGAGTAAGGAGACCAGCTGTTCAACTAAGTGGTATGCTCCGAGCTAGAGATGGCGTGGAATGCCATTACTGGACGGATAAACTTCTGTGAAGCTTATAAAAAGTAGGAGAGATCATAATATGAAGCTAGAGTTGGAATTCAATAGGGAAAATGGGGGAAATATTAATTTATAGAACAAGAAGTGAGGAAATGGAATAATATATTGAACCCATGACCTTTGTGCCCTAAGAACATTATGAGTAATGTAACAATTAAATTAAAAGTTGGATTCTTGATAGCATGGATTTGACACGTGACGAGGGGGTGATTACCTTCGGTCCCACGCTCTGGGGTATGTGACGTCAACCACACGTGTCGACGGCGGAAGAATCTCTAGTCATTTTTATGAACTATTTCAAAGCGCGTGTACACGGCGTGACCACGCCAAGTCAAAAAAATATAGTGCCTATCAAAGGAGGTCAATCATCTCACAAATCGAACCCGTAAAAATTTTAAATGTCCATGAACACTACCATCAGAAATGTAGCAAGCATGTAGTCACTTTCAAAACTCTTGAAATTACAGTTTAGGTAAGTCAGAAAATTTATAAAATTTTTCTTGGCGGCAAAGGGAGAGACCTGAAGAGAGGGGGTAACTGCTATAAATATGAAGGGACGCCATGACGAAGCTTCCTTCTCCGGCATTTGTGATACAAAGCGGACGAAGTGTTGAGCTGCTCTGCGAAATCAAATCAACGAAAGTAGACTGAGTTCGACTGCAGATTTTAGCCATTGCGGCTAAGTCTGGACTCCATGGGGAGATAGTTTTCTTGAGAGAAATAAGTGTATCAGATAGGACGGTCAAAGTACTGAAATATTCTAATGTGATTAAGTAATTCGTGTGCGGGAATAATTATAGTCCATCGTGTGCGTTCAAGCAAACAAGTGAAGGGTATTTTCTTTTTTTTAATGCTTTATTCCAGGAAACCTGAAGAAATAATTATAAATTGTGAAGCCATGAATGTAAAAATGGCTAAATAAAATGCCAGGGTCGCAGGTGAGCCCTAAGACGAATACTGGCATGAAGACATGAGGTAGGTGACTTCCCATCTTACTGCCTCTTATATCTCGTCTCGTGATTTCTTAAAGTGTATTTGAATGGGGATATACGACGCAGTGGTCGCCCTACTAAGTTTTGTAAATGTGAGAGTACGACTAAAAGAGTTATTTGTTTTATTTTCCACTTGGATAAAATTTTGAAGTCTTGCGAGTGCCATATAATGTTGTAAAAAGTTATTGAATAGGGTTCCGAAGTGATATCACGTCCAATGTAGATCGTCATCCGTGTGAGTGTACTGCATGTATTTTGTGATGTCGAAGTAAGATGTTCATTCGATGTAAAATTCTTCTGTCTGCAATTTGACGTTAATAATAATAATCCATGGTTACTCATTTTCAATCGAGAGGAAGCGCGCTGTCGGGTGAGAGCCAAGGGAGATGAATTTGGTCACGGAGAGAAACGTTTTTCTATGCCCATTTTAAACTGTGTCTGACTGACAATAAAAAGATCTAGTAGAATGTTTCAGTCATTTCTCGTAAAAATCAAGTTATTAAATACGATATCATTTATGCGAAGTTATTCATGAGTAATGCATTGTGCGATATTAGATGTCGGAATTTCTAGTGAGGATTTTATTCCAGTTCTTTGTCGATGATAATTGTGGAGCTGGGAAACAGAGGTTGGTTTTGTGAATCAGGTTGGACCTGTCATTGAAGCCGGGACCCGGAAGCCCGAGGAATGTTTTATATGAGTTGAGATGAGATGTGCGAATCAGGTTAGAGTCCTGTCATTGAAGCCGGGATATGATAGCCCGAGGAATATTTTATAATGTTGAGAATGGAAAGAAATTCATAGAAATCCATAGCGGTATAATTGGCGACGCGTATAATTAGTGTGGGCATCTTGAAGCATAATCTGTGCATTTTGTTGGTTAGAATATCGTATTTGTTTAATTATGTCGGCAGAGTTTAAAGGGAACATTTGAGAAGTCAGTCAACTGTGAATAAACCAGGTGGTTCCTGTAACTGCCAAGCGAGCGAGGGGGGTGAGACACCTCAGCTATCTAACGGGACAGGCTTGGTATTGAGACTGTATTCTCGGCCAGGGAAACGTTAAATGCTGGATTTAGTTGAAAATTCATAGCCGGTAATGATCTAAGTATTGTGAAATACTGTAATTGGGGACGTAATGAACATTTGAAACCATGAACTTTGAGTATAAGGAACAGAGTAACCCAATTTCAGGGTTGTCCAAAATATAGAGCGATGGTCGTGATGATCGATTTGTCTGTGAGGGGTGTGCAAAATTCATAATGGTAATGACGAGATATGACATCGTAATTATATGGCGAGTTGTTTGGTTTGTACGTAGATTATTAGGATATCCAAGTGTTAAACGGTTAGGATTAGATTAGATTTTTAAGCATGATATCACGAGATGAGATATATAGCTGGACATGAATGATGTAACAAATTCTTTTCCAGCCAGATAAACATCGCAATATTGAATTCACATCACAGCTGCATAGAAAGTTGTGAAGAAACCAGAGTCCGCGGAGATAAAATTTACTGTTCTTTAACTTCGATAAATCATTTAAATTTATTAAATTATTAAATTCAGTGAAACCGCATTTTGAAATAACTTTAATTAAGCGAATAACTTGGAGATGCATTCTGGAAATTTTAATTTGTTGTCTGGGGAATATTAAAAAATAAAGTAAAGATAAAAGGGACATATCCGAAGGAAATAGATTTTTCTGCCACAAAGTTTGTGAGCATTGTTGTTGTTGTAATTATTGAACTTTGATTGATTGAGCAGTGAATGTGCTGGGGATAGTAAAGTGGAACTTTGGTCATCAACCGATGTAACTTAATTGTGTTTAGCCTTCAGCTTAGAAACTTGGATGGTCAGGGGGTCATCAACCTCAGTGACTTAGATTAGGGCCATATGCCATTGTAGCATCCTTTCCTTGCGGTCATCATCCACAATGACTTTAAAGTAACTTAGAAGATTAGATGTCGGTCCATGACATAGACGCAGGTCACATCGATTCAATTAAGGGTCCATGCCGTAGAACCACTGTGTGGCACACACCGATTGGACGGCCTTAATTATAACCAGAGTCCAGAGTTCGTGTTACGAGGGCTGGACCATAACGAATCACTATGATGGTACATGCGGTCTCACATGGAAGCCGAATTTAAGGATTTCCAGACTTTCCTTTCTTAAATGATTAATAATTGAGACAATGGTTTCTAGTAAGAATGCCCATCAGGCGATTGCGTTAAAGTCTCACACCAGTGTTCTGACATTTATGTAAAAATGATTGTGGTGTCCAGTGGACACAATTGACTTCTATGATACCAGATTGCTTCAGAATTTCCTGAATAAATAGGAATCTTTTAAACGGACCTTTCATTCCAGTAGATAGATTAGAATTAATGAACCCTACCTTTACCTCAGCAAGTGACGAAGAACCCGAAACGACCCAAGAGACAGATCTCATGAACTTTGCTGATAGGTAAGGAAGGTAGGTATCCCTCAATATGGACCTAAAGGGTTCAATATCAACGGAAATATTCAATAAATTTTCAAGTTCTCTGAGAGCTTTTAAGAAAATTCTACGTAAACAATGATAGGGAATCTGTCATCTGGGCGCCAGCTCTAAATGTAGATCATTGTTTATTGATGGCTTTTTGTTTGGGTATAGGCAGCGGGTTACAATTTTTCATTCCCAGCCAGCCCCGCAGCAGCTCGTCAACAATATCGCTACATCGTATACTTCAGCAGGTAATGAAGACTGCCACGGATGGGACGATTGTCCACGTACGTCGTGTATGATGATTTGGGACAAATGATTCTTCCCCACTTCACGCAAAAAAAGTGCTTCCTTTCCGTAACTTTTTTGAATGGACATTGTGAGAAAAGTAACTTTAAATGAGGGGCTGTGGGCCGGCGAGTCTACACAATCGATAGGCTATCCTTCATTAGGCAAGCCGGCCGCAGAATGGCCGCATTGTCCGCCGGACAAGGGAAACACGGCGGGTGCTCTTTGTACCCAGCGCTGCTCCTGACAGAGATGTACAGGCCCGGACACCCACGGATTAGATGGCGATAAATCGTTCAACCAAGTCCAAGGTAAAAATTAAAGTTTATGAGAATCGCACATTGACCGCTTATTGATCTCGGTTTGGTCACAACTCCAACGTCGAGAGAAACATCAGTGAAGCCCATCAGATTAATGAAGGAGATGGGAATATTTGATGATCTCCTCGGAAAAAGGATATAGCAAACAAACCAGGAATTTTTCAGGAGAGTGGAAATTTTTTTCCGTATGATATTTCATGCTGTACCATACTTGAATCAATGTTATATCGAAATGTACAAATGAGCTCATCTATTAAAATCGATATTTGAGTGTTGTAAATTAAGGCTTTATAAATAACGAATGAATTAGAAGTATTACAATGGAGTATAATCTGGAAATATGTCATCTTAAATTTGTGTATAAGAGAAGAGACATCCTGTACACACCTTGGTGAATGGGTTTAATCTAACAATTCTGAGAAGTTCGCCGTATTACCATTTCTAAATAAGTTTGAAACAGCCTTCCGACTCAAAAATATACCGTCGAACCTCGATATACCGAACATCCATTACTCCATTTTTCAGTATCTCGAAGTAACATCAATATCCCGGCCATTTGTCCTCTTCTTCATCTGTATTTATTTGTGTATTACTCGAAATTCGGTTACACGAATTTCTCGATTTCTCGAAGCAAACTTTTCCACCCTTGAAGCAAAAAATACTCTGTGACTCGAATTTTGTACAACATTGACTGCGTAATACAGCATTTGTAGTTTGTGAGGAGCAGTTAACAAGTAACGTACAGGAAAGGTTTACAGTGATGCGGCGAGCTAATATGACGGAAACCAAAAAACAAACTTCTTGTGTTTTGGGGATGTGAATTCATTGCCGGTCCCATACGAAAGCAACCCCGGAAGCCATTGATAACAAGCTCCATTTACGAATCTTGGCTGCGTGGTTTCGAACCTACATACAGAGTCAGTTGAATGTAAATAACAGTGTTTGGCACAGCAATAAATGTTGTTGAAAAGTATGTGTAAGAGATAGATAGATAAGAAATGGGTTAGCCCTGTCTTCGCAGAGCTCCACACGTAGGTCTATGAAGACCCTTTGTGCCCCTTAAACAGGTTTGCCTAGTCCAGCCCTAGTGCTCCTATAAAGGATACTAGTGTCCGGATATTGGCATTCCTGATGTCTTCCAGGCTCACAAAATGTGAGCCAAGGTATCGATGTCTGGTGCTTGCAAGAGCTTCGCACTGACATAACACATGCGCGGAGGTCTCCTCCTCCTTACCGCATCTTCTACACATCGGATCCTGGGTGATTTTCATGATGTGTAGGTGTCTCTGTAAGGTATTGTGGCCTGTTAAGAGTCCAACTACCATTCTCATTCTGGTCCTATTCAAATTCATTAGGACCTTTTTAATAACTTTGGCTAGGCCCTTTGATAAGTTCACGTGCCTGCCTTGCTATAGTTAACCTCTTCCAAATATCTAAGTGAGACTGGTTTGTCCTCTGGGATATTACCAGTCTCACACTTCGGAGTGACACTCCCAGGAAGGGCTCTGGTCCTGTGAAAGAACCTTTTGAGCCTTGTTTCGCTAGTTTGTCAGCTTCTTCATTTCCACTGATACCTGTGTGCCCAGGGACCCATAATAGGGTAACTGAGCTAAATTCACACAGCTGATCTAACATCCTTTGGCATTCCCATACCAGTTTTGATGTTGTTTTAACTGCACATAGTGCTTTTAGTGCTGCCTGGCCATCACTGCAAATAGTGATGCATCTTCTGTGTCCAGGCATATTCCATATATATATACAGCACAGGCTAGTATTGCGTATACTTCGGCCTGGAAAACAGTAGCATATTTACCCATAGGAAGTGAGAGCCTTGTTTTAGGCCCCCAGACCCTGGCGCCTGTGCCCGTCTCCGTCCGCGAGCCATCTGTGTACCATGTACAGCCCCCAGACTTAAGATGGGCCCCAGCATCCGCGGCCCACTTCTCCCTTGTGGGTATCACCACTGTAAATTTATAATTCAAATTAAAGCTAGGCTTCATCAGATCCCCGATCATCATTGTCATAGGACAAGTCTGGTGGAGCCTTATAATAATAGAGGCATGACCTCTATTCGGGTTTTTGAAGGACCATCCTCCGAGTGACCAGAGGCGATAGGCACTCATTCCCGCTATTACCTTAACATATAAAGTATGTGTAAGAAAATAAGGTTAACAGTAAAAAACAGAAGAGACTAATGGATTTTTTTCCAAAGGTGTTAACGGAGGTATGTTTCTTGCTTGTATTCTGCCTTCTAAAATGTTACTTTAATACAGGGTTATAAAAGCGATGTCGTAAAATACTAGTTTGTAAGTATATTTTGAATACTGTATTCATTATAAGCCCGTAGAAATATACGATTCAATTGTGCGCTATATGTGCTCAAAAACGGTATTCTCTTTATCAGAAAATTTCGATAACGTGAAATAAAGTTTAGCTCCCGAGGTGATTCGAGATATCGAGGTTCCACTGTACAAAAAATCTATCTCTGGAAATGCAAACATTAGACATTATCAAACTGTAATTAGACCTGAAGCATAATGTTTAACATTTCTAACCCATACCTTGTTCGAAAAATTGGCAATTAAAGAAAGAAGGATTATCCGGAAAATTCTTGGTCCCAACCTCTAATATGGTGTTTACAAACTTCGGAGAAATTTAAAAATACACACCCACACCGAAATTATATCAGACTTTGTTCGGAAAAGGAGGATAACTTTATTCGCTCACCTCTTCAGATTGCCAGCTGAATGAATATGTAAACGTTTGTTATTCTAGATCACAAGTCTCAAAACGATTCATCCTTGGTTGGTGGAGATCCATAAGGATGATATAAAGTATGTGATCACAGAAATACACATTAATCTCTTAGCAACACTCAAACATAGATAAGTTCATCAAGCAGAAGTACAAAATCGACTGAAGCATGTCCATTCTGACGCATGGAAGAAAGCACACTTCGAAATGATGAATACCTGGAGGGTCGTAAGCGGACAAACAGTTGAGATCTCGCGGTCCTTAGTGGTCCTGACGATGAAGAAAAAAGAAGAACAAACAAGTCAAGACAATATTTCAAAATAAAGACTTGATTTCGTCTATTACCTTTATTTAAATGATCTCTTACACCTGGTGATGAACCGACACAAGCACTGTACACCGTTCCATCCTTACAAAGTTCTGCTGCCTGTAAACCAGCTTGAAGTTCAAATATAAGACATAAGGTGTCACCATAGCATAGAGGCGTTATGATACACCTTATTTCCACTGAAATCTCACTTTTCAACAATTTGATGCTTGTATCTTTATTCCGAGGAGGTCTTCTATTTTACTTTATTTAAAACAAGATTTGAATCTTCAGAATTTCATTATATAAATCTTCAGTACAGAAACAGGCTTTCATAAAACACGGTATAGTTAAACAAATGAATTATTCAGAATAAGGACCGTCACCTAGGATAGCCCTGGATAGTGACTGACAGGAAGCTCCCATTGAACTGAAATATCCTTCAGATGTTACTCAACACGTTTGGTAGAGTTCCTCTCGCATCATCCGATAGACCCTAAACGGTGAATGATTTCACCTGGTATGTTTTTCCTTGTCCGCCTCTGTGGTGTAGTGGTTAGCGTGATTAGCTGCCACCCCCGGAGGCCCGGGTTCGATTCCCGGCTCTGCCACGAAATTTGAAACGTGGTACGAGGGCTGGAACGGGGTCCACTCAGCCTCGGGAGGTCAACTGAGTAGAGGTGGGTTCGATTCCCACCTCAGCCATCCTGGAAGTGGTTTTCCGTGGTTTTCCACTTCTCCTCCAGGCGAATGCCGGGATGGTACCTAACTTAAGGCCACGGCCGCTTCCTTCTCTCTTCCTTGCCTATCCCTTCCAATCTTCCCATCCCTCCACAAGGCCCCTGTTCAGCATAGCAAGTGAGGCCGCCTGGGCGAGGTACTGGTCATACTCCCCAGTTGTATCCCCCGACCAAGAGTCTGAAGCTCCAGGACACTGCCCTTGAGGCGGTAGAGGTGGGATCCCTCGCTAAGTCCGAGGGAAAAACCGAACCTGGAGGGTAAACAGATGATGATGATGATGATGTTTTTCCTTGACGTATGAGGGCACAGACGAGTAAGCCTACTGTTTCTAAGCTGGGCTCCCGTTCAGACTGGCCTAGTGCGGCCGAGCTGGCCTGACGTAAACGCAGGTAGCTTACGTAGCAATTATATGTCATAGTGAATTGAAAGGTCGAACAGACTTGACGGGAAGTGCAGCAGTGACGTAATTGTGACTACGAAGCTCTCCTCCACTACTCGGCGAAATGCTGATTGGGATGCAACGTATTTACAGAAAACAAGCTATAATCAAAAGAAATCCAACCTTTGCAAAATATTCCGGTTTGATTTATATTGCGCTCGATATAAACAGTCCGTTTTGTTGTCTTATATTTATCCATTCAATGAAAACTAGCACGTTATCATTTTTGTGTTGCAATTGACAAAGATACAGGGTTTAAGCGTACAAGCTACGTTTTACAATTCTTTGAATGGCAATAACAGTATTGCAATTTAAGAAAACAACATTTCTGTTACTCATTCAGCAAAACTTAATATATTTGTAATCGAAACAGACTTTCAGCGTATTAGGTCGTGTTACGTACATGTAGTACGCGTTGAAGAGATGTTAAGTACAGAACAAAAATGACCAGCCGGACACCAGTGGGATCCGAACCCACAACCTCCCGATTTCGTGTCGGTTGCTCTACCAATTGAGCTATGGTGGCCTACGCCATCTTTGCTCTGTTTGAAAGGATCTGAGCTACAGGTCTGGCACTGCTGCTAGCACACTGTAGAGTGCGTTTAAGTCGCCCGTTGTGGGACATGTCAATGAATATTGAATTTTCACGACCGCATTGTAATCGAAACAGACTTTCAACGTATTAGGTCGTGTTACGTACATGTAGTACGTGTTGAAAAGATGGTAAGGACATAGCTCAATTGGTAGAGCAACCGACGCGAAATCGTGAGGTTGTGGGTTCGGATCCCACTGGTGTCCGGCTGGCCATTTTTGTTTTGTACTTAACATCTCTTCAACACGTACTACATGTACGTAACACGACCTAATACGTTGAAAGTCTGTTTCGATTACAATGCGGTCGTGAAAATTCAATATTCTTTAATATATTTGCATAATTCAACAAGTTGACTGCTTGATTTTATATAGGGGTGTAGTGTTATGTGACTTTCGCTGTTCACTGAATTTCTCAAAATAGTATTTAAAATGTATCAGGTGTCCGATCATAATAGCTAGCCTCTAAATCGCTAGGGAGTTTCATCAGGAGTGAGGACATAGATATTTAGGCTACTATCCAAGATTAATGTACAACAATGCAAATGTATCTACCAAATAAACTGTACAGTTTGTCTTCAAATAAATAACCTGACTGTTGCTATTCCCGGTAAGCATTATTGGATTGTTGGTGAGTTTATCATATAACTGAAGCTCAAGCAACCACAAGCCAGAGCTTAACAACCTTAACTCCATATTACGTTAGAAACGTTTCTAAAACACCTGAAAATGAAAACCTACAACCTGTTTTCCAGTCATTGACCGGGTCAGGGATGGAATGAATGAAGCAGATATAGGCTATTAGTACGATGGGGTCGCCACTCCCAAAGTGATTTATTAATGGCTGATAGATGCTGTGAAATGAGAATGGAGAGTGTTGCTAGAATTAAAGATGACAGGGAAAACCGGAGTACCCGGAAAAACCTGTCTCGCCTCCGAATTGTCCAGCACAAATCTCAGATGGAGTGACCGGGATTTGAACCACGGTAACCAGCGGTGAGAGTCCGACGTGCTGCCGTCTGAGCCATGGAGGCTCCTTCTAAAACACCTATAAATGTATAATAGTAAAAACTGTAACTCATCACGTACATTGTAAAAATATTTGAGGATGAAGGCCTAACTCTTTATTGTATCCGGTCGAAATACATACACTACAATGAATATAAGTAACTTATTTTGTACAATGTAAATTGAAAATGACGTGAATTTATGCCCTGTTTCTTTAATTATTTTCCGCTTCCATTTCAAACTCTGGTATCGCCACAGTGACTGACGACGCAACACATACATGTGTTTCACTCTGTGATTCGGTTGAAATTTGGTAGTAATCTTCGTGGGAGGCAGTAGAATGCTAAGGTGAAAACTGCATGTCCCCAGCGCAAGTTTAAACACCAAATTAGAACAAAAACTAGTCGTAAAATTATAAGTGCCGCGGGAGTACCTGGGTGTGGCGGAGAGGGAGGGAGGAGCGAAGCAGCGGACGTGAGCCAACCGGGCTGTGTCGAGCTAAGCCACCATTCTACTGCCTCCCATGAATATTCCTACCAAATTTCAACCGAATCCGAGTGAAACACATGTATGTGTTCCATCGTGAGTGTGAATGAGAGAACTTCGCCCAACCTTCACGGCCTGTGACGTAACCACAACGTCACTGGCTGAATTGCATCCGCTCTTGGCCTGCCTCCAGTGCTGGGCGCCCAGCGTGAGCACTTTTGACTTAACACTAATCATATTGTTGATAAACTTAAGCATAATAGGTAGTTGATTTGATCCTGTACTGACTTGTCTAAAGCTATCAAAAACTGTTTAAAAGAGTAAGTGTTTGGTCCACTTTATCAACACACATTGTGACGATTTAAAACAACAACGTATTGGTTGATTAAGATTCTTTGACAAGACGTTCAAGGAGAAAAGAGCTGGGACCAATTGGAGGTTAGTGGATGTAATAAGAAGAAGAGAAAACGTTAATCAAAACGGTATATTGTTTCTACAAAGAAATCAATTTTAAATTTTACAACTCAAAATTTTGTAATCTGATACACAAAAGAAAACACTCATCGTGAATGACGTACATTAGAATAGAATCCCTAGACCATTTACAAGTTATAATACGTGACTAATCAAATGAACACGGTAACCTATATGCCTCGGAAAATATGGACACAGATTTCCAAAAAGGTAAACGAAGGGAAAAGAAAGGCACGGGAAAGACCAAGGACGGGGATCACAATAATGGGAGTCGCCTGAGTATAAACATTGCCAAATGCAGGAACAGTTTTATGTGATTAGTTGTACCGTCCAGGCCACAAGTTCAATCACTCACTAACTCTTGAAATTGCATATTACTCGATGTTCATTTGTTAAGGAAAAATATCGCTCATATCAAACTTAAAAGAAAACCGGCCACAGCAATAAAGATAACTCCAAAATCCACAGGAGAAGAATAATAGTGGTAATCTATATATACACTGACTGACAGAGCAAATGCAACACCAAGAAGGAGTGGTCAGAACTTTATGCTAATTGCAGGGTAGACTGACGTCACTGAGGTATGCTCATGATGTGAAATGCGCCGCTGTGCTGCGCACGTAGCGAACGATAAATGGGACACGGCGTTGGCGAATGGCCCACTTCGTGCCGTGATTTATCAGCCGACAGTCATTGTAGAACGTGTTGTCGTGTGCCACAGGACACGTGTATAGCTAAGAATGCCAGGCCGCCGTCAACGGAGGCATTTCCAGCAGACAGACGACATTACGAGCGGTATGGTGATCGGGCTGAGAAGGGCAGGTTGGTCGCTTCGTCAAATCGCAGCCGATACCCATAGGGATGTGTCCACGGTGCAGCGCATGTGGCGAAGATGGTTGGCGCAGGGACATGTGGCACGTGCGAGGGGTCCAGGCGCAGCCCGAGTGACGTCAGCACGCGAGGATCGGCGCATCCGCCGCCAAACCGTGGCAGCCCCGCACGCCACGTCAAACGCCATTCTTCAGCATGTGCAAGACACCCTGGCTGTTCCAATATCGACCAGAACAATTTCCCGTCGATTGGTTGAAGGAGGCCTGCACTCCCGGCGTCCGCTCAGAAGACTACCATTGACTCCACAGCATAGACGTGCACGCCTGGCATGGTGCCGGGCTAGAGCGACTTGGATGAGGGAATGGCGGAACGTCGTGTTCTCCGATGAGTCACGCTTCTGTTCTGTCAGTGATAGTCACCGCAGACGAGTGTGGCGTCGGCGTGGAGAAAGGTCAAATCCGGCAGTAACTGTGGAGCGCCCTACCGCTAGACAACGCGGCATCATGGTTTGGGGCGCTATTGCGTATGATTCCACGTCACCTCTAGTGCGTATTCAAGGCACGTTAAATGCCCACCGCTACGTGCAGCATGTGCTGCGGCCGGTGGCACTCCCGTACCTTCAGGGGCTGCCCAATGCTCTGTTTCAGCAGGATAATGCCCGCCCACACACTGCTCGCATCTCCCAACAGGCTCTACGAGGTGTACAGATGCTTCCGTGGCCAGCGTACTCTCCGGATCTCTCACCAATCGAACACGTGTGGGATCTCATTGGACGCCGTTTGCAAACTCTGCCCCAGCCTCGTACGGACGACCAACTGTGGCAAATGGTTGACAGAGAATGGAGAACCATCCCTCAGGACACCATCCGCACTCTTATTGACTCTGTACCTCGACGTGTTTCTGCGTGCATCGCCGCTCGCGGTGGTCCTACATCCTACTGAGTCGATACCGTGCGCTTTGTGTAACCTGCATATCGGTTTGAAATAAACATCAATTATTCGTCCGTGCCGTCTCTGTTTTTTCCCCAACTTTCATCCCTTTCGAACCACTCCTCCTTGGTGTTGCATTGTCACTGTCAGTCAGTGTATATAAAAGTCATTGTATGTGGGTGGGTGGGTGGGTGGGTGGGTGGGTGGGTGGGTGGGTGGGTTTGTACCACATCTCCTCCCAAACCATTGGAGCGATTTCAATCAAATTTGATACACTTATGACTTGGTATCAGGAGACAAATCGCGTGGGGGTAAGACATCCCAAACACCCCTGGGGGCGGGGGGCGAGGGGGGTCATATATAAAAATAAATGAAAATAGTGTCGAATCCATACTTTTCGGGGTCGCTGAGATGAATAGTGACACTCCAATTTTTTTAAAGTCCAAGTTCAGCCACCCTTTGGAATGGGGGCGAGGGGGGAGTGATATATACAAATAATCGAAAATAATGTCGAATACATAGTTTTCGGGGTCGCCAAAGTGAATAGCGACACTCCGGATTTTCAGTATCAGGAGACAAACCACGTGGAGGTAAGACACGCCAGGAATCCTTAGGGGCGGGGGGCGACGGGGGTCATAAATAAAAATAAACGAAAATAGTCTCGAATCCACACTTTTCGGGGTCGCTGAGATGAATAGTGACACTCCGATATTTTTAAAAGTCCAAGTTCAGCCCCCTTTGGGGTGGGGGCGAGGGGGGAGTGATATATACAAATAATCGAAAATAGTGTCAAATACATAGTTTTCGGGGTCGCCAAAGTGAATAGCGACACTCCGAATTTTTGGTATCAGGAAACAAATCACGTGGTGGTAAGGCACCCCAGGAACCCTTAGCGGCGGGAGGCGAGGAGGTCATATATAAAAGTAAATGAAAATAGTGTCGAATCTATACTTTTCGGGGTCACTGAGATGAATAGTGACACTCCAATTTTTTAAAGTCCAAGTTCAGCCCCCTTTGAAGTGGGGGCGAGGGTGGAGTGATATATACAAATAATCGAAAATAATGTCGAATACATAGTTTTCGGGTTCGCCAAAGTGAATAGCGACAATCCGGATTTTCAGTATCAGGAGACAAACCACGTGGGGGTAAGACACGCCAGGAACCCTTAGGGGCTGGGGGCGAGGGGGTCATAAATAAAAATAAACGAAAATAATGTCGAATCCACACTTTTCGGGGTCGCTGAGATGAATAGTGACACTCCAATTTTTTTAGAAGTCCAAGTTCAGCCCCCTTTTAGGGTGGGGGCGAGGGGGGTGTGATATATACAAATAATCGAAAGTAGTGTCAAATACATAGTTTTCGGGGTCGCCAAAGTGAATAGCGGCACTCCGGATTTTTGGTATCAGGAGACAAACCACGTGGGGGTAAGACACCCCAGGAACCCTTAGGGGTGAGGGGCGAGGGGTGTCATATATAAAAATAAACGAAAATAGTGTCGAATCCATACTTTTCGGGGTCGCTGTGATGAATAGTTACACTTCGATTTTTTTTAAGTCCAAGTTCAGCCCCCTCTGGAGTAGGGGCGAGGGGGGAGTGATATATACACATAATCGAAAATAGTGTCGAGTCCATACTTTTCGTGGTCGCTTAGGTGAATAGTGACATCCCGGGAATTTTTAAATTCCAAGTTCAACCCCCTTTAGTGTGGGGGACAAGGGGGGAGTGATGTATAAAAATAATCGAAAAGAATGTCGAGTACTCTTCGGGGTCGCTGAGATGAATACTGACACTCCGGATTTTTACTATCAGGAGACAAACCATTTGGGTTAGGGCACCCCAGGAACCCATTGGGGCGGGGGGCGAAGGGGTGAGATATAAAAATCATCGAATGTAGTGTCGAATGCATACTTTTGGGGTCGGTTAGATGAATAGTGACACCCCGGGATTTTTTTTAAGTCCAAGTTCATCCCCCTTTGGGGCGGGGAGCAAGGGGGGTGAGATATAAAAATAATAGTATTTAGTGTCAAATATACAGTTTTCGGGGTCGCCGAGGTGAATAGTAACACTCCGGAATTTTAATATCGGGAGACAAACCACGTGGGAATAAGACACCCCAGGAACCATTAGGGGTGGGGGCGGGGGGCTTGAGATATGAAAATCATCAAAGTAGTGTCGAATACATACTTCTTGGGGTTGCTGAGATGAATAGTGTCACTCCAATTTTTTTAAGTCCAAGTTCAGACCCTTTGGCGTGGGGGCGAGGGGGAAGTGATATATACATGTAATCGAAAATTTTGTCGAATACGTAGTTTTCGGGGTCGCCAAAGCGAATAGCGAAACTCCGGATTTTTAGTATCAGGAGACAAACCACGTGGGGATAAGACACCGCAGGAACCATTAGGGGCGGGGGCAAGGGGGGGGTCATATATAAAAATTAAGGAAAATAGTGTCGAATCCATACTTTTCGGGGTCGCTTAGATGAACAGTGACATCCCGGGAAATTCTTAATTTCAAGTTCAGCCCCCTTTAGGGTGGGGGGAAAGGGGGAGTGATATATAAAAATAATCGTAATTAGTGTCGAATCCACAGTTTTTAGGGTCGCTGAGGGGAATAGTGGCACTCTGGACATTTAAAGTCCAAATTAAGGCCCCTTTTGTGGTGAGTGGTTAGGAAGGGAGTTAGATATAAAATAATCGAAAATAATGTCACATCCATGGTTTTAGGTGTCGCTTAAATGAGGAGTGACACTCCGGTTGTCGTTTAAGTCCAAGTTGATCCCCAATTGCCAGGCGGGTGAGAAGGAGTCAAGAACAGAAAATATCCAAATGACCGAGATTAGGGACGTTTTTTGTACGTTCCAGTACAACTGTCAGCAGAACTTAATACAAATATTACCTACTACCTGAAAAAAATACTAAGGGGGAAAGACACCCCTTGAAGCCTTAGATAAGGGTACGAAATGTAATTAGGACTGAAAATGACCGATATTAGTGTTGAATCCATACGTTTCGGGACTACGGGAACAATTTCAAACAAACTTGGACACTTATGACTTATTATCAGGAGACAAAGTGCGTGGAGGTACGACAACCCTAGCACACCTACGACGGGATGAGATGTAGAAATAATCGAATCCATTCTTTTCGGGGTCGCTGAGATTAATAGTAACGCTCCAATTTTTTTTAGAAGTAAAATTTCTGCCTCCTTTCGCATAGCGGTGAGAAAAAGTGAAATACAAAATATCGAAAATGACCGAGAGAATGGACGCATGTGTGTATACTGGACCTACTGTCTAGAGAAATATACGCTAGGGGTAAGAGACTCCTAGCCTCTAAAGTAGGGGCGAAATGTAAATATTAACCGAAAATGACCGAAATTTGTGTCTAATCCATAGTTTTCGGGGTCGCTGAGATGAACTGTAACACTCTGGATGTCGTTTAAGATAAAGCTCAGTCCTACTCGGCAGGCGGATGAGAACTGGCAAAAAATTGAAAACGTCCAAAGGGACAGAGTTTAAGGATGTGTGTATGTTTTAGCATATATCTCAATCAAACTTGGTATACACATGGCTTACTATATAGAAAACATTACGGTGGGGGTCAGATACACTTAGCCCCCGCTGGTGTTGGAGAATGAGAGGGGCTGACTTGCAAAAATAAGGAAAATAAGCAATATTAATGTCGAAATCCATTGTTTATGTGTCGCTGATACGAACTGTGACGCTGTGGATAGCGTTTAAGTCCACGTTCAGCCTCCATCGAGGCAGGAGCTGAGAAGGGCTTAAAAGTAAATAGTATAAAATGACCGAGATTAGTGTCTACTCGAAAATTAAATAATCTAAAACTTGAAATCAGATACATCTAAATGACTATAAAACTACATGATAAGTCGTAAAATCAACATCTCAAAAAGAATTCTATAAGCATTCACTTCGCACTCAACTAACTGGTAATACAAACATTAAAGGTAAATATTCAAAAACTATCCGGGCAACGCCGGGTACTACAGCTAGTTATAAAATAAATACTCTGTTGCTCACCCAATACAGCAAATAAAAGAAGTGGAGCTTCCCAGCAAATACTGGGAAGTCCTCAGACGACCCTCCAACCACACTCGGTATCAGTGCTGGACTGAAGACCGAGTATGTGGGGGAAGCCTTTATACCGCTGCAGAAAGTTCAGGAAAAAAGTACACAAAACGTCGAGAAATATCGGACACTGACGTAGCGGGTGACGTAACCCAGAGGAGACTCAGTGTGTAGTCAGCAGTTCACCAGGACGGATGCACGGCGAGGCAGCAGAGAAAGTCCAAGGCCGGTTAGATGAGTGAAGTAGCGGCGAGTATATGAACATAGATGGAGTTCCAGATGACGTTAGCCGAAAATAGGTGAGTGATCGTTACAAAATTTTATAATAAAAAAATATTTATTCATGCATGTTTTGAGGAACACAGTACATTCCCTTGAACAGTGAAGTCCAATCAAGGAATGAAAACAAAATGAAACTATATTTTATTTAGCCCAAAATTTTAAATAAATATTATATGATAATTCACCATATCAGCTAATAAACAAGCATTAGTGAAATATAATGAAAAATAGCATTAAATAAAATTGTAATATTTTGATAATGTTGATTGAGAATATCTAAATTAATTTAAGATTTTCAAGTTTATACTTTTTCTTCTTTTTTCTTCCTTAAACGATTAAATGCTAGTTTATACAACGGTTCTCATCCGTACTTCTATAGTTTAAATTTGATTCAAAGTGATTTCCTTTGAGGGAGATAAATTTCTAAACTTTGAATATTTCTTTTTTGGCCGAATATATTAATACCATATCATTAGAAATGTGCGCAAATTTGTGATTCTTGTCAAACGTATGGTCCCCCATTGCCGAATATATTTTATGTTTGACTGCATTAACATGTTCTTTGTACCTTATAGCCAAACTTATTCCAGACTGTTCTTTGTATTGTTGCGTCAAGAATGAACGTATATGTCTTTGCTGATCTATAGTTAGAATGCCCGGCAGTGTTGTTAACTGCTTAGCTTGATTCTCAGTTTGCTCGCAGATTGTATTATTCATTGGTTATTTCCACCGGTTCTTTGACAGTTCTTCGTGTGGTGATCAACATTAGACTTTATCCTAGGTAGAGCCCTATCCTCACAGACAAACTTATCTCCTACAGCCAAGCAATTAACTTCCCAATCCTCATAACGCGAAACGATGATTAGGGGTGCATGAATAAGATAGTTAACTAATAGTGTGATGATACAATAGCTGGATTTCTGAGCTTATAACAAAATTGCTGCTACAAATTTATTTTTAAATTTAAGGTTATTTGCCCCTGAATTCAACCAGTATTTGATTGCACACAGACTCAGGGCAAAAGTTCAGTTACTGCAACACTTTTTCAGCGCAGACATTTACACTAGATTGCACTGTCATTTGTTTATTCCTCGCTGACGTCTCGCTGAGGACGTCATCGAGCGGTACACAAGGCTGCCAACGTTTGAACTTGCGAACTTGTGACGGGTAGTGACAAAGCCATTATTCTGGATTGATTTGGTCCAGCTGGTGACCAAACCATTAGTCTGGATTGGTTAGGTCCGGCTAGTGACAAAACTATCAGCTTCATCCGGATAGCAAACTGTATTGATAAAGTAAATGTACTTCTGGGGGTTGGTGGGTGGGTCCCTGGCTATCGCAGAGAACACATCTCTCCTCTGGAAGGTATTCCACGTACGATTTGTAACTTTTCAAATCTCTTATGATGCTATAAAACTTATGCTGCACATACTGAATTTCTACATGACTTAGGATCAACAAAGGTGCCTTCCACGATATCGCCTTCGACCTAATTCTCCGAACAGTACAGACACAAATTTTTAAAAGAAATTTCACCTAGAAGAGAGATCAATGAGACTACTGAGACAGCATTTACGTGTACTTGCGAACTTGTGACGGGTAGTGACAAAGCCATTATTCTGGATTGATTTGGTCCAGCTGGTGACCAAACCATTAGTCTGGATTGGTTAGGTCCGGCTAGTGACAAAACTATCAGCTTCATCCGGATAGCAAACTGTATTGATAAAGTAAATGTACTTCTGGGGGTTGGTGGGTGGGTCCCTGGCTGTCGCAGAGAACACATCTCTCCTCTGGAAGGTATTCCACGTACGATTTGTAACTTTTCAAATCTCTTATGATGCTATAAAACTTATGCTGCACATACTGAATTTCTACATGACTTAGGATCAACAAAGGTGCCTTCCACGATATCGCCTTCGACCTAATTCTCCGAACAGTACAGACACAAATTTTTAAAAGAAATTTCACCTAAAAGAGAGATCAATGAGACTACTGAGACAGCATTTACGTGTACTTGGTTCTAAGGAAAGTTATCCAATCACGGAATGTGTGAACAATAGTAGGAGCACCAGTAGCGACGATTCGGAATTAGAAGTCGGGGAGAGGGGGAGCACAAAAATATATAGACAACAAACAGCACCCGGGTCCAGGGATGTAGCAGGGCGCGCGGTTAGAGATTAAAATTTTTAAAAAGGTCTATAAATTTTTTTTTTATGATCTCTGAGCGAATATCGACTGAGATGTAAAGGTTGATAGTCTACAAACTTAAGTGTGGTAATAATCGTACTATTCAATAAAACTTTCACCAAAGGAAGAATAATTATGCATGCAAGACAGTTAAATAGAAATACGGTGTGACTATACAATTAAAAAGTAATTCACTATTTAACCACACACTAAAAAAAGCAACACACTGGATGGAAGTGAACGAACATATTGACTGAGTGAGGTTGCCAGACTGACGAATGCGAGCGACAAGCGGATGACCTTGGCAAAAATATACCCCTGCTACCCTTCGTCGTACAACATGCTCCGCGGGTCTCCACTACTTGCTGTGGCCCTGTGCAATTCGGTTTAGCCGTGACGAACAGTTTGTGTGTGTTTCCGCTAAACTGTTTTTAGTAATAAAATAAATTAAAGGAAATAATTAACTGAAAATACAACAGGGTTTACACATTTTTTAAAATAATTCCCACTTTCAAGCAGTTGAAATGGAATAATGTATCTGATTCACCATGAAGTAGGTGGGGGGGGGAGACTGCCACCCCCCCCCCCCAATCCCGCACTTTATAAGACCTAATTCTCCGAACAGTATAGACGCAAATTTTAAAAAAGAAATTTCACCTAGAAGAGAGAGAACTGGTATCCATTTTTAGAGACATACTGGTGGATTGTAGCTTCCGTGGCTCAGGTGGCAGCGCGCCGGCCTCTTACCGCTGGGTTCCGTGGTTCAAATCCCGATCAATCAACGAGAGATTTGTGCTGGACAATGCGGAGGAGGGACAGGTTTTTCTCCGGCTACTTTGGCTTTCCCTGCAATATTCCATTCCAGCCACACTCTCCAATATTATTTCATTTCATCTGCCATTCATTAATCATTGCCTCAGAGGAGTGCGACAGGCTTCGGCAGCCGGCACAATTCCTGTCCTCGACGCTAGATGGGGCTTCATTCATTCCATTCCATTCCATTCCGGTCAAATGATTGGAGACAGACTGTGGATATTAATTTTCTTTTTCACTAGTGGATTCACATGGGATGTAAAAAAAAGTGGAGGGGCAGTCATACTGGGTCGATCTGTGGGTGGGTAACGCTAGCAGATAGGTACTGAAGTACTTTTGTCATAATATGAGGAAAGGTTCTTAACGAACATTTTAAGATAACTATGATTTGAATAGAACAACATTAATAATAATAATAACAATAATAATAATAGTAATAATAATAGCTTTACGTCCCACTAACTCAAATTACGGTTTTCGGAGACGCCGGTGTGCTAGAATTTTGTCCCGCAGGAGTTCCTTTACGTGCCAGTAAACCTACCGACACGAGGCTGACATATTTGAGCATCTTCAAATACCACTGAACTGAGCCAGGATCGAACCTGCCGAGTTGGGTTCAGAAGGCCAGCGCCTCAACTGTCTTAGCCACTTCGCCCAGCGAGAAGAGGAACAATATTTTGTAAAAGGTTTCATTGAGTGGTAACTGCGACACACGTCAAGACGTGGCGATCGCAGACAAGTGGCAAATGATGTGACGATGTACCTATATGAAATCTGACTATTAGTTTCAAAAGGCGCATTTTTAATAATCAAATATTATCTGACGTTACTTTATGCAATGCACAGAATATTACATATCAACACATAAATATTCTAGTGGTGGTCCACATTCATCTTTAACGTACGTGAATTTTTACTTGTTTGATTACAAGTAGACAACTTGAAATGCATGCGACAATATAATAAATATCTCAGACTTTTCTATATAAAAATGAAATATGAGTAAGCTACTCATCAGTCTACGTGGGGGGGGGGGGGTGCTCCGTATATAAATTACGTGTAACTTGGAGAGATTGATGTAAAATATATAGCGTACGAACAGCAGGAAGGAAATATTGTTATTCCGCTGTGACTACCAGCTCCCGGGGCTCAGAACTAGGTAGTGTGGGTTGGTGACCGCAGGGCCCTTAGTTCAGTCCTGGCTTTGCTTCCACTTGCTTGTGCCAGGCTCCTCGCCTTCATCTATCATGTCCGACCTCCCTAGATCAACTCTTGGTTTTCCTACTCCGATGGTATTAGAACATTCGAGACCTTCGGAGACTTTCATTTTCGCACTCTTTGTGGCACATATCTTTCTTTGGCCGACACCTTCATTTTTCGAATTGTCGCATTCCTCCCATTTTTCTCTCTGATTAGTGTTGTACTGTGTATAGAGGACGGTTCCCTAGTTTTACTTCCAATTTATTTATTTATTTATTTATTTATTTATTTATTTACTTATTTATTTATTTATTTATTTATTTATTTATTTATTTATTTATTTATTTATTTATTTATTTATTGTATGGATTTACAGGTACAGGAGGACGGCCGACAGCCAAAACACCCCTTCGCAGAAATGTGACAGTATGCTGATACGTTCTTGAATAACTGACTCAATTTAACAGTATAAAACTGCATTTATATTGAAAAATATAAAAATTAATATTCATTAAATAAAATACACAATCGTCGGACCTTGTACTCGCACTTAGTTCCTACATGCTTACTTACACATACGTTATTTGAAGGGCGCCAGCTACAACTCTGTGCAGCCATAATAGAATGAGAATCTTGACTATCTCTAGGGTGCGGGGTAATAACCTTACTTTTGACAACATGCCATATAAGTTCTGGGAGAAGGAGATTGGCGTTCGGTTTCCCCATTAATTTTGAGGTTAAGTGATTCCACACCGGAAATGAAACGATAATTTGATAGAACAAAATATATTCTTGAAATAATTTCAATAAAACAGTGAGAACTGCTGCGATTAAACCAGATGAAAATATGAAATTATGACATTGCAACTGAAAGAAACTAAGCGTGAATTTGAATTCTTCTTGACCGGACGTTTACCAATTTATACGAAATTGGTTCACTTAAATGTATCTTTAGCACTTTGAGTGTAATTATGACGTATTCCTTAGATCTGGTGTTTACTGTAGATGTGTCACGCCTAATTTGGTGATGTATCCATGTGACTGCTTCTTCTCCATATCATGTGACTTCTTGGTAAGTCTGCACGGTATGACTTCATTGCAAGTGTCTCTTTCTATGACTCCATCACTGTTCACCATCCATTTTACTTCTTCTCCCTTCACCTTCCATTTATTTAATGACTCCCGTTGACTGACTGAAGCCACTTCATCTCTTTCACTCTCCGACCAACTGTGACCTCTGCTTGCAATTGAATAATGACTTCTTCACTGTTCAGCTTCCGTTTAACTAGTGACTGACGCTACAATATGCAGCCACCTTTTGTAGACATTGGTTGACACACCTACGTAATCTCCAGAAATAACTATGATCTACTCCACCTTGCGACAAATATTACACCCTATGGTGAAACCGCCCGCGGCACCCTGGGAATCTCAAAGAAAGTGAGCTCATCGCTAAATAAGCACGATGACGTAGCCATGACTTGGCAGTGACGCCAGCAGTATTGCACAATGTAGCAATGTCACATCCAACATCTGATATATAGCAACTCCTACTGTACATGTTTTTAGTGTTAATCTACACACACGTATATATACATACATTTAACTACAATCTCGCAAGCGACGAGCATTGCAGAATTGAATTGAATAATAATGCTAATACAATAATAGTAATCTCACAGATAAAAATAATAGTATGGGCATAATAATAATAATAATAATAATAATAATAATAATAATAATAATAATAATAATAATAATAATAATAATGATAATGATACAACAATAATAATAATAATAATAATAATAATAATACAGATATGACCCTGTAAAGGGACTTGAACCGTTACAATTCGCCTCCCTCATAAATAAATCGAAGAACAAAGAATCGATTGATTTATGAACAACATAATATATATATATAACACTGACACATATCAACACTTTAAATGAGTATACAACAACAATTTTCTTTTTCAACATCCATATATTTTATAAAATATCAGAGATATGAGAAGTTTTCTCGCACATTATCATCGTAGGTAACTGTCCAGTGTCCCATTCTCTCCCTCTCATACAATTCACAAGAGTATAGCACTCAATTTAACATACACAAATAATTTTAAATGAATATACAACATTCTTTTTTCTAACATATCAAAACATTTTATGAAAATTCACTTATACATGAGAACTTTTCTCGCATATTGTTATCGTAGACAACTGTCTAATGTCTCGTGTTCGCTTTGTCATACAATACATGACAATGTAGCTCTTATTCTTCCAATACACCAACACGACACTTAGTTCACACGCAAATTCACATATGTTAGTATTATTTTGCCTGTTTCTCACAAAAATTAATCATCTTATTCTTTATCTCAACTAATCTCACGTGAAGTACTTCTTCAAATTCTTAATGTGATAAGTACCGACAATTTTCCCTTCCTGATCATTTAAGGAATATGCACACTTCCCGATACGGTTCACAATAGTGAAATACCCCTGACACAAAAGAAAGAATTTACAAATATTTCCCGCCTCTGCAGATGATGGGATTGGAACTCTGAGTAGTGCCTTGTCACCCAAACTGAATCAAAATTTGCCCTTATTAAGTTACATATCTCAGTAGATCACATCCTTCTTGGCAACAATAATTAAAGGATCCATACCATGGTTACAAGATGGTTCAATTATTCCGTAATCCAGCATAATGTTCGTTTGTTCTTCGGCGTCACTAGCATTTTTAAGTTGAATGGGGTACTTACCTCCCACAAATGATGAATGGTCATGTACTACAAATTTATGTTCATATACGTGTTCTACCTGACTTACCACTGAATATTCCTCCTGTAATTCACTCAAATTACCTTACGTCACTGCCTCATACCGACTATCCCTCGAATACTGGTCGTATAGACACGTGACACACATCAAAACATTTCCTCTCACTAGGAACACCTTCACTTGCCACTCATATCTTTAATAGAACACACGTTACCTTACCTCATCAGACCTATCATAACTTACACGTACTTCTTTTCTAGTGTTATCCCAGAACAATCACACACTACATAAATCAATGTCTATACTACCTCCATGATTTGCAACAAAGTCAGTTCCCAAAATAACTGAATACACAAGCTTTGGTACAACAAGGAATAGCTGAAACCTACAATTCTCTTCTATCGTGATTGGTACCGCTATCATTTTATTTACTCACTGTGACTTACCCAACACCTTTTATAATATCTAATAGTACCTTAACATTCTTCTCATATCATAATTTCTATCGTCGACTACCTCACTACTTATATCATATTCTCAGGATTACAAGTACTTACATCACTTAACAGATCAATTCTTACGTCTAACTTACTACTACCATTAATTACTTCATTATCTACGACTACGTCATTACTTAAATATCTCACTTAACACTACTGAGGTTACAATCACACGACTCTTAAATCTACTTTCACTACATAACTTCTTATACTACATATCTGTTCAATTTCTACCTTCGGACTGTCCACTTAACTTACCCGATTGCCTGTGAATCTGAAATACTCTGGCTTGATAATGATACCTTGATAACCTTCATATTGGGCTTATCATAATCCCTCTGATAACTCAGATCCGTACGCCTCCCATCTTCCGATTCTCTCTGGTTACTCTTCTGACCCCTGTCACCATCGACATAACTCTTAATCCTCTGTTCATCAGGATTACTACTTCTCCTCTGATACACGGCTAACATTTCCCCCCCTCTTTCTACTATACTACTTTCCCGAGCCATCTTGCTCTCTCTCTCGCGTCCTCATACACATTCCTCCCAAAGCCTGTCAATGAACTTCTCTTTAAATTCTCCTAAATTAGACATATTATCCCAGTACACTCGAAACCATATTTTACTTCCACCGATCAAAACATTTGAAAACATTTCCAAAACTTATTCTCATTCAATAACATTATTCCTCAACTTACTTGCAAATCTTTTCTTAGCTAGTTTTACAAATACTATAGGATTGAACTGTTTTCCAGAAAACCTAGTTAAATCACGATCACTACTGAGCAAACCACTCACTACTATCATCTCTACCGATGTCTCACCTGTAAATTCCTGTTGTTTCACTCTCTGGCAACTCAAAATTTCTTCCACTACTCTCTAAGCATTCCCTTCCACTATTCTCACTTCTTCCTGCAATTCTTCCTCTCTATCTCTCACCTGCTGTGATAGCGTTTCCTGTTCGTTCCGTAGTTCAGTGACCTCCACAAGTTTGCTTTCAATTTCCTCTATTCTACTAACCTGTCCCCTCGTATCTTCCCCAACCACATTGTAAATCTTGCCCAATCTTTTCTCGACTACCTCATGAATTTCTTCCCGATTACTAGAAATTTTATTACTTAACAGTACGATATTGTTACTGTCCCCTATACATATTTCCTTGACTTTCTCGGTCTTAATATGAAGATTGCTCCGACTCATCTCCATTTCACCTTCAATTTTAACACACTTTTCATCTAACTTACTTTCCAACTTAGTTGTATGATCATTTATTTATAATATCTTAGTATCTATTTTACTAATGATCACATTCAAATTTTCGTTATTACTGCTAATTAATTCTTTCATTTTACTACTATCTTCGTTATTCCTAATCATTATTTGATCCATTTTTCTACATATCTCTTTCGGATTATTTTCGTTACTACTAATTATTTGTCCTATTGTATTACTTAGAGCGTTAATCTGTTTACTACAATTTTCATTACTACTATCAATTAATTCTTTCATCTCTTTCTTATTATTTTCACTATTCTTTTCAGTGAGCTCGGTCATGTTTTCCATTCGTTTATTACTATTTTTGTTATAAGTATCAATTTGTTTTTTACAATTTTCATTACTAGTTTCAATCAGTTTTTACATTCATTATTGATCTCGGTAAATCTGGCCATCAGCAAATTTATAACATCTTGGTTCATCCCCTCCCACGTGACTTCCTTTTGAGTATTAGTGTGCTTCTCAATTTCTGCACTTTCCTGAATTACCTCAGAATCTTCCATCGTTTTCACCTGGTCCCTATTTTCAACTTCACCTTGGATGTTCTTAGAAGCAACAGCCTCGTCATCACGTGACTTGCTATTGTCTTCCTTGTCCATCTTTGGTTCACTATTAATAGTTCGCAATCTCAAATTAATTTACCTCTTCAGATTACACTCCTGACATTTACCGGTAATAATTCCGTTGGCTTAAATGTGCATACTCTTCCCAAACTGAACCTATGAAATGCTATCATTAAGAACAAATTCTGAATTTATTCGAGTCCCACGTTGAGTCGACACATTGAGATATTCTTGACTAACTGACTTAATTTAACAGTATAAAACTGCATTTATATTGAAAAATATGAAAATTAATATTCATTAAATAAAATACACAATCGTCGGACCTTGTACTCGCACTTAGTTGCTACCTGCTTACTTACACATACGTTATTTGAAGGGCGCCAGCTACAACTCTGTGCAGCAATAAGAGAATGAGAATATTGACTATCTCTGGGGTGTGGGATAATAAGCTTACTTTTGACAACATACCATATAAGTTCTGGGAAAAGGAGATTGGCGTTCGGTTTCCCCATAAATTTTACACTGGAAATGAAACGCTAAATTAATTTGATAGAACAAAAAATATTCTTGAAATAATTTCAATAAAATAGTGAGAACTGCTGCGATTAAAACAGATGAGAATATGAAATTATGACATTGCAACTGAAAGAAACTAGGCATGAATTTGAATTCTTCTTGACCGGACATTTAACAATTTATACGTATTCCTTAGATCTGGTGTTTACAGTAGAGTATCACGCCTAATTTGGTGATGTATCCATGTGACTGCTTCTTCTCCATATCATGCGACTTCTTGGTAAGTCTGCACGGTATGACTTCATTGCAAGTGTCTCCTTCTATGACTCCATCACTGTTCACCATCCATTTTACTTCTTCTCTCTTCACCTTCCATTTATTTAATGACTCCCGTTGACTGACTGAGGCCACTTCATCTCGTTCACTCTCCGACCAACTGTGACCTCTGCTTCCAATTGAATAATGACTTCTTCACTGTTCAGCTTCCGTTTAACTAGTGACTGACGCTACAATATGCAGCCACCTTTTATAGACATTAGTTGACGCACCCACGTAATCTCCAGAAATAACTATGATCTACTCCCACCTCGCGACAAATATTACACCCTATGGTGAAATCGCCCGCGGCACCCTGGGAATCTCAAAGAAAGCGAGCTTATCGCTATATAAGCACGATGACGTAGCCATGACTTGGCAGTAACGCCAGCAGTATTGCACAATGTAGCAATGTCACATCCAACATCTGATATATAGCAACTCCTACTATACATGTTTTTAGTGTTAATCTACACACACGTATATATACATACATTTAACTACAATCTCGCAAGCGACGAGCATTGCAGAATTGAATTGAATAAAAATGCGAATACAATAATAGTAATCTCACAGATAAAATAATAATAGTATGGGAATAATAATAATAGTAATAATAATAATAATAATAATAATAATAATAATAATAATAATAATAATAATAATAAAATACAGATATCACCCTGTAACGGGATTTGAACCGTTACAATACGAAGTTAGAGACACTGAGTGTCGCAGGTGTATGGATTTAGGAGTAGTTAAAGGTTGGCCTAGGAGATTAAAACTCAGCAGTTACACAAAGTATTGAGTCGGCATGCTCCATCGATCCTATAATTACAAGCACAACTGTCCTATACATTTTAAAATCAAGACGACACAATTATGTGAAATTTAACAAATAAATTCTGATTATTAACTCATAATGGTCTTGAATGGAACTATTTTAATGAGTGCTGATATAGACAGTTTTCAATTTTAAGAAGTGTATCAACCCACCACAACTCTTCATGATGGCTCTTTCTTTATAATAATTATGAGCTATGTATAAAAGAACGAACAGGACACTTTCAAAGAATGTATTGAATTTCACTTGCTGTTTCCCTTGAAGCCGATGAGAATGTATCTCGCTCTTTCTTGGCCGAATTAGACACAATGCAGAGATGTTTCGTGAGGATGGCGCTGTAACAAGTAGAAGCTTAGAGACCACCATCCTTTATGCTCTTAGCCAAAGTTTCTTGAATCCAGTCCTTGTAGTACGCTACGTCTGTGTTGACAGATGGGGCAAAGGCATCATAGCAAAGTATACTCCACGAAAAAACACCAGTCAGCTGACCTTCACACACGAGGGGGCCACCCGTGTCCTCCTGTAGACAAAATAAATATCCATTATCTAATGTAGCCTATATTTGGAATTCCAATCAATATATCACCCACATTTCAGTTGGCCATTCTGAATTTTATGAACTATTTTCAGAAGCAACTCACAGTATTGTGGTTTTTAATTTCGGTTATTACCTAAATAAGGATATATTGTAATTTACTGCGTGACAGTTGAACAATCCAGGGGAGACATCAAGATGTAGTTGTTGTTTCGTTGGAAATTTATTGAGCATAACCCTTACTAAGTTATTCCAATCCCTAACACTTCTTCCTATAAACGAAGATTTGCCCCAATTTGTCCGCTTTAATTTCAACTTTATCTTCACATTGTGATCTTTCCTACTTTTAAAGAAACCACTTAATCTTATTCGTCTACTGATATCATTCCATGTCATCTCTCCACTGACGCCTCAGAACACACAACTTAGTCGAGCAGATCGCCTCCATTCTTCCAAGACTTCACAGCGCGAACTTTGCAAATTTTTGTAACGCTACTCCGTTTTTCTTTCGGAAAACACCCAGAACAAATCGAGGTGCTTTCCTTTGTATTTTTCCAGTTCTTGAATCAAATAATCCTTGTGAGAGATCAATACACTGGAACCACACTCCAGTTGGAGTCTTACCAGAGACTTATACGGCAGCCCCTCTACAATCTTACTACAACCAATAAATACTCTCATAACCAAGTGCAGAGATTTGTAACCTTTAGTTACAATACAAATTATGTGTTTACCACAATGAAGATCCTTTCTTATATTAACACCTATTTACTTACAAGCGATTCAAAAAAAAAATCTCCTCATCAACGCATAGTTAAAACTGAGAGTTTTTTAAATATATTTGTGAAACTCACAACCTGACTTTTAACCCCGTTTATCACCATAGCATTGTCTAGAGTCAATCTCACAACATTATCGATGAGATTTTGCAGTTTCTCACAATCTTGTAACTTATTTATTACTCCGTACAGAACAACATCATCCACAGAAATCTTTATCGCCGATTCCAGTTCTTTACTCGTATCATTTATAAGAAAATAAAAAGGTCCATTATCTGTGACGGTGCGACGTAAAACAACTAGCAAAAAAAAAGGTCCAACAATACCGTACGTAAGGAATTCGCCTCGTAATTCTTACAGGGCCAGATAAAGCGTCGCCTACTCTAATTCTCTGAGATCAATTTTCTAGAAATATAGCAGCCCATTCGCTCACTCTCAATCAATCAATCAATCAATCAATCAATCAATCAATCAATCAATCAATCAATCAATCAATCAATCAATCAATCAATCAATCAATCAATCAATCAATCAATCAATCAATCAATCAATCAATCAATCAATCAATCAATCAATCAATCAATCAATCAATCAATCAATCAATCAATCGATCAATCAATCAATCAATCAATCAATCAATCAATAAATCAATCAATCAATCAATCAATCGATCAATCAATCAATCAATCAATCGATCGATCAATCAATCAATCAATCAGACAATCAATCAATCAATCAATCGATCGATCAATCAATCAATCAATCAAACAATCAATCAATCAATTAATCAATCAATACTGATCTGCATTTAGGGCAGTCGCCGAGGTGGCAGATTCCCTATCTGTTGCTTTCCTAACTCTTTCCGGTCTAACTGCGAGCATAGCTCGCAGCGGCCGAAATTACGTTCAGGACGCGCTGCGGGCATAGCCCGTAGTAAGGTTTGACAATTCGCTAAAAGTCGAGAACGAGCTATGCACGCATTCTGGTGGTTACATCGTGTTTCCTAATGTATTAGTTACGAGAGTATTTAAGCAGATGGCAGTATTATGTGTCTAAGTCAGAGAATTTACGATATATTTGAACAGCATGCATCAGTAGATGTTGTCACTCAGTGAGCTCCAAGATATGGCTTCTCACGGCAAACACGTGCTTGACGAAAGTGATATTTTCGATATTTTATGATATATTATAAGTTTATGCCCAAATGAACATATTATTGACATATGAATTCGAAACAACTTCTTGCATTTCATTATGATTGGTGATCGTTTTACGGCCTAGCTCATGTTCCCGCGTATTTCATATTAGAGTGAATACGTAAGATTATCTACATATTCGTAAAGTCGTCTGTTTACAAGACTGTATTTTCTCTTTCTCAGAAGTATTTTTTGGTAAACGGAACAATATTTCTACATTTGAGTAACTTTTAACAAAATGTATCATTTAAAATAAAATTTCGTAAGAGCACCCATTTTCATTATTGTAATTATTACTATTATTATTATTGAAAAATTATTATTTTTATAACGTACTTATTATCGTTGTTGTTTCGTAATTGCAATGCACATTTTATATTAGCGAAATAGGGTAAATATTACTGAATTTCAGAAAAATGTACTTGCTTCGTTATCCGTCAGACCTTTCCTACATTCGCAAAACATGGTATAATATATAAACAATTTTAAAATCTCAAGTGATAGTTGACATGATACAAAGAGCGCTTTTGAAAATTAGATGCTCAAACAAGCACAAAGAAAAAAGAATCATGTCAATATCTCCTACAGGTACAGAGGTACAATATTTTAAAGATCCTTAAAAATGCCCTGTCCAGAACGTTTGTTAGGGATATTAAGGCCCAGACTGGAGTGGGCTAACCTTTTCCTAAATGATTTCAAAGAAACTGGAAATTTATTGAACATCTCCCTCGGTAAGTTATTCCAATCCCTAACTCCCCATAATATAAATGAACATTTGCCCCAGTTTGTCCTCTTGAATTCCAACTTTATCTTCATATTGTGATCTTTCCTACTTTTATAAACGCCATTCAAACTTATTCGTCTACTAATGTCATTCCACGCCATCTCTACGCTGACAGCTCGGAACATACCACTTAGTCGAGCAGCTCTTCTTCTTTCTCTCAATTCTTCCCAACCCTAACATTGCAAAATTTTTGTAACGCTACTCTTTTGTCGGAAATCTCCCAGGACAAATCGAGCTGCTTTTCTTTGGATTTCTTCCAGTTCTTGAATCAGGAAATCCTGGTAAGGGTCTTGGGTCTTACCAGAGACTTATACGCCCTCTCCTTTACATCCTTGTTACAACCCCTAAACACCCTCATAACCATGTGCAGAGATCTGTACCCTTTATTTACAATCCCATTTATTAGATTACCCCAATCAAGATATTTTTTTATATAAACACATAGATAATTACAATGATCCCCAAAAGGAACTTTCACCCCATCAACGCAGTAATTAAAACTGAGAGGACTTTTCCTATTTGTGAAACTCACAACCTGAATTTTAAACCCGTTCAACAACATACCATTGCCTGCTGTCCATCTCACAACATTTTCGAGGTCACGTTGCAGTTGCTCACAATCTCGTAACTTATTTATCACTCTATAGAGAATAACCTCATCCTCAAAAAGCCTTACCCCCGATTCCACTCCTTTACTTATATCATTTATATATATAACAAAACATAAAGGTCCGATAATACTGCCTTGAGAAATTCCCCTCTTAATTATTACAGGGTCAGATAAAGCTTCACCTACCCTATTTCTCTGAGATCTATTTTCTAGAAATATAGAAACCCATTCAGTCACCCTATTGTCTAGTCCAATTGCACCCATTTTTGCCAGTAGTCTCCCATGATCCATCCTATCAAATGCTTTAGACAGGTCAATCGCGATACAGTCCATTTGACCTCCAGAATCCAAGATATCTGCTTTATCTTGCTGGAATCCTACAAGTTGAGCTTCAGTGGAATAACCTTTCCTAAAACCGAATTGCCTTCTATCGAACCAGTTATTAATTTCACAAACATGTCTAATATAATCAGTAAGAATGCCTTCCCAAAGCTTACATACAAGGCATGTCAAACTTACTGGCCTGTAATTTTCAGCTTTATGTCTATCACCCTTTCCTTTATACACAGGGTCTACTATAGCAACTCTCCATTCATCTGGTATAGCTACTCCGAACAAACAATAATCAAATAAGTACTTCAGACATGGTACTATATCCCAACCCATTGTCTTTAGTATATCCCCAGAAATCTGATCAATTCCAGCCGCTTTTCTAGTTTTCAACTTTTCTATCTTATTGTAAATGTCATTGTTATCATATGTAAAATTCCATTACTTCTTTGGCCTTAGTCTCATCCTCTATCTCGACATTTTCCTTGTAAGCAACAATCTTTACATACTGCTGACTGAATACTTCTGCCTTTTGAAGATCCTCACATACACACTCCCCTTGTTCATTAATTATTCCTGGAATGTCCTTCTTGGAACCTGTTTCTGCCTTAAAATACCTATGCATACCCTTCCATTTTTCACTAAAATTTTTATGACTGCCAATTATGCTTGCCATCATGTTATCCTTAGCTGCCTTTGATAGATTCAATTTTCTAGTAAGTTCCTTCGATTTCTCCTTACTATCACAGCCATTTCTAACTCTATTTCTTTCCAGTCTGCACCTCCTTCTTAGTCTCTTTATTTCTCTATTATAATAAGGTGGGTCTTCACCATTCCTTACCACCCTTAATGGTACAAACCTGTTGTCGCATTCCTCAACAATTTCTTTAAACCCATCCCAGAGTCTGTTTACATTTTTATTTTCCGTTTTCCACCGATCATAATTACTTTTTAGAAACTGCCTCATGCCTGCTTTATCAGCCATATGGTACTGCCTAACAGTCCTACTTTTAAGACCTTCCTTTCTATCACATTTATTTTTTACTAACACAAAACTGCTCCATGATCACTAATACCATCTATTACTTCAGTTTCCCTATAGAGCTCATGTGGTTTTATCAGCACGACATGCAGGATATTTTTCCCTCTGGTTGGTTCCATCACCTTCTGAATCAGCTGTCCTTCCCATATTAACCCTTTTGCCATTTGTTGGTCATGCTTCCTGTCGTTCTCATTTCCTTCCCAATTGACATCTGGCAAATTCAGATCTTCCGCTACAATCACATTTCTTTCCATGTCGTTTCCCATCAAATATCGAATAATTCCGAATCCGCGTCAGTGCTACCCTTTCCCGATCTGTACACTCCAAATATATCAAGTTGCCTATTATCTTTAGAAATGAGCCTTACACCTATAATTTTATGTGTCTCATCTTTAACTTTTTCGTAGCTTACAAATTCTTCTTTCACCAGAATGAACACACCCCCTCTCACCCTTCCTATCCCATCTCTACGATACACACTCCAGTGCCGTGAGAAAATATCTGCATCCATTATATCATTTCTCAGCCATGATTCAACTCCTATTACAATACCTGGTAAATATATATATATATATATTAAATTAATTCTATTCCTTTCCTGTCCAGTCCAAATTCACGCATTATTGCCTTTAGTCTTCCATGAACGAACCTATCAAATTCTTTAGACAGGTGAATCGCGATACAGTCCATTTGACCTCCTGAATCCAAGATACCTTGCTGGAACCCCACCACTTGAGGTTCAGTGAAATAACCTTTCCGAAACCCGAGCTGCCTTCTATCAAACCAGTTAATAATTTCGCAAACATATCTAATATAATCAGAAAGAATTCTTTCTCAAAGATCTCAAACTGGCATATAATTTTCTACTTTATGTCTATCACCCTTTCCTATATACGCAGGGGCTACTACAGCAACTCTCCATTCATTTGATATAGCTCCTTCATGCAAACAATTATCCAGTAAGTACTTCAGATACGATACTATAACCCGACCACTTGCCTTTAGTATATCCCCAGAAATCTTATCAATTCCCGCTGCTTTTCTGGTTTTCGAATGTTGTATCTTATTGTAGATGTCATTGCTATCATAGATACATTTTAATACTTCTGAAGTATTAGTCACCTCCTCTATCTGGACATATAATTTAATCCCTGTAACCAACAATCTGTACATACACACTCCCCTTGTTCATTAATGATTTCTGGAATGTCCTTCTTTGAACCTGTTTCTGCCTTAGAGTGCTTATACGTACATTTCCATTTGTATGACTGGCAATTATGCTTGTCATCATGTTATCCTTGCGTAACGTCTTTGTTAAATTGAATTTCCTAATACGTTCCTGCCATTTCTGCTTACTTCCACAGACATCTCTTCCTTTATTTATTTCCGACCTGCACCTCTTTCTTGGTCTCTATACTTCTCTGTTATAATACAGTGGGTCAGTACCATCACTTACCACGTTTAAAGGTACAAACCTATTTTAACATTCCTTAACAATATTGATTACAACACATCCCAGAGTCAGTTTACATTCTTATTTACCGTTTTCCACCGATCATACTTACTTTTTAGAATATTCGCCATGCCTGTTTTTATCAGCCATACGGTACTGCCTAATAGTCCTACCTTTAATGCCTTCCTTTCTATCACATTTATTTTTAACTACGACAAAAACAGCTTCGTTGTCGCTAATACCATCAATTAATGCACTTTCTGTATAGAGCTCATCTGGTTTTACCAGCACCACGTCTAGAATATTCATCCCTCTAGTTTGTTGCATCACTTTCTGAATCAGTAGCCCTTCCCATATTAACTCATTTTCCATTTGTTGGTCATGTTTCCTGTCGTTCTAATGACCTTCCCATTTGACATTTGGTTAATTGAGATCTCCTGCTACAATCACGTTCATTTCCATATCATTTCCCACATAGCTCATTATCTTATTAAATAATCCTGAATCAGCGTCAGCGCTTACCTTTCCCGGTCTGTACACTCCTAAAACATCAAGTTCCCTGTCTTATTTAGAGATGAGTTTTACATCTAGAATTTCATGTTTGCCATCTTTAACTTTGTTTACTGGTACCTTACAAACTCATCTTTCGCCTGAATGAATACTCCCCCTGCTACCTTTCATATCCTATCTCTACGATACAATAACCAGTTCCGTGAGAAAATATCTGCATTCGTTATATCATCATTCAGCCATGATACAACTCCTATTACAATACCTGGTAAGTATAGGTCTATATCTATTAAATTACTTAATTCTATTCCTTTCTTTACAATACTTCTATAGTTCAACAATAACATTTTTATGTCTTCCCAACTAGAGTTGCAGATTCCTGTACCCTTATCACCGCTCCCTAAACCACCCCGTTTCCCCGAATGTACCCCCCTACAGCCCCTCTAAACAAATTTCCTAACTTATACATACCACTGTGGTTAGAGTGAAGGTCGTCTGAGCGCAGATGCCTATCTCCTACCCAGCCATTAGGATCTGGAAATCTTAATCCGAATTCGACACATACCCACTCCATAGTCTCATTTTAGTCCCCAATCACCTTCCTGTCAAGTATCCGTCCTACACAGTAGTCTTAAGATGTGTCCTATCATTCTATCTCTTTCTCTCATCAAATTTAGCCAAATAGATCTCTTCTTATCAAATCGATTCAGTATCCCTTCATTCGGATTCGATCTAGCCTCTTTTACCTTAACCTTTCTTCTGTAACATCACATTTCGAAAGTTATATTATGTTTATTTTGAGCTAATTATCGTCCATTATTCAATTTGCATACAATGCCATGCACCAAACGAAGGTATTCAAAAATATATTTATAATTCCTATATCAATGTTTGAAGTTATGTAAGGCCTTCCTTGCTTGTGCCAGTCTGCAATTAATGTCTTCCTTATTTCTGCCATCGTTTATTATTTTACTGCACAAGTAACAACATTAATCTACTTCCTTTAAGACTTCATTTCCAAATCTAATATTTCATGCATCACCTGACTTCGTTCAACTGCACTCCATCACTTTCGTTTTGGACTCGTTTATATTCATCTTTTAATCCTTACCCAGGACTCTGTCCATACCATCCAGCTATTTCCGCATATCTTCTCCAGACGCAGATAAAATAACAGCGATCACATTAGAATCTCAAACAGATGCCTTTTCTAGATCTACGAATGCCATGTAGGTTTTATTGTCCTTTTTAATTCTATCCTCGAAGATCAGACGTAAAATCAGGATTGCGTCACGTGTTCTTACATTTCTTCTGAAGCCAAAGTTCTTCTCCCAACTCAGTTTCACTTTGTATCTTCAATCCTCTATAAATAATGCGCGTTAATAATCTGCAGGTGTGAGATGCTTAAACTGAAGGTGAAGGAGCTTTCACAGTTACCAGCACCTGCTTTTTTCAGAATAGGCACAACAACACTCTGCTTAAAATCGGATTGAACGTCTCCTGTATTATGCATCTCACGCTCCATGTCCCCGGGAGTTAGTTACGACTGTAGCTTCCCCTTGTTTTCAGCCATGTAGCAGTATGAACCGATCGAATCCATGTTAGATATTACTAGAAGGCTCCGTTAAAAGTAATCATAGTAATATGTATCCAACAGAGGAATAATATGTTGAGTATCATCTTTAATAACTATATTGTATACGTGGTGTAAATATTACCACTCTCCCTTCAGCGTAATCCTGTATTGTGGATCAGGATCAGGAGTTATTGGAGAGGTAAATCCATTGTCGTTGTCTATGAGTGTTATAGGTTTATCTGTGTTGATTTTGTATTTTCTGTGTTTGTTTTATTTGTGAAACATGTATGATGTTTTTAGTTAAGGATATTTGTGCATAGTTAATTAGGCGGGGAACTAGCTGATGTGAGCAGCCGTTTTCATCGCGCTGATGTAGTCATTTCCTTCGTTATTTTATTAATTCAGGAATGTCAACGTTTTTGATGGTTTCGGTTTTATTCCCCATTCACGTAGGATATAATTATTATTCGAATTTTATTCGTGATTTAATTGCACTTAAATACAAGGACCATTCAAAACGAAACGAGCTGGAGACTATAAAATGAAAACCTGTACCGTAAATTCAAGAGAATTGCCCAGCACTGTTGAGGCACTTGTCGCACTGCGACACAAGGTCGTGAATGGCCCTCTTGTAAAATACCTGGGGCTGCGCTGTAAACCAGTTCCGAACATACTGCTTGACGTCGTCGTCTCGGAGCCTTCTTTAACTCACCTGGATTTTTTGGATCGCGGTGATCCTGCAAGCTCTGTTTGTCTTCGAGTTTGTCGTTTTTGACTCGGGTTCGAAGTGATAACATCATATCTCGTCTCCAGCGACCACTCGTGACAGTAACTCACCCCCGTTACTTGGCATACCGCAGCAGATGTTCAAGAGAGAAGTCCTAACGGCATCCCTTCCGTGCTGGTTGAATACGGTGTGCCACCAGTTTGGCGCACTTTTAGCGAAACTTCAGTCTGTCCTTAATGATGGCGTGAACACCTACGACGCCCACTCCGACCTCTGCGGTCCTGCATAATGATGACATCCACTTGCTGAAAAATGTCACCGGTAATGCGGTGTGGCGTTCCAGACCGTGCATCATCGGCCAAAGACATCAGCTCTTCCCTGAATCGCTTGTGCCACGCCTCGATACTTACAACAGGCATGCAGTGTTCTCCGTACACTTGAGCCATTCTTTGAGGAATTTTCATTCCCCTCACTCCGCTTGCTGTCAGGGAATGCTCTGCACCCCTTTGCGTTTCTCTTGAAGCCTCCATTTCACTGCTGTCAACATGACTGGGTACAGTAGATGAAAAGAGGGTACGCGTGCGCAAGCTGTTGTCACGCGGTGTGTACCTATGCCTCAGCGCTCTTATACGGACCGCATCTCCCTCCGCAGGCAATTGCATTACGATCTATTCAGTGGTTTTCATTTTATAGCCTCCGGCTTGTTTCTTGTCGAATGGCCGTCATATTTAGATGAATTAATTTAAAGTTATTTAATTTTGTTGAGGAATAATTTTGGGACAGGGGGATACATGTAATTATGTTTTCGTAAGTACAAGTATTTCAGTTTAAACTGATGATTAATATCTATTAGAATGCACCATTTTAAACAATAATTTTTAAATTTTAGTGGTGGTTTTTCTCATTTATATTAGTTTTATATTTATATTTATATTATATTTAATATAATTCCTGTCACATTTTAATGAATTATGAAATTCGTTTACAATCAGATCTATGCCTATAGTTGCGATTGTCCCTTTGATCTAAATCAATCATTAGCGAATAACAGACAAAATTGTCTGCTAAGTAACAGAAATCATGACTATGAAAAATTCATTGCTATTTGATCAGATGTTCCGAAAAAAAAAAAACAATATTTTTGCTATAAATATTACAGTTTAGTGGTATGTGGTCTTTAACATTCCGTAGGTATTTGAGATTTATGCTTATCACTCATATTATTATCGATATGTCTGGACAGGTACGAACTCATGATAAATAACCCTCCTCCCAGAGGTAACTCGAACGCCCTGTACGTTAGTTCTATGTTTCTCCCTGAGTGATGCTGTGGGGTAAACAAGTATATAAAAAATTAGCGCCTAAAGTGGTAGCCAAATAAGTATACCATTTTTAGTTGTAATGAAATATAACCCACGGACGGAATTTAAGTCACATTAGGAATTAATTTTGTTGGACGGACATATATGCCTTGTGTGATAATAATATATAATACGACTATAATTGTACAGGAGGAAGATGGAATGACAACATTTAAATGACCGGAATGTATTATGAGAATTCTAATTGAGTATGATAGTTGTTTCGAAGGCAGTCGTCTCCCCTTCTGCTCGATGCGTAGAATGCGGAGTTACCCGAAGTGCAGCACCGAGCATGGGGTCTTGAGACCTTAGTTGTAGTGTAGTACAACTTGGCGGGGGAAGTACGTATTACTGAAACCCGAGAAAGAAAGTCATGCGAAGATGTGAGGAAGAGCCTGCACGAAGAAAGCTGGAAGGATGCTTGTGGAATGTAAGAAATCAAGAGGATGACGGAGGATAGAGTGGGGAGATGTAGTTGAGATGTACGTCATGAACAAAGGATTGACAAAAGAGAGTACCGGGCACCAAAAATGCGTGAGTGTAACTCATCAACGTAGCCGACCTCTAATGTAGTGGTGTAGAGGAGGATGATGAAAAAGAAGGTGAAGAAGGAAAAGGATACTGTTTCCAGAGTTCATAGTTCATTAAATGGCATCAAAATCAATTTACTGGCATGAAAAACCGTGAGTAACAGTTAGTCTTGATCAATAAAAATAAGAAGGAGAGATTTACTGTACATTCATCTGGATATACTACTTACGAGACAAGGGCTAGGTCCACCTCCGACAGAACCCGTACACAGCATGCCTGGAAAGATGTGAAGAGGGGCGTCCTCGTAGCTCTTTACACAATCTTCTTGGGGGACTACAGGTAGATCCAACTCCTTGAGAACTTCGGAAATTTTCATCTGCAAAGAAAATTGATTGTATTCTGTTGTAATGGATTGTAAGTTACGAAAAATGTTCTAGTTGGCAAACACGAGATTCTAAGCGAAAGGCACATTTCTAAAGATAATAGGCAAATTGATGTCTTTGGAATGTATAGACCGGGAAAGTGTAGCGCTGACGCTGAATCAGAATTATTTGATTACATAATCAGCTAGTTGGGAAACTATACGTAAAGGAATATGACTGTAGTGGGAGATCTCAATTTATCAAATGTCAGTTGGGAAGATAATGCGAACGACAGGAAGCATTATCAACAAATGCCAAATAAGTTAATATGGGAGGAACAGTATTTTCAGAAGGTGATTGAACCAACTAGAGGGAAGAATATTCGGACGTAATGCTGGTAAAACCAGATGGACCATATAGAGAAACTGAAGTAATAGATGGTATTAATGATCACGAATCTGTTTTTGTTGTAGTTAAAAATAATTGTAATACAAAGGAAGGTCTTAAAAGTAGGACTATTAGACCGTACCATACAGATGATAAAAGAGGCATGAGGGATATTTTAAGAAGTAACTATGATGGGTAGAAAATGGGAAATAATTAAAATGTAAACAGACTCTGGGATGGGTTTAAAGCTGTTGTTGAAGAATGTGAAAGCAGTTTTGTACCTTTCAAGGTGGTAAGAGAAAAAAAGAGACTAAGAAGGAAATAGGTTTAAAAACGACGCTGAAGTAAGGAGAAATTAAAGGAACATACTAGGAAATTGAATCTAGCAAAGAAGTCACCAATGGATGACATGATGGCAAGCATAATAGGCAGTCATACAAATTAAAGTGAAAAATGGAAGGGAATGTACAGATACTTTAAGGCACAAACAGGTTCCAAGAAGGAGATTCCAGGGATCATTAATTAACAAGGGGAGTGTGTAAGCAAGGATTTTAAAAAGGCAGAAGTATTCGGTCAGCAGTATGTAAAAATTGTTGGTTACAAGGATTATGTCCAGATAGAAGAGGTGACAAATACTAAAGACGTATTAAAATTTATCTATGATGACGACAGTTACAATAAGATACAAATGTTGAAAACTAGAAAAGCAGCTGGAGAGTTGCTATAGTAGCACCTGTGTATAAAAGAAAGAGTGATAGACATAAAGTTGAAAATTGCAGACCAGTCAGTTTGACATGCAGTGCATGTAAGCTTTGGTAAAGCATTCTTTCTGATTATATTAGACATATTTGCGAAATTAATAACTGGTTCGATAGAAGGCATTTCGGGTTTAGAAAAGGTTATTACACTGGAGCTCAACTTGTAGGATTCCAGCAAAATGTAGCAGAGGTCAAGAGGACTGCATCGCGATTGACCTGTCTAAGGCATATGATAGGGTGGATCATGGTGAGTGCAATTGGACTAGACAAAATAGTGACTAAATAGGTGGCTACAAAATAGATCTCAGAGAATTAGAGTAGGCGAGGCTTTATCTGACCCTGTAATAATTAAGAGCGGAATTCCTTTATGTTTCCTTATATATATAAATCATATGATTGAAGAAGTGGAATCAGAGATAAGTCTTTTTGCGGATGGTGTTATTCTGAATAGAGCAATAAATCAGTAGATTGTGACCAACCGCAAAATGACCTGTATAATGTTGCAAGATGGACAGTAGGCAATGTTTGATGATAAACGGGGTTGAAAGTCACGTTGCGAATTTCACAAATAGGAAAAGCCCCGAACGTTCTGGCATTTCCCGGTTGGCCTGGTTTGTTGTTGTTGTTGAGTCTTTCTAACAGGTTCTCTGCGACTGCTATATTTTACAATCAATCAATCAATCAATCAATCAATCAATCAATCAATCAATCAATCAATCAATCAATCAATCAATCAATCAATCAATCAATCAATCAATCAATCAATCAATCAATCAATCAATCAATCAATCAATCAATACCGATCTGCATTCAGGACAGTCGCCCAGTTGGCAGGTTCCCTATCTGTTGCTTTCCTAGTATTTTCTTAAATGATTTCAAAGAAATTGGAAATTTATTGAACATCTCCTTTAGTAGGTTATTCCAATCCCTAACTCCCCTTACTCCATTTACCCCATTGAATCCTCTTTAATACCAACTACATCTTACACTGACTGACAGTGACAATGCAACACCAAGGAGGAGTGGTTCGAAAGGGATGAAAGTTGGGGAAAAAACAGAGACAGCACGGACGAATAATTGATGTTTATTTCAAACCGATATGCAGGTTACACAATGCGCACGGCATCGACTCAGTAGGATGTAGGACCACCGCGAGCGGCGATGCACACAGAAACACGTCGAGGTACAGAGTCAATAAGAGTGCGGATGGTGTCCTGAGAGATGGTTCTCCATTCTCTGTCAACCATTTGCCACAGTTAGTCGTCCGTACGAGGCTGGGGCAGAGTTTGCAAACGGCGTCCAATGAGATCCCACACGTGTTCGATTGGTGAGAGATCCGGAGAGTACGCTGGCCACGGAAGCATCTGTACACCTCGTAGAGCCTGTTGGGGGCACCACGTCTATGCTGTGGAGTCAATGGTAGACGGGAGTGCAGGCCTCCTTTAACCAATCGACGGGAAATTGTTGTGGTCGATATTGGAATAGCCAGGGTGTCTTGCACATGCTGAAGAATGGCGGTTGACGTGGCGTGCGGGGCTGCCACAGCTTGGCGGCGGATGCGCCGATCCTCGCGTGCTGACATCACTCGGGCTGCGCCTGGACCCCTCGCACGTGCCACATGTCCCTGCGCCAACCATCTTCGCCACAGGCACTGCACCGTGGACACATCCCTATGGGTATCGGCTGCGATTTGACGAAGCGACCAACCTGCCCTTCTCTGCCCGATCATCATACCCCTCGTAAAGTCGTCTGTCTGCTGGAAATGCCTCCGTTGACGGCTGCCTGGCATTCTTAGCTATGCACGTGTCCTGTGGCACACGACAACACGTTCTACAATGACTGTCGGCTGAGAAATCACGGTACGAAGTGGGTCATTCGCCAACGCCGTGTCCCATTTATCGTTCGCTACGTGCGCAGCACAGCGGCGCATTTCACATCATGAGCATACCTCAGTGACGTCAGTCTACCCTGCAATTGGCATAAAGTTCTGACCACTCCTTCTTGGTGTTGCATTTGCTCTGTCAGTCAGTGTATTTTTAACTACGACAAAAACAGTTTCGTGATTATTAATACCATCTATTTCTTCAGTTTCTCTATATAGCTCATCTGGTTTTACCAGCACTACTTCAGAATATTCTTCCCTCTAGTTGGTTCCATCACCTTCTGAAAACACTGTCCTTCCCTACTTCCCTACTTTTAAAGACACCACTCAAAATTTTTCGTCTACTAATGTCATTCCAAGCCATCTCGCCTCTGACAGTTCAGAACACACAAGTTAGTCGAGCAGATCACCTCCTTTCTTCCAAGACTTCCCTGCCCATACTTTGCAACATTTTTGTAGAGCTACTCTTTTGTCGGAAATCACCCAGAATAAATCGAGCTGCTTTTCTTTGAATTTTTTTCCACTTCTTGAATCAAGTAATCCTGGTGAGGGACATATACACTGGAACCAGACTCCTTTACATCCTTACTACAACCCATAAAAACTCTCATAACCATGTGCAGAGATCCATACCCTTCATTTACAATCCCATTTATGTGATTACCTCAATGAAGGTCTTCCCATATATTAACAGCTAGGTACTTACAATGATCCCCAACAGAAACATTAACTCATTCAAAGCAGTAAGCAAAACTGAGAGGACGTTTCCTACTTGTAAAACTCACAACCTGACTTTAACTCCGTTTGTCATCATACCTTTGCCTACTGTACCATTACGTTACATTAGCGGCCGTAAATGTCATGGAAACAGTGGACAAATATGGCGTACAATAGCTTCAGGCAATGTGCAAATGCACAGAGTAGAGATATAGTAAATCGATATCGACCGGTCGCGAAGAAAAGAGTCTCAAGATTAAATAATGATGGACTATAAAAAAATTTGAACTGAACCGATTCTTGACTACCTTGAGAAAAGTTACGAGTTGAAGAGGATAAGCACAACCTACTGAAGGATAAGAAAGAGATTAGCGCAACATTAAATATTAAAGTAATAGTATACAGACATCTTTGAAGACTTTATCTGCAAAATACCGGCAGGAAAAACGAATATTTGAAGAAGAATATTTATTATTGCAATAGCTAAATACAGAAGCAAAAAGAGACTACAGCCGAGTCGAACATTGCCGAAATCAATATTATAGCGGCCAATTTATGCGAAGGAAGACATAATTTATTGTTTCCAAGTGGGAAACAATATCTGTTTAGGCTAAAGAATTAACGAAAAGTAGGCCGAGTTAAAGAAATTATCAAATTAAGAAAGATATTTACGACTAATACGAGAGTCACAAGGCAATTAATACGTATTGAATAACCTACTATTCACCAGTGAAACATGCATTCTACTATGTATTTGTTGTTTTTTCATTTCATGAGAACTGGTGACCAGATGGAGTCAGCCTAAACAGATGGATTGATCGCTCAAGATGTAAATAGCTCAAGCCAAGATTCCCAGTCGGAGCCGCAGATGACGTAACCTTTGGACTGCGAAGGCTGCCTGTTCCAAGATGTCCTAGACCAGGAGAAATCCAGCAGCGAAATCCCGTTACGAGATAAGTATCATGAGCTGCATCGTATTGAATTTGAAATTAGTTGATGAAAAATATTTCGTATGAGTGCAGGAGTGCTAAAAGTAAGAGATTTAGTGCCAATGAACGGATACTAGAGTATAAATGCCAATTAGTAACCGATGATATGTGCCATTTTCTGCAGTATAACTATGGTGCTTATGAGATAATTTTAGGTTAATGGAAACAAGATCAGATTGAGCACATATGCATGTGTAGTGCTAATCTATACGAGCAGACCGTGAAACGTTAAACCAGTTGTGGTTATAGAAAATGCATGCGAGATACGAGACGTAATCTAATATTTGAGGTCAATATGAGTTGCAGACATGGCCAGTACGATAATTCTATTGTAAGGTAATGTTAAAATATTACGGAGTTGCAGTGTGTGAAAGAATATTCAGGCTATTAAGTATTTCTACCGTAACACAGAGGTTATTTAAATGGAGTTAAATGAATATTTTTTTTAAAATATGGAGGTATATAAAGGAAATGGAATAATAGTATGGCAAGATGTTGTTAGTATGAGGAGATACGTTTTCTGTTCGTTGCATGAGTAAGGGATAGCTGATTGAATTGCGAGTTCCTGTGTTACATATAATATTTATATTAGAATTAGCACTGCAAGTGAAGGACTTAGGCTATGTTAAGTTGAGTGTATGACTTGAGCCAAACATAATATGTTTCGTAGTGACTTTCAAGCTGAAGGTGTTGATAGGTTACTTGTTTATTATACGTTACGTAATATTAATATACAAGAATAAAATGGAGTCTCGCATATATATATTTGAAGTTCAGCGCATCAACGCTAATATGAAGAACGGTTTTTTTGTCAAAATCTTGGCACAGCGAAGAGATATTTGAGAATATAATTAAATACATTGGCATATGATTAGGAATTCGTGGCACGATTTTCGCAGGTTAGACTGATTTACTACTATATCTATGGCACTGTGTAGTAAGGATATTTGGTTTATTATGTACATATGATGGTGTACAGTTTTAATTTACTCAATTTTAGCTATGATTGGAATGTTAATAATTGTATTGGTGTTTTTGAACCCAGATTTAAACAACCTAATACTTATCTCGTGACGTGATGAGTCAGAAGTGAGAATCCAAACAAGTATCCAAATAAATTCAGACAAATAGACCAAAAGAAAAGATGAAAACCCAAGTGATGCCCCAAAGACAGTCCCAAACAGTAATAACAGGAAGATATTCCACTCTCCCTTGATGAATAAAGTTTTTGGTCCCTACCTTTCCCCATAAATCAACTTAAATACTGAAAATATGAAACATTATGGTTACGTGAACGCTGGTGATCCACGAAATATCACTGTAATATTTGTCACAAATGGAAGTTAATCATTGACTTACTGAAATAAAGTCTCAAATCCCAGGTAGATTAAGAAATACCGTCGTTACTAGCAAGAAATATGAGTACGTACATACGAGCTGTAAACAGGAGTCCATTATGTTGCATTCCGCTGCTTGCGCCGTTTTTTGTTTCTTTCTTGAGGTCCAGGGCTGGCACCGATGAATGGGAGTGCTGTGTCTGTGATCTTTGTTATCTTTGTCCAGATGTCTTGCATTCCGCTGCTCGCGCCGTCGTTTGTTTTTTCTTAAGGTCCAGGGCTGGCACCAACGAGCTCTAGCTCTCTTTCTAGCTCGTTGGCTGGCACCGATGAATGGGAGTGCGGGTATTTTGTTGAACCAAAAATAGCATGATCCCTGGACCAATACATATATATATTAAAAGGAAAATAGCATGATTCCTGGACCAATAAATCGTTTAATGAATCAGTTATAGTGCTCTTGAAGTGACAGTCCATCAAATTACATCGAATGAGAAAAATCAATAAAACGACACCAAAGAACTTCAGTGAGCAAAGACATCACAGACGACAGTGTTGGACAAACAAAACACTTACGAAAGCGCTGCGACGTAGCAATAATAGTTGTAAGGCAGTAAAGTATGTATTCTCTAAAATAAAATATTTCGTATTATTTCTTAATCAACCTGGGATTTGAGACTTTATTTGAGTAAAAACAAGTACTCTCTTCAATTTGTGACAAATATTACAGTGATATTTCGTGGATCACCAGCGTTCACGTAACCAAATATTATTGAATGTTAAAGTAAATGTAAACAAATATAATGGTAATTTAAAGATTTTCCACTGTGTTTATCTCAGAAGTCAAGAATTTAAGAATGATTTTTGTGATTTCGTACGACTTATTTTTCTTTATTGCCGATAGATGCATTGATATTCCACTTTATAATATATTAGCATGCTAATAAACTAGATATAGTATTTCTATGGCGTTTCTATTCTCGAAGTATCCTATAATACGTAGTAATAAGATAATATATGGATCAATTGAATTTGTTTATGCCGAATGTTAAGCGTTGATCAGACAATTACCTAAATATATGAAAGCTGAATGACCGATTGAACATATAGCTACTCTTCAACGGAATCTACGACTCTTCTAGAGTATATGGGAATATAATGGAAGTAATTTACCCTGAGAAACGAATATGCACCTTATTGTTATTGCTCGTGTTCATACATGATATCCCCGTTTTCATGTAAATTATCCACAAATGATAATACAGAGTCTAGCTATGATTCTTGACCCTATGTTGTGAATGTCATAGCCGGAGCAATGTTTAAATAGGTGTATATTTAATTAATGCTCTAACGCGGCGCAAAAGAGGAAGTCACCGCGGGAACTTTACTAAACCAAACGGTGCACTACTGTCCATCTCACAACATTACCGAGGTCATTTTGCAGTTGCTCACAAACTTGTAACTTAATTATTACGCTATACAGAATAACATCATCAGCAAAAATCCTTATCTCTTTTTGTAATTATTTACTGATAACAATTATATATATACAGGGTGGTTCGCCAGTCCCTTATTCTTTTCGGAGAAAGGCAACGCAAATAACGGGTATAACCTAGTGATCCTTATAATTTAGTTTTGTGAACGCCGAATAGTTTGAAATTTCTCCTTAGGTCAATAAGACTCTGCCCTACTCTACGTGTGTGTCATCACTAGATGGGGCTGGTGAACCACAAGTTATATATATAAGGAATCATAAAAGTCCAATAATACTGCCTTGAGGAATTATCCTCTAAATAGGGTCTCTACGTGGTTCACTATGCATATTATATAAAAATGCAGTATAAAAGTCAATTTCAATCCCTAAAGCAACACGGGAATATAGAAATATAAATAAAATCTCTCAGCTCAGGTAATGTAAGCTTATCAGCTAGGGATATTTGTTCTCATCTACGTGGAACTACGAATCGTTCTATGAATCAGAGCAGCTACTTTTTTGAAGTCTCAAAAAGTTGAGAACAATAAAGAAGGCAAGTTTGGAGTTATGGTCCTGTCTTTAGTTTCACAGAGGGGGCCGTAATTCTGTGCAGGTTGAGGGTAGGTCAGGGAAGGACAACGTACCGATTCACCCTTTGTACGGAAAATGCCCGAGGGTGTTCATGTGGTACCGTTTTCCTCCGCGTTTCGCTTCTTCACTGAGTGCAATGATCTCTCTGGTCTAGAGATGGAATTTCAGCCAGCAGGAATGGCTCGAATTTGTATCAGAGTCTAGGCTGTTTATTGCTTCGTCCAAGTTTCAGTAGCTCTACATAGTAATATAAGTTACGGGTTCGGTGGCCTCCACCTCCACAGGACCTCAGCAGAGGCCTCTTCCACACTGACTGCGCTGGCTGAGACTGCATGCTTAACCTCACATCCGCCTTCTTGGATGGGATTAACTCAACCTTTGACGCGTAAGAGAGCAAACCTTACTTCATGCAAAGGCGTAACCTCAGTTTTACGGCCCGATGCCCTTCCTGGTGCCTAAGAGAGCGAGGTTAACCTTACAGACGCAATCTCGGAGGGGCTTACCCAAACTTTTTACGAACAAGACAGCATGCCTAACCTCAGAACTGCTATCTTGGAAGGGCCTAACCTCAGTTTTTTGCGCAGTAGAATGCATGTTTAAACTTGTTTGATAGAGATATGTCTTGAAAGTGGAGGAAGAGGAAGTCATAACAGCCTACGTATAGCCGCCATCTTGTGCAGTAGGCCTCCTCAGCCAGCTTTCTCCATAAGAGCAGTCGCCATCTGGTCTATATGAATAAAGTATAGCTGTTATCTTCCATAATAACCTTTCATTCATTTCTCGAATTTCAGGCTGATCAAACTAATAGGTTATACGTTATAAGTTGTGAGCCCCTGCGACGACCCTCTAGTTAAGGTCTATACGAGCGTAGTAAAGCAGTTTTCTTGCATAGTAATCCTTACCTCAGTCCCTCGAAAGTTAGGCTGGTAAAACTAATAGGTCATAAGTTACTAGTTGTGAGCCCCTGAGGCAGCCCTATAGTTAAGGCCTATACGAATACAGTACAGCAGTCATCTTGCATAGTAGCCCTTGTCTCATTTCACGAATGTTAAGCTGATCAAACTAACAGGTCATAAGTTACTAGTTGTGATCCCCTGGGGCAGCTCTGTATAATTAGACCTATAAAAACAATGTATCGCTATTATCTCCTAGTCCAAAGTTAGTCCCATGTAACCAATGTATAGCGACGATCATGCTTCGGGGTCCCTAGCACTAGGATGTTGTACGCGGCCGCCATCTTGCGCAATCAGCCTTAGGCCGTCACCTTAATTCTTATGTCACCCCTGTGCCAGGTTTCTCCATAAGAGCCTGTGTATAGCCGCCATCTTGCGCAGTAGCATCTAAGCTAGCGTTCTCCATGTAAGCCTGTATATAGCCACCATTTTGTGCAGGCGCCCTTAAGCCGTCTCATAAGAGCCTACATATAGCCCCCAACTTGTGCAAGCGCCCTTAAGCCGTCTCATAAGTGCAGCCGTCATCTTGTGTAGTAGCCTCTAAGCCGTCTCATAAGAGAAGCCACCATCTTGTGCAGTAGCCTCTAAGCAAGCTTTCTTCATAAAAGACTATGTATAGCCGCCATCTTGTACCCCTTTACGCCTTACACCATCTTCCTAGTACCATGTCAAGTCCTGGGATGTCAATGCGTGGTCAGCGCAACGTTAGGCCTGTGTAGTGAAGTGTAGGTAGGGATTTTATTCCGTATTCGGGGAATTTTGATAATAGGCGAAATCCTGCTGAACAAGTCCTGGAAGGTTAATGCGTAGCCAGCGCAACGTTAAGCCTGCAGGAGTATCGAACGTAAAGAACTAAAATTCCAGTACCACATTAGGTATTCAGTATGAAGATAAGTTCCTGCATGTATGTACTCAAGTCGCAAACTTGTAAGAACAATGAACTTTGTATTCCTTGTGTCAGCAAAATACTTCCAACTGGCCTGTGCAGTCTTAGCATGCTAGGTAAAAAAAAAACAATAAAAGAAACAACAATGTACTCGCTATTTCATGTCTCCACACTTTTCCTGTTAAAACTTGATAAGTACCCCTAACGAGACCCGAAGTAATCTCTGTCTACGTCCTAAATTTAGCCCCGCAGTAGTTCAGACTCAGTCTCCCAGCAACAAAGTCCCTGGATCATGTCTAGTTAGGTTGAGCCTCAAACTTGAGACTGTAACGCCCTTTACCGACAAATGCGTGGATTAACCTAGCACTCTTAACTATAATCACGTTAGTAGTTAGCTTTCTATTGTTTGCAGCCATCTTGTACGAGCGCCTATAGCCGTCATCATTCTCTGCAAGAAGCCGTGTATAGCCGCTATCTTGCGCAAGCGTCCCTAGGGAGTCTCATAAGAGCATATGTAGGCCTATAGCAGCCATCTTGTGCAATAGGATAGCCATCATCTTGCGCAAGCGCCCTTAAGCCGTCTCATAAGGAGATGTGTATAGCCGCAATATTTTGCAATTGGCGTCGGGAAGGGCATCCGTCCATAAAACTGTGGTTAGGCTCCTCCATGAGGTTAGGTGTGCTCTCTTATGCTAATCTCCATTATTCTACTACTCAAATAACGTCTCGGGAATACCCATTGCCTTACTACTCAAGATAGTGTCGGGAAGGGCATCCGGCCGTAAAACTGAGGTTATGCCCTTCCAAGATATCGGTTCTGAGGTTAGGCATGCTGTCTTGCGAGTAAAAAGTTAGGTTAAGCCCCTCCGAGATTGCGTCTGTAAGGTTAAGCTCGCTCTCTTAGGCGTCAGGAAGGGCATCCGGCCGTAAAACTGAGGTTATGCCCTTCCAAGATAGCGGTTCTGAGGTTAGGCATGCTGTCTTGCGAGTAAAAAGTTAGGTTAAGCCCCTCCGAGATTGCGTCTGTAAGGTTAAGCTCGCTCTCTTAGGCGTCAGGAAGGGCATCCGGCCGTAAAACTGAGGTTACGTCTTTCCATGAGGTTAGGTTTGCTCTCTTACGCGTCAAAAGTTAGGGTAAGCCCATCCAAGAAGGCGGATGTGTGGTTAAGCATGCAGTCTTAGCCAGCGCAGTCAGTGTGGAGGAGGCCTCTGCGGAGGGCCTGTGGAGGTGGAGGCCGCCGAACCCGTAACTTTTACTACTCTACATCAATAGGCTTGATCTTGATGTTATCAATTTCATTTTGAAAAAAATGTAACTGACCTAGTTCGGGACCTCTTGGTCAAGGGCTAGTGAGGTTGTCTCTTACCCCATGGCCCCGGGTTAGATTCCTGGGAAGGTGAGGTGTTTTTACCTCCCTTTTCAGACTGGCTCGAAGTCCACTCAGCCTACGTGACAATTATACCGATGACTTGTCTGATGGTGAGACAGAGTGGCATCAGCCTATAATAATGAGTAATGACATAGAGGATCCGTGGAGTTTACCACGCATCAGCTGTTAATCTGCAAGACTTCGAGCGGAGTAACGGTCGGTGGGTAGAGCAAGACTATTAGAGCTGTAGCATCATGTGGTTCGATTTCATTATTCAATCTGGCCTTTAGGAATTTCTATGGAACTCGTAGACACCGGTTGTCTGCTGGTATCGTCCCTTTCACTCCTAACGTGTCACCATTGCTGCTTACAAGTGTCGAGTCTAAGCATACAAAGCATATTGAGGGTAAAACGTCGTATGTTGTAAATACGAAATAGTACTCTCACAGGTAATGCAGTTTCTTAAAAGAGCAATACAATTTTCTGAGCTCAGCTCACTATGGACTCTCTGTGATAGATACTTACTTCGGAAGAAAAAATGCCCCAGCCTGAGACTGTGCATTCGGCCGGAGGATTCAGTGTTACGTTACGTAGAGGAATGGTGCTGATGAATTTTCCATCCAGCGGAAACTCTCCATCCACCTGAAAAAAGAAATCCCTATAAATGTTGAATACTGGAATGTTCGTCAGAAGTTCGGGTATCCTTCCTTGAAAAGAAAAGAAAAATGTTAATATGTTTATATAACGGGCTAAAATCAATGCACCGAGCTTTATAGCACTTTATGGAGTTGGGAAGGGAACATGATAAGACGTAGAAGAGTATTTTGGACCCACAGTAAATTTCTTCAAAGGTAAACATCAGTTGGAGTCAGTCGGTGTTTATAGTGTTCTTCTGGAAGCAAGGGGATGGCATACCGAGATTTCTTTAAAAGTTTAGGAAGAGATTTGCCTTAGTAACCGGTCTTATAAATGCGATTGCAGTGACAGTGCTGAAGGAACGATGTCACAGCTTAATTCAATATTTCAATCTGAGTATTTGATTTCGATTTTCAGTAATAATAATAATATTAATTGTTATTCTTGATTCGAATGGGCGTATTTTGGACCACGATTGTTGAACTGTTGGGCATTGATCTATGTCCAGTATTCGAGCATTTTCTGCCGGTATAGCGCCTTTCTTTCATCTGTCCAGGGGGTACCTTTCTTCCAGGGTTTTTCCAGAAATCCAAGTAATTCCTTCAGGGTACTTCGTACAGACCGTCTATCTCGAATATCTGATATTCCCAGTTCTTTAATGTCCCTTTTAGTTCCTCTCTGCCAAGCGATACGAATCTCCTTGTTCTGCCGGAAGATGAACAGGCGAATGGTCAATCTCATTGAAGGCAGTCTTACTATATGGCCATAGAAAACTACTCTCATTTTTCTAGCACAATCCGAGAGCCTTTCTATGTGGTCGTAGAGCTCGGAATTGTGACGTTCACAGAACGTTTCATCTTCCTTTAATGGATCTAAGATCTTCCTGAGAGTTTCCTTTCACTGACTTCCAATTTCTCCATCAGACCTCTTTGGTTCAATGAAAGACACTCCACGGCATACAGAGCTTTGGGTCGTATGGCTGACGTGTTGTGCTTCAGTCTCAGATTGTGTGATAGGCATTTTTGTTATAAGCGTTCTCTTTCAGTCGATAGGTCAGTTCCAACTTGATGACTCTCATGGATAATGATGCTCTTTCTGATAAGTTGGGTTCAATCCATGAGTCGAGATACTTTAATTTATCAGTCCTATTAATTTTTCTCCGTTATAGTAGTACCTCTCTGCTAGCATCTTTGATGTTGGTGAAAAGTTCTATTTTCTCCAAAGACACTTGAAGACCCAATTTTGGCTGCCTGTCTTCTGAGGCAGTTGATCTGTATTGTTGCTGTATCCAGGGAATCGGCAATGTCGTCGGCAAAGTCCAGGCAATCTACAACCAGCACTTCCTTCTTATAACCCAAGTATGCACCACTCTGGATACCCAAGTTAGTCACTTCTTTGCGCCATTCTCTCACAACCTTGTTAAGGAAACAGTTGATGAGAAGTGGGGAAAGTCCATCCCCTTTTCTAACCCCTGTTTTTTATCTCGAAGCTTTCCGAGATCACGCACTAAATGTAACCTTGGAATGTGTGTTATTCAAGATTTCTAGTATGAGTCTGGGGGTTTTATTGTCTAATTCCAGTTTTTTGGAGAATTGTAATGAGTGTTTGTCTATAAACGGATTCTTAGGTTTTCCTTAAATCACCAAAAGTGACGACTAACTTGCGGTTCTTCATTTTGGAGTATGCAAGTACATTTTTAAGTTTGAGGATCTGTTCAGTAGATGTTCGGCTCTTCCTCAAGCCTCCTTGATATTCTCCGAGTTTACTGTCCTGTTGAAGTTCTGACCGTGTTAGTAACGCCCAGGAAAATACATTGTATGAAATAATTACCACGGTAGTTGTTGAGGTTTGTAAAGTCTCCTTTCTTATGAAGTGGATGAATCAGAGCTGAAGTCCAATCAGGTGGTAATTTCCCTTCTTCCCAGATCTTCTGTATGATCTCAGTAAGCTTGTATGATCTCGCTGAGCTTACCTATGCCATTTTGCATAGTTCATCAACAATAGAGTCATCTCCAGCAGCTTTATTATTCTTAGGTAGTTGAATGATTTCACGAACTTCTTTCCGTGGAGGAGGTAGCAAGTCCGGGTTTGGTGTGGTTTGTTTGTAATCAAAATATTCACTGGGTGGATCACAAGTTCTTAAAATACTGGGTTACTGTAGTCACATCCTAGTTCGTTAACCATGGGCAACGGCTAAGTTGCCTAATATATGCTCCTGAGAGTAGAGGTACTAGTTGTTATGGAATGGGAGTTGGCATCTCGGACAAATTCTGCGTTATGTGCCTCCTTGCGATCAGGCTGCTAGGACTATACAAATCACATTTTATCCCTAAACCACTGGAATAGAGATTCTCACTTGGATTATGCCTCCTTGTAATCAGGCGGCTAGGACTGTACAAATCACCTTTTATCCCTAAACAGTTAGAGCGGAGATTATCATTTGGATTATGTGTAAGTATTGATATCATCCTGCTTTACAGAAGTTTCTCCGGCCGTGCTCAAAACGTTTTACGCAAGCCTCGTATCTATTGGAGAAACACTCCACTTTGACAGGCGAGTGACTCCTCTGAAACAACTTAGCGAAAGGAATGGAATTCTGTGGGGATCTATCAGTATTAATGGGACTTATGGAAGAATTGAAGTGGGACTGGCTGAGTAAGCAAACAGGACGCGTTTAGATGTGTTAGGAGTTAATGGTATTCGGGTAAGAGGAGCAAAGAAGCACGAGATAGGAGATTATAAAGTGAACGGGAAAGGCGGAGTGTGGGGTAGGACTGTTCATCTGGAATACTATTTCACTCAATATAGTTTCTGGCAGGTACTTAAATTAATGATTGATATGGCAGTTTAAAGAATTAGGATGAGAATTGTCTCGGTGTACTCGCCATGTGAGGGTGCAAATGAGGTTGAAGACAACAAGTTTTATGAAGCACTGCGTGCCATCTTAGTCAGGGTCAATAACACTATCATAGTGCGAGAGCTGGAAATCGAACTGAAGGTTTGGAAAAGGTTATTGGTAATATTGCGGAAGATACGGAAGGTAATATGAATGGGAGCGTTTGCTGGACTTCTGTACTAGTATGGAATTAACAGTTACGAATGCATTCTTAAAGCATAAGGCTGTTCACTGCTACACATGGGACGGTAGGGGCACCAGATCGCAATAGACTGTATCATAGCCGACCTTGAAATCGGGAAATCTGTCAGGAATGTGCGAGTATTCAGGAGAATTTTTGGTGATACAGACCACTCTCTGATCTGTAGTGAACTAGATATCTCTAGGCCTGTGATAGAGAAAATTAAATATATCTATAGACGATTAACTGTAGAAAATCCACAGGACGAGGAAATTGGTCAGAAGTCCATGGGTATGGTTAGTAAAAAGTTCCAAAGAGTGGACAGTAAGCAGGTTCAGGATATATAATGGAAATGGGTGGTGTTGTATGTCCGTCGCGCCCTTCTCGATCCGCCAGCCAGCTAAATGCGTGCCAGTGTGTTATTCTTCGAGCCTCGACGCGCAGCCCTCAGTGCGCGTGCCTGGAACGTCGTGTGTGCTATAAAAAGGAGCTTCTAGCCTGTCCAGACGCCCACTGACCCCGGTGTCCAGCTCCAGAATACACCCTACGTCGAGCACGGAGGCTACTCCTCTTGAAAATGTGCTTCGGCCAGGTGGACTGAATATCTGGCAGTAAGAGGTCTCGCCTCGGGTCACCGCTCCTCTTGCCTGTTCCGCTGTCCATGTCCAGTCGTACCATTATATGCCACTATCATTCCCTAGCTAATGCAAGCTCCCATTATCAACTTAGTTTCGCTAAGTAGGAACTCTTCAGTCATTGAACTTACGTTAATGAACTCAGACACTTCAACAAGGAAGGACTCTCTGAGATATTTACGTCAGTGCTTCTGATAGTTTTCGACTATCAAGAACTTTTCATGTCACAAGGACTATCTTTCCGAAATAGTAGTGAACGTGAATACTCCAATGTGTATATAGTGTACAAAGACAGACTCTTTCTCCAAATTCATAGTTCATTTTGCTTCGAGATAACTTTCAGTTTTGTTAGTGTAAATATTGTAATTTTACATGTGAAGCAAATAAAGAAGTTGTGTTTTTGTAAACCCCAACCTTGTTTACAACAGGTGGCGTACAGCGATGCTGTAGTAAAACAGCCAGAAAATGCTAAGGAACAACTATGAGAAGAAGGCGAACATCTTTGTGGAATGATAAAGTCAGAGCAGCTTGTAAAAGCTAGGCGTATCCAGTAACAGCCCCAAATATGGACTGATGCAGAGAGGAATTATACGCAGAGGAAGGAATCAGATTGAAACAAATAGTTGTTGAATTAAGAACAACAAACTACCGAGCTCATGAGAAGGAAGCCAGTGATGTTAGTGAAATTACACTTGATGACGTGGAGAAGATGGCAAATGAATCCCTTGTCATAAAGGAGCATAAATTAGACCCTTAATGGTGAAGTATAGTGAGAACGCAGAGAAATAAATGGCTTCACAGAGTAGTAAGATTAGCATGGAGTGTTAGTAAGATACCTTTAGTTTGGGAAAAACTAGTAACTACACCTGTCTATAAGCAAGGGAACAGCCAAGATTGCAACAACTATGGAGGTATCTCGTTGATCAGTATACCAGGGAACGTGATCACTGCCATCTTGTTAGTGAGGGTGCGATTGGTGGTTGAGAGTGGGTTGAATGAAAACCAGGGTGGATTCAGGCCACTGAGGCTACGTTAGGATCAGATCTTAAGTATGCGCTAGGTAAAATTCTGCGAGAGGAATAGACAGTTACGTTTATGTTTCGTAGATCTAGAGGAGGCATGTGACATAGTACGGAAGGAAAAGATGTTCACCATACTGGAGGACTATGGAATTAAGGGTAGATTATGAAAATCAATCAAAGGCATTTACCTTGACAATTAGGCTGCAGTGAAAATTCATGGTAGAATGAGTTCTTTGCTCAAGGTACTTACAGGGGTTAGATGAAGCTGTAATCTTTCGCCTTTATTGCTGATAACTTACATGGATCATCTGCTGTAAGGTTTTGAGTGGCAAGAAGGGACTTATGTTAAGTGCAAATGTAGTCATGGTCTTAATGGCAGATTGTGCCGAAAGCCTGCAGTCTAATATCTTGGAACTTGAAAATGGGTACAATGTGTACGGTATGAAAATGAACCTTTCTAAGACTAAATTGATGGCAGTATGTACGTAGTCCAAGAGAAATGAATGTCATATTGGGGATAAAAAGCTGGAACAGGTAGATAATTTCAAGTATTTATCATGTGTGTTGTACCAGGATGGTAGTATAGTAAGTGAGATTGAATCAAGGTGCACTAAATCCAATGCTGTGAGCTCGCAGACGCGATCAACTGTATTCTGTAAGAAGGAAATCAGTTCCAAGAAGAGGTCGTCTTAACATCGGGCTGTTTTCAGACCAACCTTGCTTTACGGGCCTGAAACCTAGAAGTATCCGACATGATAGTACCCAGAATGATTTTTGGTACAAACAGTTGGAAACAATGTTAAGAGTTCCATAAATGAGGAAATATGTTCTGTGTTAGGAATGATTTGATGGATGAAGTTTGATGCATAAATCGGCTTCTGTGGTGAGTCATGTGATACGAATGGAGGAGAATAATGGACTCTGTTAAGGAGGGTAAGAGGAATGGAGGGAGACCAAGACGACGATGGTTAGACTCAGCTTCTAACGATTTAAAACTCTGCAGAACTGAACGAGGTCACAGAACCCGTTTTAAATAGAGGATTCTGGCGATGATTAGTAAATTCACAGAGGCTTGCAGACTGATCGCTGATAACAGTCTATAATGAACATATATTATCGGCACACTTTATCTTGGTGCATTTGTGTACGGGGGTGAGGAGTAAGGAGGGAGCTGTCCCGGTTCCGATAGTGCTGCCAACTGTATGAAAATGAAATCTGAATTGAACCGAGAATAAGATCGATCGATATGAAGTTTCTAGACCGTTATTATTTTAACCCAACAACTATGTCACATACACATAATATAACATTTCTCGATGCAAATCTTGTTCCTAGCATGAATTCTATAGTTTGGCTTTGCTGTGTAAACAACAACAGTACTAGTACGTAAAGTGTACGCCAGATGTCGCACATCGATGCTTAAGCGATTCATAGTTTGTGTTTCAAAGGTTGCCAGTACGAATCTCTAAGATTGCCGAGGTCGACCTATTCAGCACTAGGGTGTACATGCACCAAGATAAAGTGTGCCGATAATACGTAAATTATTATTATTATTATTATTATTATTATTATTATTATTATTATTATTATTATTATTATTATTATTATTATTAGTTGAGTTCGCTATCTGATATATATCTTCAGCTATCCAAACGGTGCTACTATTTTTGATCCACTAATGTAAATGAATGAAAACCGAAAATTTGTAAACTTGGAGACGTTATGTGTACAAAGTTATTGTGGAAAAATTTCGTAAAAGTGGGAGGATAGTCACAGTGAGTGATTATTTGTCGTAAGGTGCCTCAGTGAGGTCCCATGGGTAAAACCATTTACCAAATCACATACTGAACTGTTTCGAAGAAATGTTTTATTTAATTATAAGCAATACCAGTAGAATGCAGAACAAAAAATGCCGGTATATAATACAACCAGTGACAATAACGTTCGGTGAATGAAGTCAGAACGATCGATCGGGCAACACTGGCGACACACAACACTGCACCTGCGTAGCAGCAGGTTTTGACCACCTGCTTTCAAGGTTGTTAAGTTGAGTATCATGCGTGCGCCGTGTTAGACCGGTTTAACACAGTGCGTGTTTAGTGCATTGGTTCTGATCTGCGGACAGGAACATAAACGACCAAAAGATCAATGTGCAGTTTTGTTTTAAGCTTGGCAAGACACCGAAAGAAACGTATGTGACTCTAGTACGTGTTTATGAAGATCAAGCACTGTCCTTGAAGTGTGTGTACGTGTGGTCGCCTATTTTCGAGGAGGCCAGGAAGGTGTGTTTCTGACAAGCCCCGTAACGGAAGACTGGCGATCACCGTCAGTGACGAAAACATTGAAAATATGAGGACATTAATCACGAACGACCGGCGATCAACAGCGCGCATGATAGCGGATGAACTGCAGGGTAACCGCGAATCTGTGCGACAAATCGTTATCCAGAAGATAGGGAAGAGGGAAACGTGTTCTCGTCTTGTGCTACATCACTTGACTGACGATCAGAAGCAGGCACGTTTAGAGGCTTCACAGGATTTCTTCCTATTCCCACGACTCAAACTCGCTTTGAAAAGAAAGAGAGTTGACGATATTCTTGACATCCATCGAAACGTGACGAGGCTTTTGAATACCATCCCAAAGAAAGCCTTCTTGCAAAGTATCCAGGACGTGTATCGCCGATCTCAGCAGTTCATAGTTATGGGAGGGGTTTATTTCGAAGGACAGTAAGCTCATTGTCGTGCATTGTTCATCTGTGTTGATAGTACAGGACTATTCACCGAACTTTTTTGTCATAGGTTGTATTATGCAACGTATAGACCTACTATCACATAAGATCATTGGATAAAATATTCTGAATTCTTAGCATCTGACATGGAGTCAATACTTAGGCCAACGATAAAATAAACTTGGTGGTTAATATTTACTCTGTATTTAATACTCTGCGGTTGGAAAGAGGTGAAAAGGGTTTTGCACTGCATATTCAGAAAGAAAGGAGAACATAGGACTTCTAACCACCGCAGCTGAGCGGCACACTGAGTTACTGGTCTGCCTTACATTGTGATGCACGTAAAATGTGCACCAGGTTTTGTTTATTTGTGAATATGTTTCAAAATTTTCATCGATTTGTAACGTTGCTGCAAAATGTCACAATGGACACGTTGTCCGGTAAGTGATGATACTCGAGTAATAAATCAAGTAAGCAACCTTTTCCAATCGTGTATACCTCTGAATAGATGAACGTCGGTGTTAATAAGAAGGACTCAGGAAGTTTAGGTGTAGAAGAAAGACTTCGTTGTAATACAGTGCGCGTCCGTCAGTTCAAAGAATTATGTTTGTGGAGTGGGCATCGAAATTTCACGTCTCTCTGTAAAGGCAGTGATAAAGAAGAAAATATAAGGAGATAATTCTAGCAACAATGGGTTTACAGGAACGTTTCATTTTAACACTTGGAGAAATAATAGACCTCTCTCATGAGCAATATTAACAGTTTTCCAGGTGAACCCAAATCGTTGGCATGTTTATAAATATTAGACCTAAGTACTGATGAAGATGATGATGATGCTTGTTGTTTTAAGGGGCCTAACATCGAAGTTCATCGGCCCCAGACCTAAGTACTAATACATGATGTACAAACCTTGGAAATCTGTAAAAGCATCAGATCGATATCCTTGTGGTTGAAAGAAAAGTACAATTTTCGAAGCACTATACGATAATTGGCTCAAAGTAATTACCTGTTCGTTCATCAAGGATCTTCGAATGAATCGCGGGCGTATCACTAGATCCTTTCGACAGGGCGGATATAGTCCAACTTTCACTCTTTTGGATTACTTTCTCACGAGTGAGTTTGAGAACACTACCATTCGAAACCTGAACGGCATAAAAAGTAAGTGGATCCATCTCTGCCAAGGACAGATAGCGGATGGAAGAGACAAACAGAGGGGTTACATCCAATTGGTTGCGATCACGACAGTAAATCGAGCCATACAATATGCAAACTCCTACTCACCTTATTGACAGTATTATTTTGATAACTCTATCAATTTGTAAACTAAAATTCTAAAACTGGGATAACAACGTATGTTTTTTTATCCAGGTGACAACCGAGAGTTTGAAAGTTGTTATACACTGACTGACAGAGCAAATGCAACACCAAGAAGGAGTGGTCAGAACTTTATGCCAATTGCAGGGTAGACTGACGTCACTGAGGTATGCTCATGATGTGAAATGCGCCGCTGTGCTGCGCACGTAGCGAACGATAAATGGGACACGGCGTTGGCGAATGGCCCACTTCGTACCGTGATTTCTCAGCCGACAGTCATTGTAGAACGTGTTATCGTGTGCCACAGGACACGTGTATAGCTAAGAATGCCAGGCCACCGTCAACGGAGGCATTTCCAGCAGACAGACGACTTTACGAGGGGTATGGTGATCGGGCTGAGAAGGGCAGGTTGGTCGCTTCGTCAAATCGCAGCCGATACCCATAGGGATGTGTCCACGGTGCAGCGCCTGTGGCGAAGATGGTTGGCGCAGGGATATGTGGCACGTGCGAGGGGTCCAGGCGCAGCCCGAGTGACGTCAGCACGCGAGGATCGGCGCATCCGCCGCCAAGCGGTGGCAGCCCCGCACGCCACGTCAACCGCCATTCTTCAGCATGTGCAAGACACCCTGGCTGTTCCAATATCGACCAGAACAATTTCCCGTCGATTGGTTGAAGGAGCCCTGCACTCCCGGCGTCCGCTCAGAAGACTACCATTGACTCCACAGCATAGACGTGCACGCCTGGCATGGTGCCGGGCTAGAGCGACTTGGATGAGGGAATGGCGGAACGTCGTGTTCTCCGATGAGTCACGCTTCTGTTCTGTCAGTGATAGTCACCGCAGACGAGTGTGGCGTCGGCGTGGAGAAAGGTCAAATCCGGCAGTAACTGTGGAGCGCCCTACCGCTAGACAACGCGGCATCATGGTTTGGGGCGCTATTGCGTATGATTCCACGTCACCTCTAGTGCGTATTCAAGGCACGTTAAATGCCCACCGCTACGTGCAGCATGTGCTGCGGCCGGTGGCACTCCCGTACCTTCAGGGGCTGCCCAATGCTCTGTTTCAGCAGGATAATGCCCGCCCACACACTGCTCGCATCTCCCAACAGGCTCTACGAGGTGTACAGATGCTTCCGTGGCCAGCGTACTCTCCGGATCTCTCACCAATCGAACACGTGTGGGATCTCATTGGACGCCGTTTGCAAACTCTGCCCCAGCCTCGAACGGACGACCAACTGTGGCAAAAGGTTGACAGAGAATGGAGAACCATCCCTCAGGACACCATCCGCACTCTTATTGACTCTGTACCTCGACGTGTTTCTGCGTGCATCGCCGCTCGCGGTGGTCCTACATCCTACTGAGTCGATGCCGTGCGCATTGTGTAACCTGCATATCGGTTTGAAATAAACATCAATTATTCGTCCGTGCCGTCTCTGTTTTTCCCCCATCTTTCATTCTTTTCGAACCACTCCTTCTTGGTGTTGCATTTGCTCTGTCAGTCAGTGTAAAATTACTACTGTTCTAATGTTATTAAGTAAGGAGCACAGCACAATGATGACTACTTCTACAATTCCGTGTCTTTTCTCATTTTTTGAGTACTGAGGGGAGAGAAATTAGAATCATACGTACTCGGATAAGTGTGATGTCATTCCTGTAGTTTGCGTAAGTGAAGTTTTCATGTACGTAGACCTGTACAACGGGCAGTTCAACTCTATTTTTCTCGGTAAGGTCGGTGAGGTTAAGAGCGCCGGCAACCACAATCCATTCCTGTTCACCGTTCTCAAATCTGCAAAAAGTCAATGAATTTATACTCTGTGAATAAAACTATTTATGCAAAATACTATTCCCTTCACATAAATAATAAATATTTTAAAATCACTTTAAGACAAAGCATCGTAAATTAATAGCGGCCATCTCGCAAGCTCATAGCTTTTGACTGGAGACCTGCAGAATACGAAAAATAATATGCCATAAATTAAAAAAAATCGAAAATTAAAATTCAAAATATGAAATTCAAATTTTCAATTTAAAATACAATTTTTCCTGGACCGTTTATTGAATGTTTACATGGTTATTTAAAAATGCCTATTGATTAGGTTTTTCCTATATTTAATGGCTAATGGATGTCCAGTGGCTTCTGACGAGACCTGATGAAGGTCTTTCTAATTGAGGTAAAACCCAGTGTCGGCACACAGCCTACTCCTGTCAAACAAGAGCAATGAGTCTGCTTCTAGTTTTTATGTCCCCCATCCAAGGAACTAACCACTATACGAATACTGCCAAGATAACTGAAGTTGAACCCATGATTTCTTCATGCAATCTAGTGATTAGAAATTACGGAACACCAATTCTACTACCTTCCATTCAACATTCCTAAGGTGAGCGTTTTTTCAACCAAAC